>NC_046294.1:64735761-65038792 GCF_004115265.2 Rhinolophus ferrumequinum | reverse complement strand
ACATGGGCCAATAAATCCTCCTTATTAAAAGAAACCAATTCAAGCGTGTTTATTTCTGTGTTTGTCCATGTAGAACTTGACCAGTGTATTAATCTGCTAAGGCTGCCATAACAAAGTACCACAAACTGGGGGGCTTACACAGCCGAAATTTATTTTCCCTTAGTTTTGGAGGCCGGAAGTCCAAGATTAAAGTGTTGGCAGGTTTGGTTTCTTCGGAGGCCTCTCTCCTTGGCTTGCAGATGGCTGCCTTCTCGCTGTGTTCTCACATAGTATTTCCTCTGGTGTCTCACTTTGTGTGTCCAAATTTTCCCTTCATATAAGGACACAGTTATATTGGATGACAGCCCACCCTAATGGCCTCATTTTAACTGAATCACCGCTTTAAAGGTCCTATCTCCAAATATAGTCACATTCTGAGGTACACATATGACCCTACACATCGTTTTTACAATATTATTAACTATTTTTCCCTTACTGTGTTTCACATCCCCATGACTATTTTGTAACTATGAATGTGTGCTTCCCAATTCCTTTACCTTTGACCACCCTTCTGTCTAGCAACCATCAGTTTGTTTTCTGTAAACGTAAGTCTGTTTCTGTTTTGTTTGTTCGTTATTCTGTTCTTTAGATTATACATATAAGTGAGATTATATTGTATGTGTCTTTCTCAGACTGACTTATTTCATTTAGCATAACACCCTCTAGGTCCATCCATGTTGTTGCAAATGGTAAGATTCCATTCTTTTTTATGGCACAGTAAAACTCCCTTGCATATGTGTACCACAATTTCTTTATCAAATTGTCTATTGATGGGCATTTTGGTTGTTTCCATATCTTGGCTATTGTGAATAGCGCTGCAGTAAACATAGGGGTGCATACATCTTCTCAAATTAGTGTTTTGGGTTTCTTTGGATAAATACTCAGGAGTGGAATTGCTGAGTCATAAGGTAGTTAGTTCTATTTTTAATTTTGGGGAACTTCCATACTGTTTTCCATAATGGCTGCACCAATTTGCAATCCCACCACCGGTGCACAAATGTTCCCTTTTCTCCACATCCTCGCCAGCACTTGTTGTTTGTTGATTTATTGATGATAGACACTCTGACAAGAGTGAGAGGGTATCTCATTGTGGTTTTAATTTGCACTTCTCTGATGATTAGTGAGGTTGAGCATCTTTTCATGTCTATTGACAATCTGTATGTCCTCTTTGGAGAAATCTCTATTCAGGTTCTTTGCCCATTTTTTAATTGGATTATTTGGGGGTGGGGATTGGTGTTGAATTGTATGAGTTTTTTTATAAATTTTGAATATCAACCCTTTATCAGATGTATCATTCGCAAATATCTTCTCCCATGCAGTAGAATGCCTTTTCATTGTGTTGATGGTTTCTTTGGATGTGCAAAATGTTTTTCGTTTAATGTAGTCTCATTGGTTTGTTATTTTCTTTTGTTTCCCTTGCCCAAGGAGATATATCAGTAAAAATATTACTAAGGGTAATATCTGAGAGTTTACTTCCTACAGTTTATTCCAGGAATTTTAGGGTTTTGGGTCTTACATTTAAGTCTTTAATCCATTTTGAGTTTATTCTTGTGTATGGCGTAACAATGTGGTCCAGTTTCCCCAGCACCATTTATTGAATAGATTGTCTTTATCCCAATGTAAATTCTTGTTTCCTTTGTCATAGATTAAATGATCATTTATGCATGGATCTATTTCTGGGCTCTCTATTCTGTTCCATTGATCTATGAGTATGTGTCTAATTTTATGCCAATACCATGCTGTTTTGATTACTATGGCCTTGTAGTATAATTTGATATCAGGTACCATGATGCCTCTAGCTTTGTTCTTCTTTCTCAAGGTTGTCATGGCTATTCAGTGTCTTTTGTGGTTCCATACAAATTTTAGGATTATTTATAAATACTATAAATACTATTTCTGTCAGTTGTCACTTTTCCTCTCTCATTTCTTGTTTTATTTACTTGGGTCCTCTCTCTTCTTTTCTTAATGAGTCTGGTTAAAAGTTTGTAAATTTTGTTTATCCTTGCAGAAAAAAAACAGCTCTTGATTTCATTGATCTTTTGTATTGTGTTGGTTTTTTTTTTTTCTTTTTAGCCTCTATTTTATTTCGACTCTGATTTTTATTATTTCTTTCCCTATACTCACTTTGGGCTTTGTCTGCTCTTCTTTTTTCAGATCACTTAGGTGTAAAGTTAGACTGCTTATTTGAGATTTTTCTTGTTTCTTTAGGTAGGTCTGCTTTGCTATGAATTTCTCTCTTTGGACTGTTTTTGCTGTGTCCTAGATTTGGGGTCATTGTGTTTTCCTTTTCATTTGTCTCAGGTATCTTTGATTTCTTCCTTGATCTCATTGTTGACCCACTCATTAATTAATAGCATGTTATGTAGCCTCCGTGTGTTTGTGTGTTTTTCAGTTTTTTTCTTGTAATTTATTTCTAATTTCATACTATTGTGGTCAGAGAAGACACTTGATATGATTTCAGTCTTCTTAAATTATTGAGACTTGTTCCGTGGCCTAACATGTGGTCTATCTTGGGAAATGTTCCATGTACACTTGAAAAGAATGTATATTCTGCTGCTTTGAGGTGAAATGCTTTAAAAATGACAATTTAATCCGTCTGGTTTAGTGTCATTTAAGGCTGCTGTCTCCTTGTTGATTTCCTGGAAGACCTGTCCATTGGTGTGAGAGGGGTATAAAAGTCCCCTACTGTGCTTGTGTTGCTATTGATCTCTGCCTTTATGTCAGTCAATATTTGCTTTATATATTTAGGTGTTTCTATGTTCAGTGCATAGATTTTTTACTAGGATAATGTCCTCTTGTTGGGTTGATCCCTTTATCATTATGTAATGTCCTTCTTTGTCTCTTATTATAGTCTTTGTTTTAAAGTCTATTTTGTCTGATGTAAGTATTACTACCTCAGCTTTTTTCTCGTTTCCATTTGACTGAAATTCTTTTTTCATTTCTTTACTTTCAGTCTACACTGTGTCCTTCAGTCTGAGATTGGTCTCTTGTAGACAGCATATGCATGGGTCTTGTTTTCTTATCCATTCAGGTACCTTACATCTTTTGATTGGTACATTTATTTTATTTACATTTAAAGTGATTATTGATAGGTACACAGGTATTGCGACTTCATTATTCATATTTTGATCTTTTGTTTGTTTTCCCTCTACTTCTCAAAGAAGTCCTTTTAACATTTCTTGTAATACTGGCTTGGTGATAATGAATTCGTTTAGCTTTTTCTTTTCTGAGAAACTCTTTATCTCTCCTTTAATTTTAAATGATAGCCTAGCTGGGTAGAGTAGTCTTTGTTATAATTCCTTGCTTTTCATCACTTTGAATATTTCATGCCAATCCCCTCTGGCCTGCAGTTTCTGTTGAGAAGTCAGCCTTTTGGGAAATCCACTGTATGTAACTAACAGCTTTTCTCTTGCTGCTTTTAGGATTCTCTCTTTGTCTTTAACCTTTGCCATTTTAATTATAATGTACTGTGGTGTGAGCCTGTTTGGGTTCATTTTGTTTGAGACTCTATTTATTTCCTGGACTTTTATGTCTATTTCCTTTACTAGATTAGGAAAGTTTTCAGTCATTATTTTTTCAAAGAGGTTCTTGATCACTTGTGTTCTCTCTTCTCCTTCTTGTACTTCTATGATGAGAATGTTGTTGTGCTTGATGTTGTCCCAAAGGTCCCTTAAACTATCCTCATATTTTAAAACTCTTTTGTGTTGTTTTTGTTCTGACTGCGTATTTTTGGCTACTTTGTCTTTTAAATCACTTATCCAGTCCTCTGCTTCATCTAATCTGCTGTTGATTCCTTGTAGTACATTCTTCATTTCAGTTATCGTATTCTTTATTCCTGACTGGTTCTTTTTTCTGGTTTCTATGTCCTTCTTTATGGTTACTATCTCTTTGCTGAAGTTCTCACTAAGTTCCTTAAGCATTCTTATAATCAGTGTGTTAAACTCTGTCTGTGGTACGTTGGTTGCCTCCATTTCATTTAGTTCTTTTTCTGGAGTTTTCTCTTATTCTTTTATTTGGGACATGTTTCTTTATTTCCTTATTCTGGCTGCCTTTCTGTGTTTGCCTCTATGAATTAGGGAGATCTCTCAGGACTCTCAGTCTTTGTTGGGCGGCCTTATGTAGTATGGGTCCTATGTGGCCCAGTGACACAGTCTCCCTTATGGGTGTGTTCCAGGAGTATCCCTTGTGTGTGTTGTGTGTATTCTCCTGTTGTAGCTGAGTCTTGATTGCTTTTGGCATGTTAGTGGGTGGGACTGATTGCCAGGCTGACTGGCTGTGAACATTGGCTACACCCACAGTGTATGAGCTGCTGTGTGGGGGCGCTGAACCCCCAGAGAAGGATTCTCCCCAACAGACTCTTGTGCCTTTTGAGAACCCCCTTTGACCAGGGAGTTTTCTGGTGTGGTCTGAAGCTGGCCTCCGGGTGTGTTGTTTCTTGTGTCTCTTGGGAAGGGCTCCCATGAAGGCCAATTTCAGCCTTGCCGGTGACCAGCCTGGGGCTACCTGGTAGGAGTTACAAAGCTATATGTGGTTGATTGCTGCCTGTGTTGGACCTGGAGGTGTGTGGGGTGGCTTGACTGTGAACTGAGACTGGCTGCCACCAGTATTGGGCCTGGGGCAGCTTAGCAAAAGGCCCAGCCCCCGTCCCCCTCCTCCTTAGGCCTGTTGCCACATGTTAGCTGCCCATAAAGCTCAGACATTGAAAGAGCCTTCTTAAGTGTGTGAGCCAGGCTAGGTGACCCTGTGTTGAGAGTGTCCCCGGTGATGCCGAGAGTGCCTTGGGTGATGTAGCACTAGCTGGGCAGGGCAGTTACCCAAGGTGTCACCAAGGTTGTGTACCAGACCAATGCAATCTCAGATTTGGCGCTTTGGAAGAGGGTTCAACATAGAAAATTTGGCATCCTCCTGTACGCTACACATGAGGCAGGCTTCACACAGGGACAATAGCAGCTGTCCCTCCATCCCTTCCCCACAGCCACACAACTCAGCCTTTGTCCATATGTCTCTCGCACCTCTTGAGTTGCTGTCCCTCCACCAGAGCCCAAGGTAAGTGTTTGCAAACAAGTAAGTTTTTGTGCAGGCCCTTCAAATGGACTTCTGGGTTTCCAGCCACCTTCCATCTCACTGGGATGGACGGACAGAGTCTTCATTGATTTTCACTGCCAGATGTTGTGAGGACACCTCTTCCTGGCACAGGACCCCTGGGCTGGGGAGCCCAGTGTGGACCCCTCCCTCTTCAGGGATGACCTCTGCCACTGAGGTGTCCCTCCTGGTGCTCAACCATTAGCTGTGGGATTAGAATCAGCCAATTATGCATCTCCATGCCTCCTACCAGACTCAATGTGGCCTCTTCTTTATATCTTAGTTATAAGGGTTCTGTTCAGCTAGTCTACAGATGATTCTTGAGGTCAATTGTTCTATAATTTAGTTGTAATTTTGATGTGACCCTGGGAGACAGCAGGCATAGCATTTTCCTAATCCACCATCTTGGACCGTCTCCATTTTTAAATTTTTAAAGTATTCTGGGATCACTGCCAAATTGCTTTTAAGCCCTTGCTTCATGTACAGATCCTAATTCTCATGGGCAGCTGCCAGGTCCCAGCGCCAAGAAGTCCTTGGGTGCAATCCCCTGTCTTTTCATCCATTTTGCTGTGAACACCATAAGCAATAAAGTTTCCATGATCTTCCATAGGTCAAGGACTTTAACAGCATTTGGTCTTTATGTGGTACCTTTCATCTGAGGACTACAGTGCATGTTATGACATTATCTCACCGTGTTCCTGTGGAGAAGGTAGGAGGCAGGTGTTATTAAACCCCATTGTACATATGGGAAAACTGAGGCAAAGAGCTTTCATAACCAACCTGCTAGGTTGGTTCCATCATTCAGAATTAAGGAGTTAACTGCTAAGCCTCAGGACCCTTGTAAGGGATTCTGGGAGACTTAACCTGGTTTTTTTTAAAGTCCTAAAAAGGATTCTTTGTGAAGACCCTTATGAGTAGGCTTACTGATGGGCTCCATCTTTTCCCGTTTTCAGCTGAACGATCTGGGGCCAAGGGAGGGTGGAGCTCTGGGGAGAAGGGAGTAAGTCACAGAGAGCTGGTGAGAATGGAGAAAAACAAGAAAGACCTAGTTAACCATTGGTAGAGTCTTATCCATTCACTAAATAGATGGGAAAGTATTTATAACAACCACTATTAGGTTTTCAGTTCTATGCTTGATGGCAGGGAGAATTCAAGGAAGAATAGAATTGGTGCCCATTCATCAGTAGCTTATAATTTACTTGGATTTATAAGAAATACCCACATTGAAAAATATAACAACAATGCTACACTGGCAGGTAGAAACAGAACAGCAAGTGAAATAAGATTTTAGGGGAGAGTTAGGTGAGCAAGGTGAACAGTGATTTTTTTCAACCTATATTTCTTTATTAAGCACTCCCCATACATCAGGCACTGTGTTAGAGGCTGAATATGTAACATCCCATCCCTGCTGTCATGGGCTCATAGGCTTGATTATCTGGGGAAGAATGGTTGGCAGGGAGCATGTGTGGCAGGAAGGAGTGATGAGCAAAGCTTCCCAGAGGAAGTAAGATCTATAAACTGAGACCTGAATAAAGAATGGACATTGTGCCTGCAAATGGAGAGAGAGATTCTGGGCAGAGGGGAGGACAATCCAGACAGGAGAGGGTAGTATAAGAAAGGGGCTTCAAGGAGAAAGAAGGGCTTGGGCTCGAATTTGAAAATCTTCCTCTGAGGTCACCCAGCTTTCTTCTCCTAGGCCAGAGCTCTTGTCTCCACTGACACTATTTTTGCCTGACTAAGTTTAAGAAAAGTATCCCTCTTCCTTTTCCAAATCTATCTTTCTCTTACCTTCTCTACTTCTAATGGTGGCATTAAGATAGTGTCTATTACTAAATAAATAAATAAAAAGTCTCCAGCCAATTTTTCAGTAAGAAGTTGGTTTTTAAAAAGTATTCATCATTGAGAATATTTTCATATTTGAGACCTATATAGCAAGTCAACAGACGGGCTCCAGATGGAACTCCAGCCAAGCCATCCAGTGGAGCTGTCAGATCACCCCAGGTGACCCAAGGGGAGAAGAAGTCCATGCAGCACTGGGTTCCACCAAAGAAGGAGTGTGTTGCATTCACAGCCCAGCTTGGTACCCATGAAGGAGACCAGGGGTCAGAGGGTCAGGACAGACACTCAGTTTACCAACTTAATAACCAAGGAGGAAGCCTCCCTGACTCAGCTGTGACTAGGACTCAGACCAGGTGGAAGGAAATCAGCTGGACGAATGCACGTCATCTGCTACAACCCATCTCCTCCACACGTCAAAGGAAAGCGGTACCTAGTCTTTTCCTGGAACAAGAATAATATGACAGAGCATATAACTCAGTGGTTTCTGTGTGTGGGACCGGACCTAAAAGCTGTTGACTACCAGCTCTTCAATGTCCTGCCTACCTGCCCATTCTTTTTCCATTTATTTAAGTGTAAAGAGCTAAACTCAGGAAAACTATCTGCTCATCACTTAAAATTAAGCAGATCCCCAGTTTTTGCAGAGCCTTTGCTGAATGCTGGTGCCCAGCCACCGCCCTCCCTCGGGCCCATGGAGCCCAGGGAGGGCGGCTGCGCCTGGGCTGGCTCACCTGCTCTGGATCACCGCTTGTCTCCCCTATAAAGCGTCCTGATTTTCCTTGTGTCCCCAGACAGAACCTGTTACATGTATTTCTCTAGTCTCCTGGAAACATGATTGATATTATTACTAATAATAATTAAGATATTACAAGCAAACATTTTATTAGTTATCATAATGTTATCAAAGTCAGTACAAATACTTATAATCGTTATTAATTGTAGTAAATTTAACTATTTGTGCCACAAGAACCCCTGTAAGGTTTATGGATTTATCCAGTAACCCTCTGGAAATAGGGATGTCATTTCTCAGGCATAATGTTTTCTTAATTAGTAAAATTAGAAACTGGAAAAGAGAATCCGTGCCCTGCTGCTCTTTTCATACAGTTCTCCTTACCTCGCCAGGGTTTTATGCTCTCATAAGGTCTAGGCTCCCTCTAATGGCCATATTTGGTCACAAAGGAGTTCTTCAAATTCAGCCAGAAATCTGGTCTGATCTCTCACAGAACATTTCATAGCGATGAATGGCCTGTCAGACTCTGTGATGCCTTCTGATATTCGTTAGTACTAAAGCCCCAAAAATGTAAATTATTAGTAGTAAGAATATCAACCATCTGTTTCCAGGAGAGCCCAATCCAAATTTCTCTTGACTGATCTTTGGAAAAGGAGTCAAAATTAATTTGTAAAACACACAGGAAAGCTATTCTGTAACTTCAGTAGAGAGGCTGAGGTGATGCCACTGTCACACTTGAACCAGAAGAGCAATGAAATTACAAATGGACGTTAGATATTAGACAGAATCATGGGACCTCAGAGGTGTGAGAGAACCTAACATTCATCTGGGTCAGCTGCTCACTCCCCTCTGCCACATCCTGTCAAAGTACCCTGCCAGCCTCCCTTAGCCTGACGCCGGGATGAGTCCAAGTCAGTGATGAAAGTAAACGAGCTGGCTGCTTGCGCGGCAAAACTGGAGAGGTAGTTCCAGTATCCCTTTTTCATTAAAAAAAAAAAAAAAGACTTTATATATAATTCCAACTTCCTATTTAATTAATTATCCAGTTAAATAAAAGCAAATGAATTGCAGATGTGAGGTTTGTATTTTAAAATCCCAGACAACGACTGATAAATGCAAAATCACTATTTCTGAAGTTTTAAGTAGCATCTCCAACGTCAATTCTGAAAATGATCAAACTCTGCCCCCTCTTGGGTATACCCTCCCAAAACACGGTAAAATAATGTAAAAGAATAGATGAGATCACAGCAGGAAATGTCAACATATTTTGGGAAGACGGAAAGCAAATGCAAGTGTCGTACCTAACTTAGTCAGCAGGGAGAAAACTGACCTCTAAATGCCCGAAGAGGACACCACTGTGGATGCATGGAGTCCACGAGTCAGTTATCTGGTTTGGAACGGGAGGGTGGAAGATAGAGTTGAAAGGTCTTGTGAAACGAGCATCCCCTAGGGCGTCTGCCTCCAGCCAGCAGACAAGAAAAACAGAGGATGGAGAATCACACGTGAGAAATTATTAGGGGCAGCACGTCCAGGCATTTTCTGCAGGTGATAGGCAGGGTGAAAGAGGCCTGAGGGCCCAGAACCGACTCGAGTGGGACAGCCCAAGATCAGAAGGTCAGCTCAACGGCTTAGGAAGGGCTCAAAAATGAGAGCTTTGAATTCTCTCTGGATTCCACTGCTTTGCAGGTTAGATCTTCTCGGGTCCTATTTCCCAATCTGAATAATGAAGAAAAAATATCTGTCCTGACAGCCCCTCGGGGTTACCGAGAGGACAGTCCAGGCACAGCATAGGAAAGCACTTTGCGACAATGTAGGTTACAAATTACGACACAGTTCAGCCTTGGGAGCCGGGTATCTGATTATAGAATCACTTGATTCCACTTTCTCAGAGGTTTAGTAACACACTGGTGGTCACTGTGCAGGAAAAATAAAACTTGGTAGCTTACTAAAGGGAAATGTGTTCTCATGGGCAGGAAGGGGTGGCAGCCAGACCAAAGACAAAGAAGCCATTGTCCCATAGCCATCACTGGTCACTGACTGCGAAAGCTGAGATAGACGCGGAACAGAGCCATTTGGGGCTCATCCCACTGGGTGATTAGGTAACCAGATTCTTGGCACCGTGCCCAAAGTGGTTACACTTCATCCATCTCTTGGGGGCCAGGGGAATGGGTGAGAAGGGAGAGAGGGCTTTCTTGACAATCTGTTTTCCTTCCTTGGCTGGCTAAGACACCAAGTCCAGCTGGAAAACCAAACATAGCCGGGAGGCCCCAGTGCCCATCAATGTGGGGTGAGATTGGTCAATAACCCTAGGCAGGGGAGCTGTGAGATGACAAAAGTGATGCTCCAACCCCTCGGTCAATGATCTGGGCCTTTCCCACATGTATTCACGCAGGGCTGATGGACCCGCCCTACGTGCCAACATCCAGAGCAATCACGTTCCGCACACTCTCCTCCATCTCAGCTCGGTGGAAACACATCTGCCAGGGAAACTTTTCAGAGGTTATCAGGAATGACCCAGAGAGAGGAGCAGAGTGCAGTAAGTAAGCGCCTTTGAGGCTGGGTGGCTGGGCTCCTCCCCTGGGGCCGCCTGGCGGGGGAGCCAGTGCCAGCTCTTACTGGGGGAATTTGAGCCACTTTGCCCAGACTGGGGGCAGCAGGAGAGAGGTGGGGCCAGACAGGAAAAGGGGAGCCCCTGTGTCTGTCAGAATCTAGCATTCCCTAGTGCTGAGGGGCCTCCGAAGGGTCTGGAAAGGTTTTGGGCCTCAGCCTTTAAAGAAACAAGGGACTTCCTCATCGAGGGGGCTTTGAGAGAGAGTTGACAGCTGTGGTTAAATGCCTAAACTGTCCTGTAAGGTGGGTGCCTGAGACTTATTGCTGTCCGACATCTATTAAGTGTTCACCTTGTGCCTCCTGAAAGGTGGAAGGATCCAGAGTCTGCCCAGAAACTTCCAGGAGCTGAGCTAGAAGACTCTCTGGGACTACAACACGGCCTGCAGGGGCCCTTCACCGCTGCTGGGCTGCTGGGGCCAGGGTCCCTTACCCAGGAGACGCTCCCCAGTGTGCCTGTGCCCCAACCCCCAACTGACCAGGTACTGGGTTGACGGGTGTGTCTGTGTGTTTCTGCTTAAGGATGGGCAGGATTGGTGTTGAAAGAAATTCCCCGCAGCCTGGTGCTACACAGCTGGCCGAAAAGCCTCAGTGCAGCCACCAAACTGTCCAGACCCAAATTCAGGGTACAATTGTCCAACAAGTATAAATACGAATATATGGGGAGCATGAGGTGGATGATTTGAAAGGAAATCTGTGATTAAGGAACTAAGGGCTTGTGATTATCTCACCTGTGGAGGCCCAAAAGCTATGGGAACTGGACAGACCCATAAAACAAGCTGCCCCATTGCAAACTGTGTGGCCGCAAACAAGTTCCTTAGCTTCTCGGGGCCTTAGAATGTCCAGCAGCAAATGTGTAACATAGGTATCATAACGATGTCTCTGTAACAGGACTATTGAGGAACTAAATGAGATCATACCTGTGACCAGGACCGACTATTTTTGTTATTAGCTCCAACTTCCTAGCTGCATAACCTTGAACAAATAATTTTAACTCCCTGGGTCTCTGCTTCCTAGGAAATGATGTAATTGGATTTCTAAGAATCCTTAGGAGCTCTAACATACTCTGCTATGACCCAAGAGAATGATCAGTTTCTTGTAATTTAATTAAGTGCCAAGCTTGGGTATTGCTTGGTCCCCCTTTCCAAATGTGGCCCCAGTCTCCACCCACCGTCCCTTCCTCTTAAGAAGACGAGCAATTTTCCTGGAGAGTGAGCATAGCTGTAGTCATTGCCGCAAGCGCTGTGACCTCAGGTGTAAGGAGCAACTGGGGGCCGTTGTTTTGTACTTCTTTACAGCACGGAAGAAGGCTCAGCAGCCCTGGCTTCTCCGTGCTCCCAGTTCCTATTCATCTGCCCTAACTGGGAATAACTAGAGGTGGAAATGGGCAGACCTCCATTTGAGTATCGGGTCTGTCATTTATGGCTGGGAGACCCTAGAATCTTATTTCACTTCTCTAAGGCTGTTTCCACATGGAGCTGTGGAGCTATTACCTCATGGAGTTGTGCTAACGACCAAATGAAATCATGTTTGCAATGTGCAAGGAGCAGCAGTTGTATATGTTGTTGTTGCACATAATCCAGTATTATCTCCCCCGAAGTGTTAAATTTTTGTTCTCACTGCTGTTACTGATCATAACGGGGAGTGAGGTCAGCAGTTTCAATCTCCTCCATCCAAACAAAGGAGCCAGAGGCAGCACCCCATTCAGGCATCAGCTTTCTGCAGCCCTGAATTTGGATAACTGATAGAAATAAGACCGCAAGCATTATCATCCCACGTAAGCCATTGTTCTCTAATAACGATTGGAACCTTCTGTGGGAGCAGAAAGCTAAGGCAGGACATTGGTTTTATCCCCAAAGAGAGGTCCCTGGCTCTGCAAATTACTCCAGATTTCCCCCGTGGGAAGGGCCAGTCGTGGCACCAGGCCTCCGTGTCTGGGGACCCAGGTAGTGAATGAGCTGCTATTCGTGAGCCAGTCAACAATCTCAGCGTGAATCTGAGTCGGGAATGGGCACAGAGAGGTGTTAGGGGAGCGCCACCTAACACGAAACTGGAACACCTTCCCAGGTCGCAGAGGCACATTCCACACGCTTCTCTGGCAGCCTTCTTCCCTCAGCGAATGAGTTACTGATTTACTCCCATCTCCTATATGTTCAGGAGCCGTGAGTGCAGGGGGAAAAACAAGACGCAAAGCCTTTCCTTCTCTCCATGTGCCCCCATCTGGCTTTCCTGAAATCTCCAGGCTCAACTAACTAAATTAACAAAGCAAAGAAGAAAGGGAGTTTTCCACATAAATAAAATGAGAGGCCAAGATGATTCTGATGCCCTTGGTTCTTTACTCTTGAGCTACCGTGCACTGACAGCCTCGTATGAGGATGTTTTGAATATATTACCTTGTTTTCATCCTCTCAGCGACCCCAGCAAGGGAGTGCTATTGTCAGCCCCATTTTACAAGCGAGGATCTTGAGGTGAGAGAGTTTAATAACTTGCCCAGGGTCACGCAGCTGCTAAGTGGTGGAGTCAGGGTTTGGGACCCGGGTTAGTTTGTAATCACTATGGGAATTCCTCTGGGAGTGGATGAAAGAACCAGAACAGGATACCAGCAACTTCCTAAACATTGCCTGAGTACCCCCAGTCCTTTAAAGAAAGCCTATGGAAAATCTACCATGTTTCCCCAAAAATAAGACCGGGTCTTACATTAATTTTTGCTCCAAAAGACACATTAGGGGTTATGTTCATGAGATGTCATCCTGAAAAATCATGCTAGGGCTTATTTTCCTGTTAGGTCTTCTTTTCGGGGAAACACAATATGAGCCGGCCGCTTTCACATGTATTTTACTTCCTTTCATCCACACACCACCACCTAGGACACTGATATTTTCTCTGCTTTACAGAGGAAACTGAGGCTCAGAGACGTGAGGTGACTCCCCAGGTCACATCGACTACCAGTGGCAAAGCTCGGATTGGCACCTCATTCTTGGGGTTCGGCTGGTGCACTCTCTCCTGATTCTGCAGTGGCTGGAGAGGCAGCTTCCTAGTTGGTTACTCTGTCTTTCAGGGTGAACTCACCATGTGCTCTGAGACGGGCTCCAGGTACACAGGCATGCTGCTCTTGGCTTTGGCCACTGCAGCCATCGTCGCCAACCTCCTACTCTACTTTCCCAATGGGCAGGTACTGGAGCCTGCCAACATCACGGACTTCGTCTGGTTTTTCCACGGCTTTCTTGGAGCTGGACTCTTGGTAAGCATGAGGTTTAGCTAGCTTACCTTCTGCAAGTGAAAGGTACCCCTAAACACCTTGCAAATCACAGAACAGCCATCTCATCTTGGGGCCACCTTCCCTAGGCCCCCAGAGCACTGCTGGCTGCTCCTCCTCTATACCCCACAACACAGAATACATACACGCTTTCCACGTTGTGCTTGGCACATCCTATTGCAAGCATCCTTTTATGTCCCTGCCTCCTCCATGAAGCTGGCTGTGAGTTCCTCAGGAGCAGAGCCCAAGTCTCGTTCGTAGTTGCCTTCTAAGTGCCTACCGACCAGGGTGCTGGCTGAGAGTAGACCTGAGTTTGTGGCTGTCAACTGAAAGACACACTTTATAAAGAGCACAATAACTGAGTGCTTGTCAGGTTCGTCAGGTTTCAAGGTGATCGTCTTGAAAAATAAATTGTGTCGCTCCCATCAAGACTTGGCTAGGTAAAATTACAGGGTTGGCAATCTTTTTCTGTAAAAGGCCAGATGGTAAATATTTCCAGCTTCGCAGGCCAAGTGGTCTCTTCTTTCAACTACTGAGCTCTGTCGTCATAGGACAAAAGCAGCCATAGACAGTATAATAAACAATAAACAAATGGGCATAGCTATGTTGCCGTAAAACTTTGTTTATAAAATAGGCAACTCACTGGATTTAGCCCACAGGTTGTAGTTTGTTGCCCGCTCAAGTAGACACTTTTCCTTCCTTTCTGCCTTTGTTTTCATTTGGCTCCTCCTCTCCCAGCTATCCAGGACTCCCTTACGAAAAGATCATTTGATAATGTGAGACCCGAGTGCCGGGCCCTGAGTAGGTACTCAACGGATGGATGAATGCATGGGGCAGAAAGAACCCTCAGAAAAAGGGGATGGCCTCCCTCTGGCTTCTTCTCCCCACACAGTAGTAGACGCAGTGTTGTCTCAAGTTGCATCCATTGACCACCCGCCCCTACCCTCCAAGGCAGAGGCCGGGCCTTCCTGCACAAGACAACATCTAAATCAGCAATAGCTGGGCCAAGGTTGTCTGGGTCTCAGCTCAGAGCCTCCCTAAAGGGGCAGCGCAGACCTAGGAGTCTAACACATCCTGCTCAAATCATGAGTCTGCATGAGTCTGCACCTGTCGTGCGACCTCCCTGAGCTTCAGTGAATGGAGAATTGCACCATCTCACACGGAGGTGATATGAAATGAGATAATATATACAGAGCACCCCCGCATACCTGGCAGCCAGTGAAATGCAGTGTCCTCTCTCCTGGCTCAGATTACCAGCTTCTTCCTCTCCTCCGCAGATCCAGCCCAGTGCCTGTCTCCTGCCTCTCACCTTCACTGCTTATTAGGGCAGGACAGTTGCTCGTTTCTCAGCTGGGAGTTGGCCCAAGTTGGTTTGGTGCAGTGCCTGTATGTTTTGCTTTACAGTGACTTGGATGCTCTTGGCAGAGATATGCGCCCTCCAGTCCCATCACCGTGCCCACCTCTCCCTGTTGATTATATCAGGACACACTTTCTTACTTAAAATTACCTGCCCAGCCTCTAAAGGCATGTGAGTTTGCACCCTCATTCCACCCGCCACAAACACACACATAAAAATCCTCAGACTATCAGGTGAAAGAATCCATTTGACTAGGTAGCACACATTTTTAGCATCAAATGCTTACCAATTATACTTTCCCCAGGGTACGTCTTGGTCACTGTGCTGAGGACTGGGCACATCTCACATGCTCGCATCAGCAAGCACATCACCAGTCCTTTCTCAGGGCGCGGTGGTTCTTTTCATAATTTAGGTTCATCCATTATGTGTTCATTTCTTGTTCCTGACCCACGGTCCTATCATGCCCAGTGCCGTTTCTCCTACCCGACACTGCCAGAAGAAACACGGGGACACATCATCGCAAATTGCACCACGATTCATTGGTTCTGATTCTGTGTGGAGCACTGGGCTAAGAGCTGCTGAACCCCAGTGCTCAGAGCCCAGGGCGAAGCCGGAGAATGCAGTGTACTCAGCGCAACAGGACAGACTGGGGGGAAGGAAGCCAACCGTTCCTTCTGCCTGGCAGGGGTCACTGAAAACTACAAAGAGGAGATGTGGTTTCCCATGGCTGTTATAATAAATAACCACAAGCTTGGTGGCTTAAATCACCAGAAATTTGTTCTCTCACAGTCCTAAGGCCAGTGCTCGGAGTGAATGTGCTGGCGGAGCCCCATGTTCTGGGCTCTAGGGGAAAATCTAGTCCTCGCCTTTTCCGGCTTCTGCTGGCTGCTGGCTGTCCTGACATGTGGATGCATTGAGCCCATCTCTGCTCCACCTTCACAGTCTCTGCCTCTGCCTTCTCCTCCGTGTGTCTTCTCTGAAAACTCCTTCTGCCTCTGATTGTATTTAGGGCCCATCCCGGATACACTCCTTCTATTCAGATCCCAATTGAACCACGTCTTTAGTCACACGAGGTGATAGTCACAGGTCCCAGGATTAGGAAGTGAGTATGTCTTTGGGGTTGGAAGGGGGCATTTGTGCGGCCTACCACAGGAGATAACATCTAAACTGACCCTTTGAGGGTAAAGAGGAGTTTACTTTATGGCGTATTCCAAGACCCAGAGGCAGGAAAGTCCTGGGTCTACCCTGGCAGCCCATAAACTGGGGTGTCAGGAGCTCTGAATGCTGGAGGAGCAGTGAGGCTCTGGAGGCAGGGCAAGACCTGGCCGTGAAGGCTGACGTACAAAGCCCCGGGCCTGCGTTGTATCCTACAGGCAATGAGGAATCGCTAGACATTTTTCAATAGCTAGAGACACAATCAAAACTGCATTCTAAAAGGATAACGTTCCCTTCGTTACAAGAGCATTTGTGTTTGTTTGTTTGTTTGTTTGCCACAGGTTTTGGTGCCAGCACTAATGCTGTTGAGAGGAGGTGGAGAAGACTGCTGTGCTCACAGATGTGGGGTAAGTACTGCGCGTTCTGCAGAATGTTTAACTCCCAGCCGCCCCCACCCCTAAAGGGCTTATTTCCTAGGCCGTGTGCTTCAGCTCTTTTGAAGGATAGACTATTGACCAATGCTCCTTTGGAAGCATAGTAATGTTATGCAAGACACTAGCCAACAGAGACGGGGGCTGCTGCATGAGATCCCAGGAGAATGCAC
The DNA here is from genome assembly GCF_004115265.2 of Rhinolophus ferrumequinum. Taxonomy (NCBI): domain Eukaryota; kingdom Metazoa; phylum Chordata; class Mammalia; order Chiroptera; family Rhinolophidae; genus Rhinolophus; species Rhinolophus ferrumequinum. Next base: position 65,022,126 of record NC_046294.1, on the reverse strand, counting down.
CTGGAGAGGGTGTGAGAAGAGCCATTCGCAGTGGACACAAAGCCTGCAAGCTCTGGTAGACCAGCCTGCTAGGGTTCGGTTGTGTTTTTATCTGTCTGTCTGTCTGTCTGTCTGTGGAGATGTCTAGGACCCTCCCATCCCTTGGCTTTTCTATTTCCACTGTAGCCAAAGAGGCAACACACCATAGAAATGGGATTCCAGCAACAAGAGGTGTTAAATATTATAGTCTCAAAACCACTTTCACAGGTATTCTCTTACAACGCACTATGGCGTACAAAAGACTGACATGCTCCAAGTTCATTATGTGTATTCATGTCTTGTTCCTGATCTTGTCCCTAATCACAGCAAGTCGTCCACTGCTCTTACATTTCTAGTTCATATGCCATGTCATTTTTCTGCTCCAAAAATTCCTTATCCCAACATTTGCAGCTTCCAATCAGACCCTCCACAGAGACCTTATCCCCACGTCACCTCAGGACCATCTCCAAGGAGCTCTCTGAGACATTCCATTCAGCTCCAGCCACCCCCCCCCTCCCTGTGGTAAGAAAGACACAACACGGATGTGTCAAGAATAAAAGCTTAGGCTTTGAAGCAAACAGGTCCCTCAGCTTTACGCCAATACATTAATGCACTAATATGCCGGAAGGTCAGCTTTCCTTGACACTTGCCTCGCTGTCACACTCATTCAGTCACCCACCCAGTCAACACATATTTATGGGGTTTGTACACAGCACAAGCCCTGTGTTGGTCACTGACTCAGACATGAAAAAAACGATTATTCATTTACTCACCCAACCCTACAACAAACATTTACTGAATACCCACCACCAGAACAGCAATAGGTTTCATTTAGAATGCGAACCTCAATGGATCAGCCACTTTGTTTTGAAAAGGACTGTGAGGCCTTGTCCAGGGTTGGAGGGGAAGAGTGCTGAGGTCCATTACTGATGTCCACTATGCGTGTAGACGAGGGACGAGCAGCACACTTACTTTATTTGCTAGGTAGTGTGTCGGCACTTGGAGTTCAGTGGTGAACAAGTCCCATTTCCCATTCACAATGTTTTAGAGCATGATTTCAATCTTTAGAATTGCAACTGGGGTAGATGAATGGGCAGAGGCTTCTCCACCCTAGCACCCCTTTTTTGTACAGTTGGGAAGTAAAACCAGGACACTGACCAAGACTGGCAACTACAATAGCCTCTTCCATTTGCTGGGAAACTCAGGGAATGCATCTTTGGAAAGAGGACTTCCCACCACCTTCCTCCCCGTTGCCGCACTGAATTTCTGACTCTGTTCCATTTCAGATGCTGTTCCCTGTGCTTCTGGCCATACAGGGCACGGTGGGGGCTGTGTACTGTGTGGTCATTTCTTCACTAGGTTTGCTCAGCGGCCCTTTCTGTGACACAGGCAGTGGAAACTACACCTACCCTTTCAGGAATGGCAGCCTGGAGTGAGTAGCATTCATGGTCTTGGGTCAGTGTCTAACATCTAATGATGATACAGCTGATGACCATAGAGAGTGTGTGCTCTCAGTGTGGACCATCCAGTAATGGGGCCAGGTACTTTCATTCATACCTAGTGACTTCTTCTCTCTCCACACCTGCTCCCAAATCAACAATCTCTAGAAGGTGATTGGCCCGGGCCAAGAAGTGCCCGTGAATTAAGCAGTCCACCCAAGGTGTTCAGTATAATACCTTGACTGCATTAGCCCCAATTTTTAAACTCAACTGAGTATGTGCTGAGGGCTTGCTTAGTACTGGCTTGGTGCTGGGATAAGAGACGAGAGTACAAAGGAAGGATAAGACAGATTGCCTATTTGCAAGTTGCTCACACTCAAGCTGGGGAGACTTAATTACCAAATTTGGGTCTGCATAAATATCCTAAAATGGCTGGGCTCTATGATGCATGTTTATTTTCCTAAAGGAATAGACAGAAACTCAGACTGTCTATGAGAAATACCCTGCTCCTCTTTTCATGTTCTCTCCCTGGAAGATCTCATCCAGCCCCATGGCTTTCAGAACCATCCATCTATCTATGTAACTAATCCCAAAATGTCTACCTCTAGCCTAGATCTTTCTTCTGAGTTTTTGACCCAAATACTTAATCACATCCTTGAAACTTCCTATTATTGAACATCTCACAGCATTTCAATATTAATATGTCCAAAACCCTTGATGTCCCCATGCGAATCTCCTGCCATCCCCATCCCATTTGATGGTACCTAAAACCTGAGTCATCTTTGATTCTTCTCCCATCTCACTTCCCATGTTCAATCTACCACCAAATCCTGTAAATTTCCTTGACAGTGTATCTTGAATATACACTGCTCTTCACCTAGTCTGTCATCACCCCATTCCAAGTCTCCATCACCCTGTACCTCCACTCCTACAACAGTCCGCCAACAGAATCTGTGGGGGGAGGTTCGTCAAGAAGACATGACCACCAGTTGACTTGCTAGCTAGATCCAGGCAATTGGAGGCTCCCCACCTGCTCCCCTGTCCTTGGGATGTGTGTCTACTTGTCTTCTCCACTCCCAGAAGCTGCTCCAAGGGTAAGCCTTGAGATAGAAATGTGATGTTGAGACTCTCTGGACAGTATGCGTGACTGCATCCAGTTAGAGCCTCTCTATAAAAACTTTTAAGATTCTGACAGGCAGGTACAGAAAATTACTCATCTTGCGGCCTCAATACAAGCCTCTTAAGTAAGTTCTCTTGCTTATTAAACCTGCCACCTACCAATCTGGAGTGGCCTGCCTTTTTGTGTGGACTCTCCCTGCCCTTCATGTATGAGGTCAGGTTCAGGTGATACCTAGGGAGCTCCTGTCCAGGTTCAAGAAGCAATAGTGTTCCAGTTCCATTTTGCCTTTCAACCCTTTTGCCATAGAATCACCAAAAGGGTTTTTGTAAAATGTAAAGATGCTGATGAGGCCAAGAAATCTTTACATTAAGAACTTCCAATCCTGTTGGGGACTCCATAGATACGGATATGGATATGGGTGACGGTAGAAATATGACAGAGATATCAAATAATATATAGCTCAATGAAATATGGCCAGGAAACCCATTCTGTCTTTGTCCAACTAGTATACTTGGATTCCAAATTTCCCTTACAGTGTTTGCTTATGTGCTCTTTCATTTTACAATTCACTGCTCTCCTCTTTGCTACTGCCCCCTTCAAGGCCAGGCGACTCCACCTTTCCCTGTGAAGCCTTCTCTAGCTACTCTAGACCTCTAGACTTCCATTTTCTCTGATAATAATTATGATATAACTAAAAGATATTGCCTACAGCATGGCAGGCACTGTGGTAATATCTAACCCTCCCAACCACTCTGTGGTATGGATGCTATTTTTAACCCTGTGTTACACATACGGAATCTGATGTAGAGAAACACTTAGGAAGTTTATGGAGAACTTCTTAGTGAGGGAGCTGGAATTAGGACTTGGGTCTGTGGGATTTTGGAGCCCAAGCTCTTAGCCACTCCTACTGCCCCTGAGATCCTGATAGCAGTTAAAATCTTGCAGCCAGGATTGCCTGCTTCTTCATATGCTCTCTAGTGTGGCTCTGTTTGCATCCACAATGCCTTGCTGAGATGTTGTGCTATCAGAGGGAAAGACCCTCTCACCAATGAGCAGTAATAACTCTGCTGTCTTTATGAAGATGAGAGCAATGAAGACCGTAAAGCTTTGTAATCTCCTGTATTAGACTAGGGCTTCTCACATGGTTGTAAGTAGCAGCTCCCTCCTTTTGCTATCTCTCAAAGACAGATTTATTTTCTCCTCTGTCCTGGCAGGGACAACTACTTATTCAACCAGCCCACCTGGACCACCTGCCAAGAGCCTGAGCATATTGTCCTCTGGAACGTGGTCTTGTTCTCCATCCTCCTGGGGATCGGCATGGTGGAAGCAATGCTTTGCCTTAGTCAAGTCATCAGTGGACTCTGTGACATCTACTGTGGTACCTGCATCCGAAAAGGACAGGTCAGTGCTTCTAGAACCTGGGAATTTTCAAGTCACTTCCCCCCTGACCTGTTCCACACCATCTCTCTCCTGCCCTCACCCCACACTCCCAGAGGTAAGCCAGTAACTAGGAAATGCCTTTCGAAATGTAGAACTTAATTTGCCACTTTGGGCTTAATTTTCTTTCAGGTGAATATAACTGGTTTATGACCAGCCTAAGAAATCACAACTGATTGACAGACAAAGGAGAGTTCCCCAGGTTCAGAAGGACTGGATTTGGTGAATGTCAATCTCCAGAGTCCTGAGAAGCTGAGAAAAAAAGCCCCAAACTTTCTTAGCAGTGTAGATTTTTATAAAAGGACAACAGTTTTGAACATTTCATCTTCTTTGGTAGAATCAAGAATGTCGTTTCCCCCAAATGATCTTTAAGAGTGATATAAGGAGTCGTAGGGATGTACGATAATAGAAAAAATAATAATAATAGCACAATAATAGATGTTTAAATGTATTCAGTTACAGTTTAAATGTATTCCAGTCTGGGGCTAAGCACTTTATATTGTTTCAGTTAATCCTATAAAGCTGGTGGCATTATCACACCATCTTGCAGATGAGGAAACTCAGGCTCAGAAAGGTTTTGTTACTTATCTGAAGTCAATGAATATAAGTTTTGAATTTGAGCCTGATTCCAACATTTATATTCTAGACCACTGTCCAGTGGATCTCAGAGTTTGTTGCTTAGATACTAGTTCCATGGATTGTAAAAGGTGCTATTTACAAAAAGGGGGTGGAAGGGACTCTGTGGTCAAATTAATTTGAGATACACTAGATTAAACAAAGTTTAATAGCTTTCTCTACTGCGGGACTTGTCAGAACCTCAGTGCTAATCTCCAGTAAGAGAAGAGCAAATGCATAATTCCCTAGTATAATTCCCTAGTCTTATTTCACCACAAAACCCTTTTCTTTTGGAACAACTTTTATGGAGTTAATATTCCGTGGAGCACACTTTGAGAAATACTGCATGACACAGTGATGAGGTAGAACCTACCTGGCTTACCCCATGAGAATCCAAGAGACTTTTTTAAATCACCGGAAAAGCAGAAAAATATGGGATGAAACAAGCTAAGGACTACTCACCTATATTTAAAAAAAAAACGTTTTGCTGTAATAGCTGGAATCAGAAGTTTTCTTTGCTTTCAGGCTTCTTTACTGTCATTGCAACAAATACTTCTGAGAACTCAATCTACCACACAAGCTGTGGCAATTCCCAAAGAGGCAGCAGATAGGGTCTCTGGTTCAGGAAGCTTGCAAACTAATGGATCCTGCATAGCTGATTGCTTCCATAGATGGTACCCAGGGACCTTGCTAGCTCATATGGCTCCTTTGTACAAATCAGGAAAGAAAGCAGAGGATACAGCTTGGCAAGCAGACAGAGCCAACGGCCAAATTTAAAAAGGTGCCTTCGCCTCCAGGTTGACGTAGCCTATGCTGGGTTAAATAATATCCCCGCGCCCAAAATTCATATTCAACAGGAACTTCAGAATGTGACCTTATTTGGAAATAGGGTCTTTGGAAATGTAGCTAGTTAAGATGACGTCATACTGGATTAGGGGGACTCTAAATCCAATATGACCAGTGGCCTCATAAGGAGAGAAGACCCTCATGCACAAAGAAGAAAGCCATGTGACGATGAAGGCAGAGATTGACATTCTGGGGTCACAAACCAAGGAATGCCAAAGATTGTGGCAACCGCCAGAAGCTAGGAGAGAGCCATGGAACAGAGTCTCCCTGTCAGCCTCCAGAACCCAGCCAACTTCTTCTCCTCCTCCTCTTCCTCCTCCTCCTCCTCCTCCTCCTCCTCCTCCTCCTCCTCCTCCTCCTCCTCCTCCTTTTAAATTAGTTTCAGGTGTACAAAACAATGTAATAGTTAGACATTTACACCCCTCATAAATTGATGATCCAGCCAACTTCTTGATTTCAAACTTTTGGCCTCCAGAACTGTGAGAGAAGGAATGTCTGTTGTTTTAGGCCATCCAGTTGGTAGTGGCTTGTTACAGCAGCCTTAGAAAACTCATACACAGCTCCACGCCAGAGAGCAGGGGAGCAGGCCCCCCACTCATCTAGATATACTGCCTTGTGCAGAAACAGCCTACTCAACTGACTAGGGTGGCCCTGCTGATGTCGCAACCCCCCCAGAGGGCCCTGCTAACCCAGGCTGTTTCTTCAGCTTCCCATTATCTCTCCCACTGATGCAAAGCCAGACACACACAATCCAGACAGGAGATGTGCTAAGTACGCTGCACGGAGCCCCGCACCTCTCTGTACCCAAGATGGTTCCCTCAGCCCTGACAACCCTGTGGTGGTGTCCTCCAAGGAGAAAACTGGAGGGAAAATCTTTAGGATAGTCAGATAAGATGGCTGTATATGGCCCAAATACTGTTTCCCTGGGAGGGAAAAAAAAAATCCAAAGCAAAAAGTTTTATGAGCTATTCTCCATTAAAACACCCTCTGTGTAAAATGATGGATTTGAAGGCAGGGAAGAGAAAGGTTTTCTGCCTCTGGCAAAAGGCCCTCTTGTGGTTGTTCCTTTGGCAAGTAAAAGGAACACGATGTTAAAGACACCAAACTACAAACATTTTGTGGCCAGTAAAGTGGGCGGAGGAGGCACCTAAGCCTCCCTTGGGCGCGAGCTTGGGCGAGACCCCAGCTCGTAAAGGCACGCAGGGCATGCAGGCCTCGGTAATACGCGTCATCAAGGGCTTTGGAGGCGAGAAGAGCACCACTAACGTTTGAAACGTGGGACCAACCATAAAATAATTCATGATTAAGCCACTAAAAGTGTTTGCTGTCGAATAGAAAAAAATAGATCTCTGAAATTAAGGAGTAATAGTTGGTTTTCGAGGCTAGCTTAGTTCTACTTTTCAACTACAGGACAATTATTTCCCGAGTGCCTACAATGTGCCAAGCCAAAGTGCCTGGAGAAAGATGGGATGGAAGGGCTCTCAGTTTGGGGAGAAAGTGTTAAAACAGAGAGGAAAACCTCGGTGCACAAACCCAGGTGTGAGGCAGAAACGGGGGAGGTGATAATTTTCACTGCCATCTCTGTGTCTGCACGCATAGCTCATCTTTTTTAATTCCTTACGCTCTCAAGGGAAACTATATGTCTTCCAGACCAGAGTTGAGTGAAATTTTTTTCCAAACTCATATTCTGGATGTTAAAAACTGATTTTACTGCAGGATATAACAATGTTTACATAATATGATACACACATTATTGGAAATATGAAGAAAATAGCTCTCCGTAGTGAGTTTAGAAAATCTTTCCATTTTACTCTTTACACTTTGCTATAGTATAACAATTCCACATTTTCCAGAATAAGCAAAGATAACTTGGAAAATTATAAATATATGTGAAATATTGATTTTACCATGGCCGAAAACCATCTAGAAGACTCATCTGTCCACCATGTCTGATGAAATCCTCTTGTAGGTCTGACACTGACTTGAGAGAAACTTCATGCTTCAAAGGCTCATTGACAAACCAATGTCCAGTATTTCTCCCAAGTCAAATGGGTAGAAAATAATTTTAAAAGAGGGAGATGCACTATCGGGAGTGGGTAGAAGGAAATAAACTAACCTAAGTAACTCTGGAAAAACTGGGAGAAGTTGTTTTGACTAGAAACTATAAGGCTAAAGACAAAGGAAATTGTATGTAAACACTGTGATCTAAACATATTTCTCACAGGGGTACGAACAATTATGAACCGGTTAAGCATGTATAATGGGGTGGAATGGTGCATGGGGCAGCCACGTTTCTCACCATTAAAGGAAAATCTTACGGATAAGCAAAGAGACTAGAATGATCCATGTACTACTGGATTAGAGTCAAGGACATCAGTATAAACTCATGTTGGGCTTAATAGAGGAGGTCTGAGTTCTGACAATTAAGTTCGCGACCTTGTTGCAACAATGTTGCTAACTTTTTGATATCAGAGGGATTATTCATTATGAATTTGTACCAACTGGACAAACAGGTAACCAAGTTTACTATTTGGAAGTGCTGGAAAGGCTGCGTGAAAAAGTTAATGACCTGAACTTTTCACCAACAGTTCATGGCTTTTGCATCACAACAATGCACCAGCTCACACGGCACTGTGTGTGAGGGAGTTTTTAGCCAGTAAACAAATAACTGTATTGGAACACCCTCCCTACTCACCTGACCTGGCCCCCAGTGACTTCTTTCTTTACCCGAAGATAAAGGAAATATTGAAAGAAAGACATTTTGATGACATTCAGGACACCAAGGATAATACAATGACAGCTCTGATGGCCATTCCAGAAAGAGTCCCAAAATTGCTCTGAAGGGTGGACTAGGTGCTGGCGTCAGTGCACAGCTTCCCAAGGGGAGTACTTTGAAGGTGACCGCAGTGATATTCAGCAGTGCGGTATGTAGCACTTTTTCTAAGATGAGTTCGCGAACTTAATTGTCCGACCTCGTAGCTACAGATGGATAGAAACAGAAATACAGTTATGTGTGTACACATGGGTTGTTATATTTCCTAGGCCTGTCTGCTGAGCTAGAAGCAATGACATGCCTGTAGCAATGAGTATACTCATTATTAAGAAACAATTTATTATTTTAAATTTAAAATGTTATGAAATGTATTAAGTTATTTAAAAGGAGACAGATGGGTTTCCTTGAATAAGAGGCTTTGAGTTTCCCAACCTACCTAAGCAGCAGCAGTCTAGGAAACCCAACATCGTTCAAATTGGAGACAAACTCAGCTAGCTCTTCCTGTGTCTGAGTATCACGGCCTGAGCAGTATAGCCTTATCCTCAGATGGCTGACGTGTGTAAAACACAATCGAGAAGCACGGGACTCTTTATGTAAGGACCCTGATTTGGCCTCTTCCTCCAGGGCAGGATGCTGAAAGGGGATTCCTTTATGTCATGGAGACAAGCACCATGCCACCTGACCCCTAGTAAACCGACAGAACAGCCCTAAAGCAACCACGAACACGGGTTCAGAAATACAGCAGGATAGTCTGTCTGATGGATTCCTTTGTATTGGATGTTTTTTTGCCCTACCAAGTGCTGTCACACGCACACTGTACCCTCTTACCCTCCGTGCAAAATACTCTGAGGTCACCCCCTGGTTTGAGCTAGGTGCCCCCTCCATTCCCTGAACATATCTTCAATTGTACCCATCTTGTTGTTCACATGCAGGATCCTTCCACCCGGCTGTGATGCAGGATGCACCTTATTCATCTCTGTCTCCCCAGTGCCCAGGGCATAATAGGCTCTCAATAAATGTTTAGTGGATGGATAAATGAAAGAATGAAGAGTGAATGTTCCAAACCTGCACAGGGGTTCAGGAAATGTAATTATGCAAAGTAATTTATACAGACGGAATGTGCAGCTCTAAAAACTCAGCTTCCTCTTTTTCTCTTCCTCGCTTTCATCACCCTGGCCCAGACGTGGAAGTTCCCAAAAGGAAACAAAGTCAATTCTGAGTGGTTTCATTTTGCAACTGGAGTTAAATGTAATCTGTCGCTGGTCACAACACATCAGTTGGGGTTTATACCACGTTTTTAATATGGGCCACACTGTTCTAGATATAACGCTGTGATATTGTGATTTTTATAATAAGAAATCTATATTTTGATCTTCATTAATTTCTGGCACAGAGCTCCTAAAACCTTGGAATTTCCTAAGCGATAAAGGTGTCTTCTAGTGTGATTCATGACAAGCCCTTTTCAAACCACACCCGCGTTAGTGTTAATGAGGTGATTTTGGGGGAAGTTCCTTAAGATGGAGGCTGGGTGTCAGGGGAACTCCCACCAGGATTTGAGGCTTGGAATTTTCAGCACCCACATCCCTACTCTCACCCAAAAGGCCAGGGTTCAGAGAGCTTCTGGGTTGGTGCACACATGGAGGGTGCTGAGAGAGCGGTGCACCCAGAGAGGGCACGGAAGCCCTGCATCCCTTCCCACATACCTTGCCCCCCGCCTCTCTTCCATCTGACTGTTCCTGAGTTATACGTGTTTATAATAAACTGGTAATCTAGTACGTAAACTGGTTTCCTGAGTTCTGTGAGCCGTTCTAGCAAATTAATCGAACCTGAGAAGGGGTTCTTGGGAACCTCTGATTTATAGCCAATAGTTAGAAGCACAGGTAACAAGGGGCGTGCCGTCTGGAGGGAGTAAGCGCTTAGCCTGTGGGGTCCGATGCTCTCTCCAGGTGTTATCAAAAGCGAGTTGAATGGTAGGACACCCAGCTGGTGTCACAGAGTTTCCTGGTGTGGGAAAAACCCCACACATTTGCTGACCAGAGTGTAGAAGCGTGCAGAGCGCTGTATGCAGCATAAAGAAAAACAATAAGTGATTTGTTTTTTGTTGTTTACAAGCCTAACACACAAAAATCCTATCGTGATAATGTCTGAAATCTTTGCATAAGCTGAATCATTTTCAAAGCTCTTTTCCTATATGACCCTATCTGACCCTCCGTTACCTCCCATTGTCCAGGGACAAACGCTGCTCACCATTTTACCACAAGGGAAACAGAGGCCCAGAAATAGCTGCGAAAAGAAGAATCAGATATGAGGCTCAAAGCTGAACTTTGGACTCCAAGTCCAAGAGTTCCTTCCATGGAATCTCACTGCCCAGAGCCTGGTTGAACAGATAAGACCAGTATCACTTTAAAGGAAAGAACCCGAGGGCACCGCGCTGGGGGCTGGAGCAGAAGGGGAGGCCTCAGGAGGAGAGGAGCGTGAGCTGGACAACTGGAAAGGAGAGGCTATTCCAGGCAGAGGGAACAGTAAGAGCAAAGGGAGGAAACAGGAATTCTCAGGGCCTCCAAGAGACACACTAGAGGCCATGTCGTAGGGACGGGGCACAACACTATCCGTATGTGGGGACAGAGCCCCAAAAAGCAGTTTCCAGGCTCTCGGCCTCACATAGAAGGGTGCTGGCTCAGGTAGTAAATGGCCATCGACTGTGATCAAATGGCCAGCAGCTGTGGCTAGTTGGCCGTCAGCTGTAACTAGTGAGCCATTAGCCATGAATATAACTGCCGTGGCTACGCTAGGAGAAGAGGCTAGCAGAGAAGAGAAGAAAGAAAGGGGGGGCTAGCAAGAAGATGGTGGCTGAGTCTGCAAGCGGCACAGTGAGGGTTGAGAATTGTGTTGCTCCTGGTTCCTGTGTCTCCAACCCAGCCGCCAGTGAGAGTATAGTGGTGTGACTCCCCTACCTATGGCTCCGTGGGTGTTCCTTTTTGGCCTCACCATGTCCTGCGTTCTTGTGTGGGGAGCGGGACCAGAGACCCCGCCGGACACCCCGTGTGACACCGTACCTGGGAGTAGAGAAGCTCTCCCATTTGTGATCTTGTGATGTGTGAACGTTCCCACGGAAACGAAGCTGAACTCTGGCGCTGAAGGGCCCTAGACCAGCACTTGGTATTAGCAGTCATTTGTCGTCTGACATATTGGGGGGCACACGGCTATGCTTGGATAGTTGTGAGAATTTACTGAGATTAGTAAGAGACATCCTTACGATGGAAACAAAAGGAAAGACAGAATAAAAGAGGTTCAGTATGATAAGAAACGGATAATCTTGCACATTCTAATGGCGGAGGCCTTTGACAATAGGAACGGTTTTCAAAAACCAAAGAAAATTCTGCCACATGTGAGAAGTGCTGTAACGGCAAGATACGAGGAAAAGGGATGAATGAAATGGAAAGCTTCTGAGTATGTAGCTTGAAGATCAGCATGAACTCTGAATACACATTAGCCTAATGTAGTTAGAAGTCAGTGAGGAGTTATTTATTCACTAATTCCATAAATATGGGTTAAGCATCTACTATGTGCCAAGAAAGGTTCAAAATACTAGGGATACAGCAGTGAACAAAATAAAGCCCCTACCGTCACGGAGCTTTTTGTTAGGAAGAGGAAATGGATGACCAACAATACATGTATTAGGTGCTGCTAAGTGTTACGGAGAAAAATAAATGAGGGCACCTGGGTTAAGGAGTAGGGCAGGGCAGAGGAAGGTCGGTATTTATATTCAGTGGTTAGGAAGACCTCTCAGATGTGGCTTTGATTAGAGACCTAAAGGAAGAAGTAATTCTTTAAGATCTACAGGTTTAAACACGATAAAAAGGCTGTCATTGAACTTTTATGCTTTAACTACTTAACTTTTGTTTAAAATGTTTAAGCCTTTTGTTTATTGAATATGGGGGTGGTGGCCTTACGCTGCAAGATGCAGAGATCCAGTAGGTTGAAGGCTGCTGTGGACATTGTCACATCAAAGGGACTGGCAGGCCAGTTGTGTAGACAGCAGAGCTGCTGAGTCTTCTCAGGCACTGACAACGATTCTCAAGGAGCAAGGTTTCCTGCTTGCTTTGCTTCTGCTTCATTCAACGAACTGCCAAAGGAGCAGAAACAAGTCTACTTCGGCAAAAGAAGCGTGGTAATACAGCCATCACTCACAGATGACGAGTGTGTTTGATTTTAAAGCTATGAGGTAGACATGATCTGGGAAATACAAACTTAATCGCTTTTTGTCACGTGGGTCTTCAAAATCTACCTTGTTGATAAGTAGTAAATGCTGGAAATTTGTGTCCTCCTCATGTAGCCCTTCACAGAAAACAGAGCCATCTGCTTGGCGTTACAGAGGCTGCTGATAAATCTCTGAATGCTGGTGTTTTCTGGACCTCCTGATGAGCCATATGTGCCCTAAAATTAGTTCATAAGGAACATCCCTTCCAATTTGGAGAACGTGTTTGTCATGTATTATGCTGGCACCAGCCTGCCACAGTCATTTCTCATAATTCTAAGCGAGTGGCATTGTGTGACGAGGCAGAAACAACGCAGGCAAAGCTCAGAAGAAACGCAAACCAGCCCGGCTGCCAGCCCAGATGGCCTGACTCATGTTTCTCCATGCCTGGGGGAAACTGGGTTGGCTTCTGATGACCCTCCCACAAGCTCTGTGTCCTGGGAGGAAAATGGGAACTTATCCCTTAATTACTTAATATCCTAAAAGACTCGAGTCTGTCCCCTCTGTTGTGTAACGTGCTCTGGGGCCACTACCGGGGTTTCTATCTCAGCTTTGCCACTGACAGAGTGACCTTGGGCAAACTGCCTCTACTTCCCCACCTCATAGGAATGTTGTTAGAATAAAATGAGATAAAATAGGAGCCTACTCTGTGCCTGGTATATAGTAAGCTCTGAATTGACGTGAGCTAGCAGTGTTATTTTTGCCTCTCATTATCTCCTGCCTGGGTTCTTGCAGTGATCTCTTCACTGGTTTCCTGCCTCCGGTCCCCATCTAAATCCATCTCACTCTTTGTTGCCGAAGTCATTTTAAACACACACATCGGATTCTAAAATCCTCCAGCAATTCCTCTGCCAGGATATATCCAAACTGATGTGCATGACACATCAAACCCTTTGTCGTCTGACCCCTCTGCACCTGTGCCACGCTGTCTGCTCAGCCCAGAATGCCCTTTCTCAAGTTGGCCACCTGCAAAACTCCTACTCATCCCTTAAGATTCAACTTCAGCATCATTTCCTCCGACCTCCTCCTGCCACTCCAAGCATGGTCAAGCACCTTCTTCTTTGCTTCCTACAAAACATTCACTGTTGGCTTTTATGATGGTACTCACTGCATTGTGCTGTCGTTGTTTGCCTGGCATTCTTCCCTCTAGACAGATTAGTTTATCCAGACCACGGGAGTGGGGCCAGGTTCAAGGCCTACAGAGGATGGCAAGTCAGACTCAACAGGGATGCTTTTACTCTGGTTTCCCAGCACTTCAGCCAGCTAACAATACTAAGAATACACACAATGCAGTGCTCTCCTCTGCTTTGCGATGCTAAGGACTGTAGGCTTTATTCTGAAGCCAGAATAGTTGTAAGAAGGGAGAGTGAGGTGATCAGATTTGCACACACTAGCAGGATTGTCAAGGACTGATTGTAAGGAGTGAAACCAGAGGCCGGAGATGAGTTAAATGAGTCAAGGGGAGCCCTCAGATTTCTTCTCTGGGTGGCCCCCTCCTCCTCTTCATTACTCTGCTTTGCAAATTGCAGCTGCCTCAGCCTCTCTACACTCCAGTCTCTCCGCTCAGCTGGACCACCATATTCTGCATGGCTTCTCCCTCCCTGCGCTAGTCTGGAAAGTCCTTCCAGGCAGCTGGAGTGATCACCATGTTTGTTCCTAGTTCTCTGATTTGCAGTTTTAAAACTCCAGTCAGGCTGTTATGTGGAGAAGAGAATGAAAGATAGCAATTATAGAAACAGGAGACCAATTAGGAGACTACTAAAGTAGTCTGATTAAGGGTAGGATAGAGCCATGGTGGAAGTGAGAAGTTAAGAGTCCGGATATGTTTTGAAGGTAGAACCCACAGCATTCGCAGACTTATTTATATGTAGAGGTAAAGGAAAGAGAAAAATCAAGTACGATTCCCAGGCTTTTTGACTTTATCAGCTCAGGGAATCATGGTATCACATACAGACATGGAGAAAATTGCAGGAGACGTAGGCTCATGAATTGTGGTGAGATACACATTTTGGTCTCAGGCATGTCGATTCTGAGTTTCCTATTGGCCTCCCTGAGAAGATGATACATAGGAAGTTGGTTATCTGTCTCTGGAAAGTAGGGTAAAGTTCAGGATTGAAGATCTAACTCTGAAATACAGAATGAACTTTGAAGTCAGGACTGGATAAGATCACCTAGAAAGTGAGTGTAGCCAAAGAAAAGGTTCAAAGTCTAAGACTTGGGGGACTTTGACATCTAGAAGGCAAGAAGCCAGCAAAGCAAATGTATGTATCCTCCATGTAGTCATAAAGTCATTTCTCAGCGGCATAGAAGATGCAAGTTTTCCAGAAACAATACAGCATGCATGTCACAACGCAGCCCTGAAGAGCCATGTGCTAAGGCTACCAGCCCCAGAAAGTGCAACCACCCCCACGTGACCCACGTGGGTCTGAGAACCATCTGATTTGGAGTCAGTCCACGCCGGGCCAAGGTGAGTTTACAACTCAAGTACAGCAGGATCCAGTGGCAAATGCACAGGAATAAACATCAACAGACATGCAGCCCAGGCCTGACGATTGCTTTCATTAACTGAACTCAAGAAGCCAATATCAATCTCTCTGGACCTGAGTTTATTCACCTCTAAAATGAAGAGGTTGAACGAAGTGGTCCTTCAAGTCTCTTCCAGTTTTTTATTTTAAAAATCTTAGAGAAAACGTTCTCAAGACCGAGAAAGAGATACTCGTACTCCCATCCTCCACTGAAAAGACCTGCCCCCTAACTCACCGGTAAGGAGACATCTCCAAATGTTCTAGAACAAGCAGTGCCCGTGCCTCTTTCTGTAGCTAACTGCTCCATGCACTCTGTGCCTGCCTCCCAGCAAGGCCAAAGGGGACCCACTAATCTCTACAAAGGGTGCTACTTCTCATTAGAGCTCTCAGGGTGTCCTAAGATTCGGAGTATCTGTCAGAAGAGGGCAGGCCACATCGCACCAACTGCCACACCAGTTATTGGAACAGAGATAATTTAATATAAACTATGGTTGGCTAGGTCTGGAAAAACTGAAAAGGCACAAACAGAACTCTAAGGTATCACCGCAGTAACAAGGGCGGGACACAGTTCCTGCCCCTAGGGCTGGGGAAGCAAAGGGAAGAGGGTGGAATGATTAAAACCTACAAACTTGGAGGAGGGGTCTGATGGGGCTGGGATCCAGACTTCTGAGGAGACACTTGTCCAACTGGAGCTGATGGCCTATGTCAGGGAGGGAAGAGGGCTGCCATGAGGCTGATTCTGTGAACGTTGGGAAAACTGCAAATGGATTCGCCTGCTGCTATTGGAACAATCTGACGCTGCCCAGGTGAAGTGGAAGTATTGCCGGGGCGATGCTGAGAGGCACCAGAAGTAAACACATAGGGCCACGTCCATGTCTCTTCCTCCTCCAGCCTTCCTCTAGCGCCCCCTCCTGGCACTAACCGGGAGCAGCTGACAAAGGAGAAAAGTGATTTGCAGTCTCTGCCTCAGAGCCCAGCATGGAAGAGTAGATTTGAAGCTGGCGGACAATAGATACACTCAGTTATTTTGAAATTACTAGAAACAATACTGGGTTTGTAATCTGTAACACATAATGTAGTATGTTTAAAATTCTCTATTGAGACATCTAGAGCTTCCTTTATTTTATATGGTATCTGAGTTCCTATACTTAAGGGTATTCTTTTAAGTTCAGTAAATAAATTCTCCCCACAATACTCAGAAGGTGTCTACATATCACATTCCATTACACAGACAGTTATTCATCACCAGTCAACCAATGTTTGAGTGCCTATCATATGTCACCTGTTATTCTAGGAACTGGATTCTTAGCTATGTGCTCTGAGAATCACCTAAAATGGAGTTCCTCTGAGTTGGACAATGAAGAAAAGAGTATTGTCTCCAGAAAACATAATTAAAATGCAGATGTGCCTCAGCATGTTGGTTAGTCCTCTAGCCCTCCCCCAACACTGTCCACAAATCTCTTCCTCCATATGGTCCTTTGCCATTCACCTGCATCATCCCATGGATCCCCAAAACAGCTTGTAGAAACAGAGAGAGACAGGAATATACTCATGTCCCTAAGTAAAGAAAGCAGGACTCAAGAGAGCTGGTTGGTTTACACACAGCTTTGCAAGTAGTTGAGCCATTATTGATACCCAAGTCTTCTAATTTAAAATCCAGGACTCTGCCCACACCACAGGATGTGCTTTGCATGAATTAGTTTATCAGATTGGCTGGTGGCATAGACCTTCTGGGGAAATTCAGAAACTGTTCCATCCTGTCCCCAAGCAGTTACAGCTCACCTGGAGCCCCATGTCGTTGCACCCAACCAGCCCAGCCACCTCACGTGCCTGAACACAGATAGTATTTCATCTAAAATCCTGCAAGGAGGAAATGCTGGGCAGCCTGCCCAAGCATTAGTTGCCCAAAAGGCAAACTAAAAATGATGGAGAGCCTTACCAATGTTCTTGATTCAGAAAATCTGAGAAACGCCAGAAATGAAGGCCTAGAATTCTCAGGATTCTTTCTATCAACAATGATATTGCTCAGCCAGTGGAAACAATTTTTTAAAAATTAAATGAAAAAATTATATATATGTTTTCTAACCTGAGGCTTATCTTGGGTGAATAAGTGTCATGACTTCTGAGAAACCTCTCAGGTATTGCCTCGGCTGTGTTCCCAGACCTGGTTTCCTAAGAATACAGCTTTAGCCAAAATGTGCATAGTTCAGGTTTACAGGTCCTTCAGAGAGCTTTCACTGTAGCAATGAATTCTGATTTCTTCAGAGTTGAAAATTTCATTATTGCTCTGAATTTGGGTTTCATGACATACCCCAACACCAATATGCAAACATGCTTCTAGAAACTCCCACGTGTTGACCATTGCATACTCTGATTGGCATGCAAAAGAGAAAAATGAAGCATTCTCCACTCCTACTTTTTACCACCTCCATCCCTCCACCATTCCCCACATAAACATGCATGGAACCTCATAACTCCATGCCTAATTAACAGAAGAGGGGATGGTTGAATAAAGAAAACCAGAGCCAGTAAGAAAAGCCAGATGGCCCCCATCTTCCCTTGTGAGAACAGACATTTATAGAGCTCCCAGTGTACACAGGGAACCCTGAGTTAGCCAGTGAGGACACAAAGTGGTGTAAAGCATCTTTGATGTTCAGATTATTTAATTACCCTCCATCCATAATACCAGACAAACAGATCAATGAAAACTAGAAAAGCTCCTTGAAAAAATGGGGCATGGCCTTTCATCTCAGAAATTTCAAAGACCCTTTGCAAAAACATTCATTAGGCTCAACCCCATTCCACAGGCTGTGGGTGGAAAACCCCACATTAGCCGTAAACTGAACTCTCCCTCCATCTCTTCCAGCCCAGCCTCACACAATCACCTCTGCCCACTAGGGTCTGGTTAATTAACCAGTTTGCTTTACTTATTTACTTCTTCTTTCATTCAGCTCTCCAGGAGGGAGCCAGGTGCCATCTTTATGTGGAAGCAGGTATGTCGGTGCAGGGTGGTGGTCTCCCTTTCCCAGGAGTGTGGGAGGATCCGTAGAAGAGCAGCAGATACAGCAAAAGAGAGTGAGAGGGACTGAAGCGGGTCTCTGACTTCTGTCCTCAGGGCACTTGGTCATCACCGAAAGCTAAAGAAGTACCAATCTCACCATACTTCATATATTCTATTTATCATAGTAAATAATTTATTTCACGTGCCTACTGTGTCCTCAGTGCTTTATACATGTCATCTTACTACGTAGCTAGGAGGTTACCTCTGGAGTCAGAAAGATATGGGTGTTGATCCATCCTTGTCATATAATAACTACATGAACTTGAACAAGATTAATTACCTTGGGAGCCCCAGTTTCCTCATCTGTAAAATGGAAATAATAATGATATTATTAATCTCCTAGAGTTGTGAGAATTAGATGAGGAAACTCGTGCAAAGCATTTAACATAATGCCCGGCATTAACTTATTGAGATTAAATGCTTAATAAATATTAGCCAAAGGGGAGCTGACTCTGGGTGGTGAACACACAGCGTGATTTATGGATGATGTGATACAGAATTGCACACCTGAAATCTATGTAATTTTACTAATAATTGTCACCCCAATAAATTAAAAAAAAAACTAAGGAGAAAATTAAATAAATAAATAAATAAATAAATAAATAAATAAATAAATATTAGCCAATATTACAGTTCATCACAACCCCATGAAGCAAGTATTAGATGGCATTAGTCCCTTTTTATACATGAGGAAACAAAGAGAGATAAAGTCATTTACCAAAGTCACCAACTGTAACTGATAGAGCCCATACTCCGTGGAGGTGTGACTGACCCAGAACCCATTCTGGTAACCACCACAGCATACAGAATGGGTCGGTGTACCACAGCCAAGGGACTCGTGGTCACCATCCTAATCTGGCCAGGCCCCAGTCATCCCAGCAGAGAAGTACAAAGAGCAGTCTGGGGAGAGCAGAGATGGGAAAAGCAGAAGATTGGAGGACTTCGTTGGCCCAAGCATGAAGCTCAAACTCCCATATATAACTATTAAAGTCGTGGCAAGCAAAGAAGTGCCTTGGTCTGAGATATTATTATCACTTCTTTTATTTAAATGAGGATATTGAGGCTCAGAGGGGTTAGGTGACTTGTGTTAAGCCATGTGACTAGTAAGTAACAGGGCCAGAACTGAAACCGAAACTTTCTGGGTCTTAATTTCTTCATGACATGACCGTGCCTGGTTTTATGGGTGTGACACCATAGCCACCGTATGCTGTTGACTCTTTTCTGGGTCTGTAGCTACAGAACACATTCTTGCCTCAACTGAAGGAGAAAAGGAAGTGAATCAACATTTGCCGAGCACCTCTTGTATGTCCAGCTCCTTGCTAAATGCCTTGCATACATTCATTTAATCTTCACAACAACCCAGAGAGGCAAGTTTAATTTTACAAAGGACACAGAAGTTCGGTCTTTAATTAAGGTAAATCTCCCAAGGATACCACCTAGCAAGAGGCAGGGAACTTGAAATTCCAGCTTTGCTCACCCCACTACCCACATCACAGTACCCCTGGGGAAGGCTTGGGGAGAGCCCATTTATTCATGGGCATGGCAAGTTCTGCACATCCTGTAGCCACCTCGATTTTTAGTTCAAGGCCTTGGGTGGGATCAGCTCAGATTATTGAGGGAAGTGTGTTCAAAACACCATTTTACGCCTGGATGTGAAGCTATCTTCAAAGCTCATCAGGGAGATAGATAAAACCTGCCAACTGAAACCAGCCTCTTGGTTGCTCTAAGAGGAATGAAGAGGTGCCAGGGCTGGCATGACAGCCTGAAGGCCCACAAATTCCATGGAGGACTCAGGATTTGTACCCCCCTGCATTGATCTAGCAAATAACAATAATACATAATAATGGTGCATAGTGCAGAAAAACATAAACTCAGAGGACTCAGTTTGATTTAATTCTAAACCTAAAGCTACTTTTTCTTCTATGATTACATCTATAAGTTTGCTCCAAGATGATTTACTGACTATTTTTTCTTAACTGTGGGTGCATTTTGGGGCGGTGTGCTATAATTAGGGTGCTAAATATGCCACCAGCTACTGGCTATAATAAACTTTCATCCCTCAGGTTTCAGAGTCTATTCTCTTGAATTTTTTGTAGTGTTTAAAAAGCAAACAGAACAGAAAAGCAGGACCAAGTAGGAAAATCTAGAGTCTGAGGTAGAGAGTCATCAACTTTGAGCCAGACCCTTTCCCCAAGTTGTAGCCACAGATGATGACCACGTTACAGAATGGTGCTGTAGTTTGGGCTTGAGATCAGGATGGCTTAGCTATAACGACAAACAGAAGCCATGTTTTTGAGTCTGGAAGTCTGGACATGGGGTCTGATCCTAGACAACAAAATATTTGAAAATAAGATGGTTGTAGGAGACCTGGTACATCAGCTCACTAAACTTGCAGGCAATTCACCAACATGTCTTTCCGACACACTTGAAGAATGGCAGAAGCAAACCGGCGCTTCCCCTGAGCCGTCTTCGCGGCTGATCTCATGAAGCTCTGAGGGTCCCCTGAGGAACTAGTTGAATTGCATTTAGCATACAGGTTAGCATTTACCGTACAGCGGAGTTTAAAATCAGAGATGGGATTAGCACCAAGATGCAGCTATAGCAGAAGAAAGAGCGTTGGCCGCCTCTAGAAACACGTAAAAAGGATTGTACACCATACGTGGGATTTATCCCAGGAATGCAGGTTTAGTTTCACTTCTTAAAAAATCAATGTAACACACCATATTAGTAAAATAAAGGGAAAAAAAACACACACACATGATCATCTCAATAGATAGAGAAAAAGCATTTGACAAAATCTAACACCTTTTCATTTAAAAACATTCAACAAACTAGAAATAGAAAGGAGCTTCCTCAACCTGATAAAGAGATCTACAAAAAACCCAGTTATCACACTTGTCCCAGAATAGGACAAGGGTGTCCACTCTCTACTCTTCTACTAAACCTTGTACTAGAGGTTCTAGACAGGGCAATAGGCAAGAAAAAGAAATGAAACACTTCCAGAATAGAAAAGAAAAAGTAAAATTATCTCTATTAGCAGATGATATGGTCTTATATAGAGAAAATCCTAAGGGGTCCACTAATAAATTATTAGAACTAATAAGTGAATCCAGCAAAGTTGCAAGGTACAAGATCAATAAGCAAAAACAAATTGTATTTCTATACACTTGCAATGAACAATCAAAAATAAAATTAAGAAAAAATTTTTATTTACAATAGCATCAGAAAGAATCAAATACGTAAGAATAAATTTAATAAAAGAAGTACAAGACTTATACATTAAAAACTATACAACATTGTTAAAAGAAACTAAAGGCCTAGGTAAATAGAAAGAAATTCCATATTCATGGACTGGAAGACTTAATATTGTTAAAATGGCAATACTATCAAAATTAATTTGCAGATCCAACACAATCCCTATCAAAATCCCAGCTGTGTTTTTTACAGAAATAGGCAAGCTGGCCTTAAAATTCATATGCAAATGAAAGGGAGCCAGAATAGCCAAAACAATCTTGAAAAAGAACAGGTAGAAAACTCACACTTCCCAATTTCAAAAGTTACTATAAAGCTATGATTACCAAGACATTGTTGTACTGCCATGAGGATAGACATTATAGATCAATGGAATAGAATTGAGAATTCAGAAATAAACTCACATTTATGGTCAACTAATTTTCCACAAGGGTAGCAAGACAATTCTACTTTAGGGGAAAAACTATTCTTTTCAATAAATGGTGCTGGGACAACTGGATAGCCTCATGCAAAAGAATAAAGCTGGACCCTCATCTCACACACTATACAAAAATTAATTCAAAATAGATCATAGACCTAAGTATCAGAGCTAAAACTAAAAAACTTTTCAAAACAAAAACACAGAAGCAAAATTTTGCAATTTTTGGTTAGGCAATGGTGTCCTAGATATGACATCAAAAGCATAAGCAACAAATATACATATATATATATATATATATATATATATATATATCCTCAACAAAATTAAAAAGTTTTGTGCTTTAAGGACACCATCAAGAAAGTGAAAAGAACACACAGAATGGGAGAAAATATTGCAAATTATGTATCTAATAAGGCACTTGTATCCAGAATATGTAAAGAATTCTTACAACATAAGAATAAAAAGATAATCTAATTTTAAAATGTGCAAAGGATTTGAATAGACATTTCTCCAAAACAGATATACAAACGGCTGATAAGCACATTAAAAGATGCTCAACATCATTAGTTATTAGGGAAATGGGAATCAAAACCACAACAAGATGGCTAAAATCAAATAACAAGTGGTAGCAAGAATGTGGAGAAATTGGAAACCTCACAAACTGTTGGTGGGAAACTTTGGAAAACGGTTTGGCAGTCCTCAAATGTTAAACGTGGGAATGCCACTCCTAGGTACGTCCCAAGAGAAATGAAAACACATCGACAAAGAAACTTGTAAACAAATGTTTATAGCAGCACTATTCTTAATAGTCAAAAAGTAGAAACAAAGTCATATGCTCATCAACTGATGAATAAATTTTTAAATGTGATATATCCATACAATTAAATGTTATTCGGCAATAAAATAAAATGGAGTACTGATACATTCTACAACATCTTGAAAACATTATGTTAAGAGAAAGAAGCCAGTCACAAAAGACCACATGTTCTATGATTTCATTTATATAGCAAGTCTAGAATTGGCAAATCTACAGAAACAGAAAGTAGTTTAGTGGTTGGCAGAGGCTAACGGGGAGAGAGAAATGGGATTAACTACTAATGGGTACAGAGTTTCTTTCTGGCAAGGTAAAAATATTCTAAAATTAGTTAGTGATGGTTGTGAATAGAAATGTACAATATTGTGATTATCCACTTTAGAGGATAAATTTTATGCTATATAGTAAAGCTATAATTGAAAAAAAAGAAAAAGATATAAGGAAAAAGCACTAGACTAAGAGTCAGACTTGAGTTCAAATCCCAGCTCTGCCCTTAGGACCTTGGCCACGTCATAGCACCTTCTGAGTCTCGGTTCCCTCTCTGTAAGATGAAGATAACACTAGCCGCTTTGTAGGGAGATTGTGTGCCTGAGGCCTGACTCAGGGACGTAGACTCCGTACGTCTTGTCTTCTCCCTTCTCTCCTCTGCCATCTAGCCTCACTCTTCCCTCCCAGATAACAGAAGGAAAAAGTATCCCATCTTTCAGGGACACGGATGATCTTCATAACTGTTCACCTGGGGCTGGCACATCCTCGTCTCCATTCAAAACTAAAAGATAAAAGAGAGATAAAATTAAGAGAGAAAAGACAAGTTCATGAAACAGAAAGTAGACTGGTGGTTGCCAGAGGCTTCAGAGATGAGGTGACGGGGGGTTGTTCAATGAGTACGGAGTTTCAGTTTGGGGAATGATGAAAAAGTTAGTGATAATGGTTGCCCAACAATGTGATGGTTGCCCAACTACTTAATGCCCCTAAATTGTACACTTGAAATGGTAAATTTTATGTTATGTATATTTTACCACAATAAAAAAATATTCTTTAATTAAAAATATATCATTAATGAAAATACATCATTAATTAAAAATAATTTTATTCAACTCAGAGCTACCTAGTAAGATAATACGGTTGAGCCAATCACAGGTAGACCTTTTCTCCACCACCCGAGTCTTAGGAAGCAATATGGCAATGAGAGATAAGCTTCTGGATTCCAAGATAACAAGCTGCGGGACAGACAAGCACAGAGCCGGTTCTGTTACAATGGACAGAAATTGGGGAGGAGCACTGTAAGAAGAGTCCAGTCCTTGTCACAGAGTGCTATTGTAGTGGACGTCATCCCGTCCTGTTGGCATGACATTTTGAATCCCAAGACTATTTCTCCAGCTTTGTTGGGAGATAAAATATGGTAATACATCCAAACAAAACACTGTCCCTATGAAGCCATTCACACCATAAAACCACATCTGTAACTTCTTGTGTACCATACCATTTCCCACATTAGACCTACATGAATGTCTCTGGGGTTTCCCTCTTTCTTTGGACACCAAAATAATATTTGCAACTTCTTACAGAGCTAGAAGAAGCTGCCTTATTTATTTGCAATGCATTTCTCCAGAAAGTTCCCGAAGCACTCTACTATCGACGCTTTCTTCCCCCCAAGTATTTACTGAGCACCTATGGGGTACCAGGGTCTATGCTAAGCTCTGGGGCCGCAGTAATGAACAAGCCAGCCCAGGTTCTTGCCCTCATGTTGTTTACAATCCGATGGTGCTCAGAATCTCTAATGCTCAGAATCGCTGGCCTCTAAGCTCTTATTCGCCGGTGGATCCCCAGGACTCATACACGACCTCGGGGTGTGGTGATACAGGTGTGGGATTTGGAACAAATGAGACTTGAGTTCAAATCCTAGCATTCACATTTCCCAACAGAGCAGCCTTGAACAAATGCCTTAACCTTCGTGAGTCTTAATTTCTCATCCGTGTAGTATGGATAATAATCTCAACAGCTACATGGGGTTGTTGGGAGAATTGAACTAAACCAAGTAATTAGATCAAAGTATTTTCAGCAGCTCCCACTTAACAATGACCAAAATGGTCAAGTGAACCATGGATTGCTAAAAAAAGAATTTACATGTTGGCCTCACTTCCCAACTTTGTAGGTCCCTTTGTAGGCAGAGTAGGTTAACACTAAAGCTTATGCTCACATGTTTAGTAGTGTTTAGTACAAAGCAGAGGCTATGTTCTCAGAACTTTAAAAAGCATAAGCAAACCTTATATTATGAAACACTGCCAAGGACTAGCACTCGCACTGAGCAAATATTCTGGTTAATAGAAAGCTGTCATATGTTCTATACACAGATTGTTCATTTAGACAAATTCTAGAATCATAAAGCATAATTTTGGACATTCGAAGGAGAGCTGATTTAAGTCAAACAGCTCCCCGGTGCGTAGGTCCTCCAATCACAGTCTGTCAATTATTCATTGAGACATTAATTGATGGGAATCCATCCCCAAGGCTGTCCATTCCATGTTGGGCAGCCAGACAGGTAGAGAGAACTTTTTTCTGGTGAGCCAAGCGCTATCTCTCTGCAGCCTTGTAGTTTGACCCCTGGATTTAATGTCTTTCAGTTCACCTTTAGATACTTGAAGACCGTGGTCACATCTTCCCCAAGCCTTCCTCCTCTCCAGCTCTGTGATTCCTTTTGCCAGTTTCCTCCAAACTCACTCCAAATTCGTCAATGTTCCTCTTGAATTGTGTATCCAGAACTGAGCCCATACTCCAGGGCATGTTTTGATCAAGGAAAAGAGGAATAAAGCAACCGCCTCTCAGTTAGTGGATTGCAAACAAATATAGCTACTGCCAACTTAATGTGTCTTCATCGGCTCACATATGAAGTCCATGTCTGAATACATTCATATAAATAAACATTAGACATTTACAACCAAGCTTTTCGTAAGCATTTTTAAATACTCAAAATATTTTTAAATAATTTAAAGACACATGGCTGACCCTCACCCCTCCTGAGCTCCTCTGTGCCTTCCATTTCAATTAGTGTGTGAATGCTACAGGAGTTCATTGGAAGATCCTGGAATCAAAGGGTCGAAGGGCCACTACAGGAGCTGCCCCAGGTCCTCTACCTGGCTGAGTATGGGGATGTTCCTGCCTACTGGGTTCTTGGGTTGAGAGGCAGGACTTGCCCCACTTCAGGTATATAGTCATGACCTCGCATAGATGAGGCAGCAACGGGACTCAGCCTCTCCCGGAAGCCTGCCTTGTGGTCAAACATCCTGGACATTTGCCCAGCTGCTTTATAAAAGCAGATTCAGCCCTCTTCAAGCCCACTGAGGGGAACGGAAGGGAAAGTGGGTCGAGCACCTATTATGTTCTAGGCACTATGGTATTTCACCTGACTTCTCTCTCTTAGTCCCCTTACCACCTTAGGAGGGACATATGTTGTCCTCAGGAAGCACAGAGTGTTTGTGCAAACTGCCCAAGGCCATGCAGCTACTTAGAAGCAGGTAGGAATGAAAATCCTGGCCTGGATGCCCAGACTGGCACATCCCTCTGACAGGCCACCAGGGAAGCCAGGTGAGTCATCACTCTTTTCTTTTTTTAATTTTTTAAGATTTTTATTAAAATAGTGCTAACGTACAATATTATATTAGTTTCAGGTGTACACAGTAGTTATTCCACATTTATATACGTAAAGGAGTGATCACCATGAAAAGTCCAGCAACCACCTGACACGGCACCATGCTATCACAATAGTATTGACTATATTCCCCATACTGTACATTACATCCCCATGACTTATTTGTTTTATACCTGGAGATTTGAACCTCTTATTCCCCTTCATCTTCCCCCCCTTTTTAAATTTTTCAATTACAGTTGACATTCAGTATGATTTTATATTAATTTCAGGCGTACAGCATAGTGCTTAGACATTCATATAATTTAAGAAGTGATCCCCCTGACTAGTCTAGTACCCACCTGGCACTATATATAGTTATTATCATATTATTAATCATATGTCTTATCCTTTATATCGCCATGACTATTTTGTAACTACCAATTTGTATTTCTTAATCCCTTCACCTTTTTCACCCTGCCCCTCTCAACCCCTCTCCCTTATATCACCCTAACAAATCTAGTACCCATCTGACACTATACATAGTTATTACAATATTATTTACTATAATCCTTATACTATATCCTACGTCCCCATGACTACTGTGTAACAACAAATTTGTACTTCTGAATCCCTTCCCCTTTTTCATCCACCCTCCAAACTCCACCCCACCCCCCATCTGGCAACCATCAAAATGTTCTCCGTATCTATGTGTTTGTTTCTGTTTTGTTTGTTTATTTTGTTCTTTACATTCTACTTATAAGTGAAATCATATAACACTTGTCTTTCTCTGTCTGTCTTACTACACTCAACACAATATCTTCTAGGTCCATCTATGTCGTTGCAGATGGCAAGATTTTGTTTTTCTAATGGCTGAGTAATATTCCATTGTATATATGTACCACCTTTTATTTATCCATTCATCTATTCAGGGACATCCAGGTTGCCTTCACATCTTGGCTATTGTAAATAATGAACATATGGATGCACATGTCCCTTCGAAGTAGCATTTTGGGTCTCTTTGGATAAATACCCAGAAGTGGGATTACTAGATCCTTTTGTGTCTCTTATTATAGCCTTTGTTTTAAAGTCTATTCTGTCTTGTATAAGTAATGCTACTCCACCTTTTTTTTTTTTCATGAAATATCTTTTTCCATCCCTTTACTTTCAGTCTGTGTGTGTCTTTTGATGTGAAATGAGTTTCTTGTAGGCAACATATGTACGGGTCTGGTTTTCTTTTCCATTCAGCCATGCTATGTCTTTTGATTGGAGGATTTAATCCATTTACATTTAAAGTAATTGTTGATAGATATGTAGTTATTGCCATTTTATTATTCATATTTTTAAATTTTTTTTCTTTAGTTCTAAAGAAGTCCCTCTAAGATTCCTTGTAATTCTGGTTTGGTGTTGATGAACTCCTTTAGCTTTTCCTTGTCTGAGAAACTCTTTGTTTGTCCTACAATTCTAAATGACAGCTTTGCTGGTACAGTAATCTTGGTTGTAGGTCCTTGCTTTTTATCACTTTGAATAATTTTTGCCAATCCCTCTGGCCTGCAAAATTTCTGGTGAGAAATCAGCTGACAGTCTTATGGGAGCTCCCTTGCAGGTAGCTAACTGCTTTTCTCTTGCTGCTTTTAAAATTCTTTCTTTGTCTTTAACCTTTGGCTTTTTAATTATGATGTGTCTTGGTGTGGGCCTCTTAGGGTTCATCTTGTTTGGAACTGTCTGCACTTTCTGGGCTGGAATATCCATTTCCTTCTCCAGGTTAGGGAAGTTTTCTGTCATTATTTTTTCAAACAGGGTTTCAATTCCTTGCTCTCTCTTCTCTGGTACCCCTATGATGCGAATGTTGGTATGCCCGATGTTGTCCCAGAGGCCCCTTAAACTGTTCTAATGGTTTTGGATTCTTTTCTTCTTTTTGCAGTTCTAATTGGGTATTGTCTGCTACCTTATTTTTTAAATCAATGATTCAATCCTCTGCTTCATCTAATCTACTGCTGATTCCCTCTAATGTATTCTTCATTTCAGTTATTGTATTCTTTATTTCTGACTGGTTCTTTTCCATGTTTTTTTTTATTTACATTTTTACATTTTCTATGTCTTTGTTGAATTTCTCCCTAAGATCATTGAGCATCCTTATAGCCAGTGTTTTGAACTCTGCATCTGGTAGATTTGTTGTCCCCATTTTGTTTAGTTCTTTTCCTGGAGCTTTGTTTTGTTCTTTCATTTGGGACATGTTTCTTTGTATCCCCATTTTGGCTGTCTTTCTATGTTTGTTTCTATGTATTATGTAGGTCTGCTACATCTCCAGATCTTAGTAGAGTGTCCTTATGTAGTAGGTTTCCTGTGGGGCCCAGTGACACAGCTTCCTGGTCACCAGGTATGTCCCTTGAGTGGGCTGTGTGGGTTTTCCTGTTGTAGTTGAGCCTTGGTGGCTGTTTGTATGTCAATAGGAGGGATTGACCCTCGGGCTAATTGGTTGTGAGGACTGGCTGTGACTATAGTGGAGGAGCTATTATGCAGGGGCTGACCCTATGGAAGCAGGATTCACTTTACAGGGCTCTGGTGCCTTCCCAGTCTGCCCTTTAGGTGTGTCATTCTTGAAGGTGACCAGTGATGCTCCAGCTTGGTTCAAAGCTGGCTACTGGGCATGCCAGCCCCGGCGTCTCCTAGGAGGAGACCTGCTGCAAACCAAGTTTAACCACAGCCTGTGCCCTGTCCAGGGCCACCTGGCATGAGCAAAAAATCAATTCACTGAGGGAAGTGGCTTGGGTGTGCCCAAAGGTTGGGTGGGGCAGGGTCTCAGAATCACCAGGGCAGGGTGGACGAATGTGTAGGCCAAGTTGATGGAGACTCAGATAAGGTGGCCACCTACGTCAGCACATCAGGAGTGGGGAGGGCTCAACAAAGAAACAATGGCTTTTGCCAGCTCTTCTGTCCAGGAGAAAGCTGCCCCTCCAGCCCTCACCCGAAGCCAGACTACTCAATTCCTCCCTGTATGTCCCTGTCATCTTTCAAGCTGCTGCCCCAGCACTGGAGCTCAGGGCAAGTGAGTCTATCAGTGAGAAAGTCCATGTGCAGGCGCTTTAAGAGGAGCTTTTCAGACTCCAGCTGCCCTCTATCTCACTCAACCACAATCTCTGCTGGTTTCCACAACCAGAGACTTCTCTCCCTGGCACTGAAACCCTGAGCTGGGGAGTCTGGTGTGGGGTTGAGACTCCCCACACCTCTGGGGTAACACTCCACAGTCAAGATATCCCTCCTGATTTTTAATGGTCACAGGTGGGACCAGCCCATTCTGTGTCTCTGCCCCTCCAACCGGTCTCAAGGTAGCTTCTTCTGTATGTCCTTAGTTGTAGCGTTTTGATTCAGCTAGACTTCAGGTGATTCTCAAGGATGATTATTTTCTAGTTTAATTATAATTGTGATGTTGTCATGAGAGGAGGTAAGCACAGCGCTTATCTCCTGCACTATCTTCACCAGAAATCTCTGGGTCATCATCACTCTCAATCGCAGACTGTGCTTAACAATGTGCTCTACAAGATGGGGCTGGGGGGTCTGGGTGAGAACCAAAAAGCAATTCCCTTCTCAGAAGCAAGGGTCCCAACTCCCAGGATCTCAAGGACCCAACAGAGTCTTAGCATTGCCCCCTAATAAGTTACTTGGGTTCCCACGCTGGGCAATAGGTCCCTCACTGGCTCACAGATGTCTGGGTTTTCTCTGTGGTTTGGGCAAAGTTTGAACTGGTGCTGAGTTAATTGGTACATATTAATTAACAATTAATTTTTCTCTTCTCTCTTCACACTTGGTGACATGTTTTGGATTAAACACATTATTCGTGATACATAAACTATACATACAATAATCAAGTCAGATTATTTGGGGGGATGTCAAAAGAGGGTGAGTAAGAAAGAGATTTAAATCACATTTAGGATGTCTGTAGTTTTCCAAAACATTAAAGTTTTCTTGAGAGGCTAGCCTGGAGGTTGTACAGTCCCTTGTCTGAATGGGGAGCTGAAATGAAGTTAAGTGACTTAAATTAGGAAGGCTGTCTCCCAGTGTGTTCGAAGAAGAAAAATATCATTAATCTTAATAACGATGTATACTTATATAGGACCTTTCATCTGTGCCTCCCAAAGTATTTTAACTACCATTAATTATACCTCCCAACACACCTCTGAGGTAGGTAAAAACTATTATAGCCATTTTATAGGTGAATAAAGGACTACCAGGGGAGGAGGAGTGAATTATCTGGGGCCACACATAAGCTGGTGGCAGAGGAATCAATTCCAGATCCCCAGGTCAGGGTTAGGCCTGGCCTGTGCTTGTTGGCTCTTCTCTCTGAAGAACTAGCTCTGGGCGAGAGTCAAAGATGCCGGTGTGATGGCAATTCTTAGGGCCAATGGAATTGATCACTCTTAGCCGATGCTCTTATAAAAAGAAAAGTGGCCTATTTATGGAGGGCATTAAGGCTGAATAGTCTCATGCTTTGGGCATTGTCTCTTAGAATAGATGTGGCCAGTGATCGAAGAGATG
This sequence comes from Rhinolophus ferrumequinum, assembly GCF_004115265.2. Classification (NCBI taxonomy): domain Eukaryota; kingdom Metazoa; phylum Chordata; class Mammalia; order Chiroptera; family Rhinolophidae; genus Rhinolophus; species Rhinolophus ferrumequinum. Next base: position 64,991,386 of record NC_046294.1, on the reverse strand, counting down.
TTTGGACCATACCTTAGGCTATGACTCAGCTGCCATGAGCCCTGGCCAAGATGTTCAATACAGTCATAGAGTTGGGTCTCAAAGCATATCTGAACAATAGCTATTCTGCACAGAAGCTCTTCCACATGACCAGGGCTCCGTCTTCTGAAAGTGTCTCTCCCTTACCCTCTCACTTTCCATTTCCCATTTCTCACATCACAGGAGCACATAGCAGGAATATCTAACCTGGTCTTGGGGACTTGGAGAGAGTCCAAAAGAAGAACATGAGCACACCAGCGGAGGGATGGGGAAAGGAAGCGTTTTAGTCAGAGGTAACAGCATGGGGTCCAGGGGTGACAGACAGCATGAGTGTGAGGAGTGCAGGTAGTTCTTTATGGATGATACGCAGTGTGTGTGAAGGAAGAGTGAGTGGTAAGAGCCAAAATAAGGAATTTTCTAGAGGGGCATCATTAGAGAGTGGTGAACTGTAGGAAAACACAATCAAGTCTATATTTTTGGAATAATTTGCATTTTGGAAGCCCAGGAGGAAGACCAGGTGTGGATGGAGAGATGCTGAGCTCAGCTGGGACATGTTAACTTTGAGGTGCCTGCAGAGCATCCAAGTGCAGGTGCCCAGTGGGCATTGGGTATAGGGCTCCAGAAGTCAGAGTCTGGGCTAGAGTTGGAGCGAGAGAGACTGACTCAGATTTCCTCCATTCCAGCTAATTTATGCAGGAAAGGATTTGTTGCAGTATGACTTATAAAATTTCTGTGATACGTAAAATTAAGCTTGGCTGCTACAAATTTAGGACAAGGTAGCCAAGATATACCCACAACTATACCATGAGACTATTCTAATAGAAACCCCTCTCCTGCTGCTGTCTGTCACTTGGTATCTATGAAGCCAGGGACCAGAGAATAGACTCTCCACCGCAGCATCCAAGAAGATCCCGTCTCTCTCCACGTGGTCCCCACCTTATATTCCTCACTTCTGTCATCCAAGTCTCAGAAGGTACATCTAGGTCACATGCAGAACCCTAAGTGCAAGGAAGATGGGAATTATTGTTAGCAGGATCATTACTACTACACTGAGAACCCGAATGTGTCTGAAGAGGTGTATGTTGATGAGAAACCTCAACAGACCAATTCCCCAAGGACTACAGTTATCTAAGGCTTTAGGATAATCCAAATAGAACACTTTGGAGGCCTAAAGTCATGAGAACCTCAAATGAAACATAGGAAGTGATAGAAAATATTAGAAAACTAGAAAAAGACAATAGTTTAAAACAGAAAGAGAACTGAGGCCACCTTATAGTGTTAAATAGTCTTAGGGTGGACTATTTATAGAGAAAAGACTATAAAACCAGAATTTTCTTAATTTCAAAATATTTCCCAATTTCAAATATTCTCTCCCATAGCCAACATATGTACACATACTCTTATGAGGCATGTGTTCTTGTTTTTATACTATTTTTATCTCCTTGTTTCCCATATTATAGCCCTGCCACAACTGTGTCTATTGGAGACTCTCTTCGGTTTCTTCAGAGAATAAATCTCCAGTTTTCTCTCTCACTTTGTGAGAACAGGAGGGGATCTGGCGTTTAACTCCCACTTAAACAGACTGTCAGCCAATTCTCCAATGTTTAGGCCTATCTTTACCCCCTCTTTCCAGAAGGACTTGGTGCCACGAACTTCTGAATCTGCAGAGGGTCCTGTGGTGGAAATAGGTCCTTGGCTTTTTCCCAAATTCCTCTTCTCCTAGCCCAGAACTAGCCCAATTCCTTTCTATCTTTCAAAGCCTTATTTCCATCATCTCTTTTCTCCTCCTATTAATATTTAAGAGTTTGTGCCTTCTTTCGAAAGTCTTCTTATCTGTTCTCAATTTAGAGAGCAGATATGAATAGATGTGTTCACCCTGCCTCTTTTAATCAGAAGCCCAGGCCTTGGATTTTGGTCCCCATTAAATAAGCTTCAGTCACATTTGTTTGAGCATAATTTTTCTTAAATCTGTCCTGAAGTCTTTCATATTCTAGACCTGGGTCTGGGAGCGAAATGAATGGTGTTCATCATCTGGGAAATATGATAAATGACACTTGTCTCCATCACTTTCCATGATGGGTTTTAGGTACTTTAAGAAATGAGGTGTTACCCAAAAGAAGAATTTGCCTTTAGCTGCACACATTTTGGAAAGATCCTTTTTAACCTAAGTATCACTCCTATCCATGCTTAATCACATCATTTATCAATCAAATGAATGAATTGGATGAACTGTTAAGAGTGGGGGTTTGGTGAGCTTTCTATGGGAAATCATCTAATACAGAGACTCCCAAACACACGTCCACAGGAGTATCCACCAATCCACAACAAAATAAGAAAAATAAGCCAAATGCATTCAATATATAAGGCTATTTTCTATTAATCCTTCCCATCTCTTGGTGTTAAAAATCTTCAATGCAATGCTAGAAAGAGTGGATTTTAATTAAGGTTTGTTGCTTTGCTGTCGTTTGTCCTTTCTTGGCAAAATCAAACCTTGTCGCTACCTAATTAAAGTAAAAATTACAGTTCCATGAAATTCATAAGCCTGGAAGCTGTGGGTGTAATAAAAGTTCCCAGGGAAGAGAACTTCTGAGACTTGGAGGGGGCGTGAATGGGGCCAGCATTGGATAAAACAGTGGAGTCAGCACGATGTGGTTATGATGCTCTCACACATCCACGCTTTTCATTCTTCTCCTTCACTCCCATGCAGACTTCCTGGGGTCACATCTACCTGTAAATACCTCTCTGTTGGCCACACTATCCAGACTTGACATGTGCCTGAATCCCATGACTGCTGCTGTATGTTGAGAGATGTTCATGGAAAGAGGCTGGAGGTGCTTCACTCATCCACTTTGTCTGATTTTATTGCCTTATCTCTCACTGGGGTATTTTTGCCACATTCTGGGACTTCCTTTCATTATATGACAACTTGACACATTCTTGCTATAAAGGCAATATGATGCAGGAGAAAGAACACTGGATCCAGAGTCACGTACTGGACACCATTTGCCAGCCATGTGACTGGGGCAAGCTCTCTGAACCTCAGTTTCCTCATCTCCAAACTAAGGATTAATGATGCCTCCTTCACAGTGTGGTTGTGGGAATTAGATTTTTTTAAGTACATGTATTTGAGTCCATTTGGACTGCTGTAACAAAGGTAGTACTGACCAGCTTAAACAACAAGCATTTATTTCTCACCGTTGAGGCTGGTGAAGTCCAAGATCAAGGCATTGGCAGATTCAGTGCCTAGTGAGAGCCTGCTTCCTGCTTCATAGATGGCTGTCTTCTCACTGCATACTCACATGGGGGAAGGGGTGAGGAATCTAATCACCTCCCAAAGGTCCTACCACCAAACGCCATCCCATTGGGGGTTAGAACTTAATATATGAATTTGGAGGGGCCACAAATATTTAGTCTATAGCAGTATGTGAAGGCAGGCATAGTCTCTGGCATATCAAAAGTGCTTAGCAAATGTTATTTGCATCTGATGGTAAGAATATAAGAGCTGAGAGCAGTTCTTCCCCTAGACACCATTTCCCTTGTGACATAGGATGAAATGTTGAAGCAGCAGAAGAAGTAGCTAATGGGAGAGTTGAAAATATGAGTGACAGGTTACGAGGGAGCTGTGAAGCAGATTCGAACTCTTCAACCCCAAGTCCTTCAAGCAGGCGTTACCTTCTCACTCTGCTCAAAAATCCCTCACGTTTGAAACCCATCAATCACTACTGACCTGCTTGGCTTCCATCTTAACTTACATTTTCATGTCGTAACTCCTGGGACGTAATAACCCTGGGCATGGACCTGGCCTGAAAATCCACTGGACCCTGCCTCCACCTGTTCCTGGAATTCCTATCTCTGATTCTAGCTATGGGTACCACGTGTCCATGCTGCCCCAACAAAGGTCTTTCCTCTGCTCCCCTCCACAGCCCACGGGAGAGCTGAACCACAGACACAAGTACCGTGTAACATGAGAAATTAGAGTCACCAGCTTGTTGGTGGGCCTTCCTGCCACAATACCCAACAAAGCCTTTCTTTTGGGGTCAAGCAGAACCCTCTCCCAGCATGTGCAGGCGGCTCTATCAGAGGGAGTTGTCTGCCCAGCTGTGTGTATTCTGATTCCGTAGTATAAACTTGAGGCACCATAACTGGCTTGTGAGGAAATACACAGGAACTAAAAAGCCATGTTTTCTTAGCATGTCTCAGTGCAGCATGAAAATGTTGACCCCACTTCATCTAGAGGGTTGGTTATTCAATTAATAACCAGATGTCTATCCTATGAGACCTTGTCAGTTTTACTCACCATTGTACTCCCAGAACCTAACACATACTAATAATTAATACAATTTTGAAGACTAGGTAAATAAAGATTGAGATGTACAAATTGCAAGTTGCGCAAACAGTCATGGGGATGTAAGGTGCAGCATGGGGAACATAGTCAGTAATATCTTAATAACTGTGTATGGTATCACTGGGTACTAGACTTATCGGGGTGATCACTTCATAAGGTATGTAAATGTCTAATCACTGTTGTACACCTGAAACTAACATAATATTGTATGTCAACTGTAATTGAAAAATAAAAAATTATTTTAAAAAGAGTATAATAAAAACTGATATAGAAATTTTTTAAAAAGTAAAGAATGGGTAAATAAATGAACAAACGAAGGAATGAAACAATGTGAGTGGACAGAGTTCATCTTGACCAATATAAAAGACACCACTTCCATTATCACAGGAGTTGGAGCAGAGGAGGATAGACGGGAACAGGAGGAAGTTCAAAGGTGCAGAGTGAGGAAGCGGAGGGAGTCTCCACAAGATGTCATTTATTAATACTTTGTGAATTGGGGAATGAAGGGTAATCTCCTGAAAGGGAGGGGTGGCAAAGAAGAGGAGGTAGGATTAAGGAGAAAACTAAAAGTCTGACAAAGTTATTCTAGGGAATGGGACTTGTTTTTCACCAAAGACTCATGGGGCCATTTCTGGGCGGCAGGATAGCTCGGAGGATTCAACCATGATGCCAGGGCACAAGGAGCCATCAACCGAGGATGGAACAGAGCAGGAGGAAGCCTCATTCAGGGAAGAGTTACGGAGGTCAGCTTCCAGATAGATCTAGCAATCCCAGATCACCGAGAATTTATCAGGCTCCTACTATGTGCTGGAGATTGTACTGAGTACAAAGGAAGACAGGAGAGCCACTGACTTGGAGGAGTTAGAAAATGCATCAGATATGAGGGAGCCGTAAATGCCTAAGAAAAACCACAAGAGGTCTCATGCTAGGGCTCAACTGTGAATGCAGAGAGCCAAGACCAAAGCCGTTTTCTCTTCCCCCTCTCCCTGGCCTTCTTTTAAACCAAAAATCACATTTCAACTTCTTGTCCCTGTGCCCAGAATTCTTTTTCAGTGTGACCTACACTTGGCAGTCTTGGAACGCCACCTGGTGGGTTCTTCAAGGTAGTAAATATTTAATTTCTAGAGGAAAGGGTTCTAGATTATTTAGAAAAAGAGGAAAATACATTCATTCAGCAATATTTATTGCCCAAAATATTGTAACAGGCACTACAAATACAAATATATGGCATAAAGTTTCTTCCAATCTAGTAAGAAAAGGTGTAATGATTTATTAGGATTTATACTAATTTCTGAATTGAAAGCCTATATAAAGGCAAATTAAATGAGAACTAAAGTCTGTTGAATGAATTATGGTTCCCCACAGAAGAGAAGAGACCATAGTATCCACTGTTAAATAGAAAATCTAGTCCATGTAAACTGTTTTTCTTCTGGGCCTACTCTCTTCTCTCTCTAGCCCCCCAAATTTTAACCTGACCAGACACTACAAAACACTACCAAAACTCACTTTTCAAAGGTGCCAACATGGAGGCAACTATGGACAGAGAAAAGAGAACCAGACTAAAGTCAACAGTCCTGGACTTGAGCTAAATAAAGCCAGGAAGAACTTAAGGAAGTCTTTTTATGTCTCTGAGCCTCTGTTTCTTCACTAGTAAAACGAAAATTAAAACTCCCACTTTTCAGGATGGTTATAAGGATTAACTAAGAAAATAAAGTGGAAAGCACTTTCAAAGTGCTGATCAGGTTTTTGTTATTACTGTTATTAATCCATAGAAGGGTACCTTCCATAAAGGAAAAATGTGTAACTTTCCAGGGTGAGCCATCACTGACTCAGGTAGATAAAAGAGCCTCTCTACACTAGTGGGGAATGACAGAAGCGGAGCTGAGATACGAAGAATAAAAGACTGCTGGGTACCGGCCCGGTGGCTCAGGCGGTTGGAGCTCCGTGCTCCTAACTCCGAAGGCTGCCAGTTCGATTCCCACATGGACCAGTGGGCTCTCAACCACAAGGTTGTCAGTTCAACTCCTCAAGTCCGGCAAGGGATGGCGAGCAGTGCCCGCTACAACTAAGATTGAACACGGCACCTTGAGCTGAGCTGCCACTGAGCTCCCACATGGCTCAGTTGGTTGGAGCGCGTCCTCTCAACCACAAGGTTGCCAGTTCGACTCCCGCATGGGATGGTGGGCAGCGCCCCCTGCAACTAAGATTGAACAGGGCACCTTGAGCTGAGCTGCCGAGGCACCCGGATGGCTCAGTTGGTTAGAGCTTGTCCTCTCAACCACAAGGTTGCCGGTTCAACTCCTGCAGGGGATGGTGGGCTGTGGCCCCTGCAACTAGCAACGGCAACTGGACCTGGAGCTGAGCTGCGCCCTCCACAACTAAGACTGAAAGGACAACAACTTGAAGCTGAACGGCACCCTCTACAACTAAGATTGAAAAGACAACAACTTGACTTGGAAAAAAGTCCTGGAAGTACACACTGTTCCCCAATAAAGTCCTGTTAAAAAAAAAAAAAAAAAAAAAAAACACAAAAAATCTTCCAAAAAAGGGTCATCCTAGCCTATACAGCACCTTTGTGTGAATTAGGAAAAAGCCCCTTTTCTCAATTTAAAAGAACTCTTTGTCAATATATCATTGTACAACCTGAACAATCCTAAATCATAGGCCCTGAAAACAGGAACAGAGGTCGCTGTGCCCTCTGCCATGTTTGGTGACCCTTCTTTTCTTTAAGCAAATTTAAATGGGTTCCTATCACTCACCACTGGAAAAGCACTGATTAATAATACAAACTGACATATAGAAGGAAGGATAACCGAGAGATCAGGGCCTGGACTCCAGGCTCTGGAGGCTTCCATAAGTATCAAAATAGCAGTGGGAAGGAGGCAAAAAGAAAGCCGTTTAGGATGTCAAATATAAAGTCGTTCTTGGTAATTGCAGGGTCATGAGATGGATCATGGGAGTAGAGGCTGAAACCGAGGGAATGACAGGGAGAAGGTTGAACTGAGAGGCTGGGCCATCCCCACAGACAAGGAAGTGACCCAAGCCGCAGGCATGAGACCGAAATCTACATCAGAGAATTATGGGAAAACTGTTTTCTTTCCCCCTGAGAACCTCTGTGCTACTCTCTCCCACTTACATTTGATTGGTTGTTTTGTCCCTGAATTTGCCTGGAAGCCCAGCTACCCCAACTAACAAGAACTTTTCACTCTTTACATCTCTGGGGGAAAAAACAGATAAAATCCAGTGTGTTCACCCCACAGAGAAGAAATCCTGAATTGCCCCTGAGACCTGGAGATGCACTGTATCCACCCTTCTACCTCCACCCCACCCCAGAGCAGTTAAGACTTGCTGGAAGAATCTTCAGAAACTTTGATGTTATCACTTTGCTTTTCTCTCTCCAAAATTACCCCAAGTAACCATGATGCAATGCAAAAAAAAAAAAAAAAAAAAAAAGGAAAGAAAGAAAAAAAGTGTAAGCCTCGAAGTAAAACAGACCATTGTTCTGAGCCTATATTTCCTTAACTCTAAAATAGGGATAATAATTCCCACCTCATAAGGTCTTTGTGATAGTTAAATGAAATAATTTATGTAAAGCTACTACATTAATGCCCACACATAGTTCCCACCTCCACCACCATCAGTCCTTCCACCCACGCCCCTGGAGCCGCACTCCTTCAGAGGACCCCTCCATTAGCCTTCTCAGAACGATGGCCACAGGGAGCAGTGGAATGAGAACTGGATTTGCCGTCAGGACCCTTATATTCCCTAGGTGGCTTTAATACTTCGACTGGTCACAACACCCAGTCTGTCTGGCCCTCAGTTTTTAAGGGAGCTAATGTAATTTGTAGATATTAGCAAAAATGGACAACATAAGTAAGTTCATATTAAAGTACCGGTGAATGACAGCAAATTGGAGTGCTGCTTCCCTGAGAGTATTTTTCTCTGCAGTGAAATGTAATTAGCCATTCATTTAAGAAAACTGAATTGGGCAAATATCATGTGTCCAATCCTGTGCAAAGAATTGTTCATAAATAACCCTTTTTCCTCTGTGCTACTAGATACAAGGGTTGAACACTTATGCATTCATTCATTCACTCACTCATTCATTCACTCAATAAATCTTTATTGAGCCCCAAACATTTGGAAGGAACTATAGTATTCATCTTTGACAGGACACATTTCAGTCTTGTTAGTAACTTCGTTGATTGTCACTTCCTGCTAACTATACTGTGAGCTTTCTGAGGACAGGTGAGATCCGGGCCAGGTTCAGTGTCTACTGACTGACCAAATGAACCCAAACAACTGACCACTTCTCACATAACACAGCTGCCATAATCTGCTTCTCTCTGACCATTAACTACACTCACAGGGGCTGCTTGTCACTCTGGTCAGACCTAGGAGAGGGAACTGGATTCATCGTGTTTCCATCACCCCAAATAAACCATTCGTTACCCTCCAGATGATTCAGCAGTCTCTAGGCCCTGACCTGGCACCAGACCCCATGTTGGCCCAAAGAGGTGCCATTTCTGTGAACACAGCCTGGCACCTACCCAACCAACATGTTAGCTCTCGTGTTGCTTTGCAACCCACAAGGTTCAGGGGCCATTACAGCTGGCTGGGGCCAACTCAGCTCTGCTTCCTGGACATCAGCCCACCAAGAGCAGAGACAGATCTTGCCGGCAATTGCATTTCCCTCCAGTCCTGGGCCATGGCAAGACTGGCTGCTGGATTGGTAGCATGGGAAGGATTTGGCTTCTCTCCCTTGCTTTCGTCTCCTCACTTCCTTATTTCCCGTGTCTGTCCTCCCCTTCCTTGTTCCCACCTCACTTTCTTTTTGTCCCCTTCTCCCACACCTACCTCTTCTTACGCTCTTTCGTTATCACTTTTCCTGCTTTCTCATTGTCCCCCTCCTCCTTTATCCTATGCCTACCTCCTTTCCTTCACTGTCTCTATTTTTTTTGTGTCTGTCTAATTCCATCTCTCTGCTGCTCTGCCTCTTTCTGTCTTTTTGTATCCATCTTTCTCTGTCTCCCTTTCCGTATTTTCCTCTTTCTCCCCTCCTTCCTTCTTCTTTATTCCTAACTCCTCACCCTTCATCTTTGGCCATTCAGAGGCAGGAAAGCATGGTGGCTCAAGGCACAAGAAAAGTCCAGTTCTAATGGACTTTTCTAATGTGCTGTGTGACACACTGGTGGGGGGGGTGGGAGTTAATCAGAGGAGTCTGGGAAGGAATTTGATATTATCTATTAGACAAACTTGAAACCAGGCTAAAGAAGGGTTTTTCCCCAAAAACAAAACATAAGGTATCACTTCACACCCACAAGACTGGCTAAAAAACTGACGTGACCAGATGTTGGCAAGGCTGTAGAAGCAATTAGAACTTCCATATATTGTTGGTGGGAGTGTAAAATGTTACAAATACTTTGAAAACTGCCCTTTTCTTTCCTCATAAAGTTCAATGTACATCTGCTCTATGACCCCACAATTCCACTCTTTGTTATAGACCCAAGATAAGTGAAAATTTATGACCACAGAAAGACAAAATATGAATATCCATAGCAGCTGTATTCATAATAGCCAAAATCTGAGAAATACCCAAATGTACATCAATAAGAAAATGGATAAATGATTCTGGTATATTCATACAATGGAATACTACTCATCAACAAAAAGGAACAAACGTGTAACATAATGATAAATCTCTACGCCGTTATATTGAGTGAAAGAAGCCAAGTGCAAAAGAATTGATTTCATTGATATGAAATTCAAAAACAAACAAATTTCCCTAGTTGACCTTGGTTGCGACTTTGTGAGACACTGAAAGAGAGGGCCGTCTTTCCATGTCGTTAAAACTAATCTACTCGGATTAAAATGAGAAGAGTGGTGGTGTGGGACTAGCAGGGAGGCAAGGGCAGGAGGGAGACTAACTGGAAAGAAGCATGAAGTAACTTTCTTAGATGATAGAAATGCGTTATTATATTGGGTGGCGGTTACACTGGTGTATATGTTTATCAAAATGTATTGATCTGGACGCTTAGAATCTGTGCATTCTGTTGTATATAAATTATGCTCATTTTTCTAAATCACCCGTAATTACATAACCCACGAAAGATACTGCTGTGTGTCATCCAAATGTGGTGACGAACTTTGCGGACCCGACCACGAGGCTATACGGTCTCACAAATTCATGTGTACTTACAGGAACAATTAAATAGCATATTTAAAATTAGAACTGTCCTTAAAAAAGAAAAGAAAGAAAGAAAGAAAGAAACAAACAAACAAACATAGGACTGTCCTCAAAAATGAGAACCGTATGAAGATGTACAGTTGTCATAAAGCCAGAGCACTATAAACACACATCGTTTGCTTCTCTTGGAAGTGAAGAATAGCTCCTAAGGCCTTCAGAAAATAAACACTGATGGGTATTGTTTTTATTCCAGAGTGGTTGGTTGGTGAGAAGAGTTACCAAATACCTGAGGCTATAGTACATGCTAAAGATTGCAGAGGAGGAGTCAACATTTACAAGTGTCCTCTATATTCAGTATGTAGACTCCTCAAATCTTAGTCCCAATCTGCTTTCCTAATCTCCCTCCCTACTCCCCTCAATGCCATGCCTGGGATCTTGTAGGCATTTAATTAATGTTTGTTGGAAGGAAGGAGGGAAGAGAGGGAGGGAAGAAAAGAGAGAGAGAGAGGAAGGAAAAGAAAACTGAAATTGTAAATCTAATCATGGCTTAAATGGACTCATGGATATCTCCCTCCTCCCCACTATAGTATCCTACTCTAAAGGAAGGATCTGATAAACTCAGATCTAAGTGTCATAGACATGACCACGAGAAGCTTCTAACTAATCTAGAGCAGTGGTTTTCCTGGCTGCATATGAGAATCATTCAGAGAGCTTTTGAAAAACGCTAATGGCAGGACCCCACATCCAGAAAATCTAGTTCAATTGAACTGGAAAGAGGCCCAAGCTATAGTTCCTTCATAATAATGTGCAGACAGGGTTGACCATTTCTGGTATAGTCCAACCCCCTCAGAGGTCCATAGAGTTGATATCACTTCTCCATGGGCAGAGAGCTGGTAGGTGACAGAAGCGGGATATGAACTCATAGAATCACTGAGTCACTCTAGCCTTTATCAGTTCTTTATCTCATGAAGTTCTTCCTTCTCTCTCATATCTCTCAGACCCGGTTTTTCTCATTCATATATTCATTTAACAAATAGTTATTAAGTACCTACCAGGTGCCAGGTATACAGCAGTGAGCAAAACAACCAGTTTCCTCTCACCTTGGCTTCAGCAGGAAGAGCCTGTATACCTGGAGGTCTGTCTCAATTTGGATCATTCTTTCTCCACTAGTTTATGAAAGTCTTCTATTTTTGATCTATGAAGACTGGGAGCCATGAGCTATTCATCTTTGGAGATGCAGAGCCTAGCACATTGCCTGGTACAGGGGCAGAGTTAATGAAAGTTTGATGACTAAACAAATGAATGCAAGCGATTCTTGAATTCCCTTACATGGAAAAAAAGAAAACAGAAAAATGTCAAGAACACCACTTGTATTAGTCAGGATTTCCTCAATTGTATGTCATAGAAATCCAACTTTAATTTTCTGTGGCAAAAGAGGGTATTTATTTGCTCATAACTGGCAAAGGCAAGGACGTAGAATCCCAGAGCTCAAATCATGTCATTAGGGCTCTATCTCTTTTCTCATTCTGTGTCCTCTTGGCTTCATGCTTAATTCAGGGCCTGTCCACGTGACAGGCAAGATGGTTCCCCAGTATTGTCAAGTTCCGCATCCTCTGATTTTAGCAATCCCAACACTGGCCACATATCATGCCCAGAGAAAACTCCGAGGACCCCATCTGCCCATTCTTGAACTAAATACTTTGGCTGGTGAAGAGCGTACTCTGATTGGTCAGTCTGTCTCACAAATCCACCTGGGGGCAGCCAGCAGGGTACCACTACTGTCAGCCTCCCAAGAATACAGGGAAATGGCAAGGAATTCCCATTGGGAACCAGAAGAAGGAGATAGGAAAGTGTGCTGGACTACCATGGTCTTCTATCTTTCCATCTTTATGCTCCACCGTCCTTACTTGGCATGATGGCTTTATCCTCATCCATGTAACTTCATGGATGCAAGACAGGTGTCACAGATCTAAACATTATGATGTACCCAAGGTAGGAAGAAAGGGGGAAGGGCAGCCCTAGCTTTATCTGTCACTTTTATCAGAAAAGTGAAAACTTACCCAGAAACCCCCCAAGAAGACTTTCTTTAGACATCACTGGTCAGCATTGGATTGCACTGCTACCGCAGCTGTAAAGGAAGCTAGGAAATCTAGTTTTAACAAACTGGAATAGAATTTATGACTAGCTGGGACCAATCCTAATTCCTCTCCCACCCCGTACTCCTCTCACCCCCCAGGGTCAATCATTCCTGTTCTGAGTCCCCATAGCACCTTGGGCCTCCCTCATCACAGTGACATGTGCTCTGTACAGCAATTGCTTGTTTTTCCAGCGCCCACCTTTTGCCAGGATTTTAAAAGAGATGTCCATGTCTATTTTGTTCATAGTTGTATCCCCAGCACATAGCACAGTGTCCAGCTTCATTCCACCAATGTTCTCTATCTTCCAGGTGCCAGGCACTGTGCAAATAAGTAGGCACTGTGCACTGTGCAAAGAAGTGACCACTTCTTGGATGGATGGGTGGGTGCGTGGGTGGTAGACGGATGGATGATGGATGAGTATCATCACTGTCCGATGGCTCCACCCAGAGCAGCCAGTCTGAGGCTCCCTTGTCCCCCTCTTCTCATTCTTCTCACCCCAACCTATCATTTCACTTTCCTAAAAGCCTTCTTGTTTCCCAGGGAGCCATTAGATGGTCCCTCTTGGTCCTGAAGCCATAGCTAGTGCTTTCCCTCCCTCCTGCCATCCAGCTGAATCTTGAATCAATATCAGTAAACTGGGTGTGAACGGAAGGAGGCTGCTCCTTATTTGCCATTATTTACCTCTAAGTGTGTGCCATTGCTTCTCTCTCTCTCTCTCTCTCTCTCTCTCTCTCTCTCTCTCTCTCTCTCTCTCTCTCTCTCTCCCTCTCTCTCTCTCTCCCCCACCCCACACCCCACCCACCCGTTTTCTTTCCAACTACTGGGGAACTGGCTCAACCAGAGTACAACCAGCTCATCTGCATCTGGCCCGAGGGGACTTGAACGAGCCAGGGGCAGGTAGGCGGTCAGGAGCAGCGGCGGCAGCGGCCACAGCGCACAGCCCGCTCCGCGCCGCGCCCCTGGGAAGCCCATGCCCGGCCCGTGTCGCCCCGGGCTTTCTCATGAGGCCTCTGCCGAGCCGCAGGAGGAACCACCGCGGCATCTCCCTGGGACTCCTGGCCCTCTGTCTGGCCGCAGCCGGCAGTTTGCAGAGTAAGCACCGGGCGGGGCGGGGTGCGGGGACGACGCGTCGCGGGGCGCGGGAGGGCCCGGGAGCTGCGGTTGCCCGGCGGCCGGCCCGCGGCCACCTCGGCGGGCCCGCGCGGCTCGCAGGCTACGCGCCGCTGCCCGGGGCTGGGCGCGGCCTGGAGCTGAGCGCCGGCCGGCCGCGGCCGGAGGGACCTCCTGGGCGACTTCGGGGTGCGCGCCCAGCCCCGCCCGGCCGGGCGTTATCAGAGCCGGAAGCCGGCCGGGAGATAGCCCGCTCCCGTCCGGGGGCCGCCTTCTCTGCAATAGTTTTCTTTTTCCTGGAATAACCAGACTTCAGCGGAGGTGTCCAAGACCTCAAGGGCGCAGGGACCTGGCCCCCTACTGCGGTGACCCCTCAGGCTTCTGGGTCCATGGCACGTTCTGTGGGTCTCCCGGATAACTCAGACGAAGCCACCCACAGTACACTGTCTTGAGGAAAAGGGGTTCTGGGGTTTGGGGTCGGGTGTTGGAGCCTAAATGCACAAGTGGTCCTCCCCTGTCAGCCCTGAGCGGAAGGCTTTGGTGGGTCGACGCTAGAATCCCCCTGCTCAACGCACAGCCCCAACGCACGGCTCAAAATCCCATTGACACAAACAACCGATTATAACGCAAGTTTTCTTCCTCCTCTAATCACTGTCATTATTAGCATTCGCATTTTACAGATTAGTCAGTCAGCTGAGGTTCGGAGAGTGACTAAGGCAGGGCCACTGAAGGTGGGAGGACCTATAGGAAAAGCCAGCACTTGTTAAGCACCTTTGCACTCACCGTCCCTCCAACTTGACAGGACTTCTATCATTTAATCATCTGAGCAACCTTAAAACATAAGCGCTACTCTTATCCCTGTTTCACAAGTGAGGAATCTGTGACACAGAGAGGTGGTTGTTACTTGCACAGAGTAGACATTGGTAGAGCTAGGATTCAAACCTGGGCAATCTAGCACTCTTGACCTTTATGCCTCTCTGGCTAGTGCCCAGCTTTGCAGGCTGCAAATATCAGAAACCTACAATGACTGGCATGGGCATGTGCCTCTGGCTGTCTGTGGGGCAAGAAGTAACTGCTGTTAGTCCATCAGGTGGGTAGGTGTGTTTGGCATGGCAGTGACCTTTTCCATTGTTTTACACCCCTCTAGCACATGTTCCCAACCCCTATTCTCAGGCAACATCTGTACAGATGTCCCTGGGCTTGCCATTTGCTGCAGTGTATAATTCATTTATTCACTCACTCATTCAGGGCACCCTCCGCCTGCAGGAAGCAAGCCACAGTGGGTACTGGGGATACCATGGTTCTCAATCTTGTTCTCATGCAAGCAAACAAGAGTGCCAGCTTGGGGTGGCGAGCTCTGAGCGGCAGGATGTGCCAATGTTCTGGAAGCCCTGAGAACGTCCCTCAAACCCTAGCCTGAGGGAACTAGGGCAAGCTCCCAAAGGGAGCCGCACCCCCTCAGACCTGACAGATGGACAGGAGCAACCAGGGGAATGGAACAGAGGGAATACAAGGTGTCCTAGACAAAGTTAAAGCACGTGCAAAACCTGGAGGACAGGTAAAAGTTTTGCAATTCTTGGACTGAATATCTGACTTGCACAGCTATAGGAAAGCAGGCACTCTTTTCCAGCTCTGGGTCCCTAGCCAGGGTCTACTCCTTAAATGACAGTGAATGGCTGTACCCCTGCCTGAATGAGGCCTGTCCTTCATTCAGCTCCCTTGCACCAGCTCCCTCCATTCTCTGCCTTTTCAGCCTCTGTCAAAAGCTGCCACCCAGAAAGTCTGATATTCATCATTTCCACTGAAGTCTATGTTAAAGCCCACCCCACAAACACAAGCACACAAACTCCCTGCATTTGAAGCCTTTTCTCTATCAGTGGGACTATTATGGACTGCATGTTTGTGTCCTCCTGAAATTAATATGTTGAAACCCTAATTCTCCATATGATGGTGGGGCTTGGAAGTGGGGCTTTTTGGAGGTAATTAAGTTTAGATTGAGGTCATGCAGTTGAGACATCTATAATGGGATTAGTGCCTCTATAAGAAGAGGAAAGCACCAGTTGCCCCCTCCACCATGTGAGGATATAGCAGAAGGTGGCCATCTGCAAGCCAGAAAGAGAGGCCTCACCAAGAACTGAATTTGTTGCACCTCGATCTCAGACTTGCAGCCTCCGGAACTGTGAGCAATAAATGTCTGTTGTTAAGCACCCCATTCTACAGTATTTTGTTAGCCCGAGCTGACTAAGACAGGGACGTAGTCCCCACCCCAAAAGCTTGCAGGCTTCCTGTAGCAGACCAAGGTGGACTGCCTTTCTAGGACCCCTGTTCATTTCCTTTCTCAGTTCTCAACATGGTAAGGTAGCCAACAGGGCTGTGAGTAGCCAGTGTTCCCTCTCATCTGGAAGCAGATGATCCAAGACTAAAGTAGGAAAGTTTAGTCAATGGCCTGGGGCATTGACTTGCTTCCTATGGTTCAATCCCAGCTTCTCAGAAGCAGCCTGCTCCCCCAACACACACATACACACACATACACACACACACACACACACACAAATACACGAATGCCCTTTGACATCCCTACTTTCCCAGGGTGGGGCCAGGGTAGAGGAGCGGTCCCCACTGAGTCACAGCCCAGTGCCCTAGAGAGCAGAGAAACAGAATGGGGGCTCAGTCTGGGTCTGGGGAGGGAGTCGACGGGCCAGGACCTGCCACAATCAGAAAGGAATTGTGGGTTCTGGACTTAATTGGGGTAAGATGGGTAGGAATGGGACGGACAGCCAGTGTAGGAGGAATCCCCTTGAAGTCCCTGGGGAGACACCCAGATCCATCACTCCAGGACAAAGCCCCACTGGTCACCTTGTGCTGCCACCCACGTGGCACATGTTTACTGAGCACCTACTATGTATCAGACTCTGCACTGGCCCTAGATGAAACAGAGAACAATGAGGTGTCGTGTCTCTCTGCATTGAACTTGCAGATTTATAGACAAAGTTTTGCATACGTATACATGTTCCTACCAAAAACGTGGTGTTTGGGTGTGCTTTTAAATAATACAATAGTGTTGTACTTGCTATTCAGCCACTTAGTTTTTATATTAATTTTTTAAAGCTCTATCCACGTTGATAAGCAGAGATCTTGCTCATTCCTTTCAACCTCTATGTCATCATGTAAATGTGCTATTTCTTACTTAGCCAGCTTCCTCCTGATGGATATTTAAGCTTTTAGCTTTTAGCCCTCACTTAGGGGAGAGCAGACCCTGAATACAGGGTGACAAGTGCAGTGCTAGTGATGTGCCCATCATATGCAGGATGTGCGGGGTCAGGGCCACCTCCAGCCTGACAGGGGCACAGGGGCACCCTGCACACACACCTCCTCCCCACAGCGGTAATGCACAAAAAAAAAAAAAAAAAAAAAAAAAAATGCCTGAGGGATAAAATTGAAGCTATTGAGGGAACAGTGGCATCAACCAGAAAGGGACCCAAATTTCTTCATTCCTGATCTCCAAAGGTGTCCTGAATATACTGCCTGCTGGTCTGTGAAGGGGCTGCAGTCAGGAGACTCTCCTTTCTCCATTATCCCCAGGACCTGCGGACACCTATACATTTCATCCACTACGAGACTTAACAAAATATATTTGAATCTGTCTGAAGTCAGGATGCATGTTACAAATCAATAGCTTTGCTATAATCTCTGTTGGTCTGGACTGAAGGTGTCCTGAAGTCTTCAGGACACCTTTGGAGATCAGGAATGTCTGTTGGCTCTGTCAGTCACCAGGTGTTATCTTACCTGGAGAGTAGAAAAGGCTTCACGGAGAAGGTGAGGCCAAGTCTTGAAAGATGAGTAAGTGTATATAGCAGGGCAGGGTGGAGAAGAGAATTCTAGGCATTCTAGCGCTTTTTGAGCAAGTGCTCAAAAACTAGGCGCACTGTTCCCCTTGGGGCCTCGCAGGTCGGGTCATGCTAAGCAAAAGAGGAAGTGGGCGCTGCCTTGGCATGCACACACTGGTATTTTAGCCGGTACCCCACTGACACGACATCTCTGTAAGTTCACTGCACTCAGGATGGTGATCTGCCTGCATCTGGGTTTTCCCTAGAAAATTGGGCTCGGGGTAGGAAAGTATATACTTAAACCCCAGAAATGGGAGTAGGAGAGAGGCACGACGGGCAAGTTCAAAGTTGGAAAAAGATTTGCTCCCATAACAGGTGTGCTGGGCAATGAAGGCACCAGTCAGCCCTGTGGGCAAAGGGGAAATGACACACTGGGCCATAAAAAGAGCACAGGACATTCTTTGTCCACGTGTGGTCCAGGAAGCACGTTGGCCTTTCCCCTGCGGAGGAGCACCCCAGGGGGGCAGTTCAGGCCTGTGCCACGTTGACTCCAGAGAAGCCCGCTGCTCTGGGGCTTCCTGGGAACTCTCAGCTGACAGAAGGGGAAGGGCCTGGGGACTGGTCACAGCCCCTGTGCTGCCTCTGAGCCCTGTAGGTGAGGTCACCTTCCTTCTCTGAGCACACAGGACAACGTGAGCGTGGGCTGGCTTAGTGCTTCTCAGCCATTGCCGCACATTAGACCCACCTGGTGGCAGCGGGGGGTGGGGCATGGGGGTCTTGTAGGACCTACAGATGCCGACCCCCTACTCCAGACAGCTGATTTGGTATTGCTGAGGGCTGGACCCAGCACCACTTGTTTCGTATTTTAGGTCCTTGGGTAATTCTAATGTGTGCCAGGCAGAGAGCTCCTGGACTAGACCATTTCTGGGTCCCCCCCCACCCCCATTAGCCTCCTCCTATGGAATCAGTGGTCAGGAAGCATGCATATTTCTCCCCCTTTCTGTTCTCGGAATACCCACCATTGTGTGCAGCAGAGTCTTGTTTGTATCTTATTTGTGGCTTGATCCTGACAAACCTATAGATACTTTCCCACCATGCTTAAGTCAGGAGACAAGGCTGCTTTGCTTCCAAGTTTGGTTTGGTTCAATAAATAGTTCATGAGCCACTCCTTTCTTCCTTCATCTTCCTGTTCCACACACATTTGTGCAGAGGTGTCTGAGGAGGACCCCAGCTTCCAGTTCCCCAGGCTGGCCACTGGCCCAGGCCTGACCATAATTCCTGCAGCCCAGCTCTACAGAGGGCAAACCCAGCAGTGCCCCACCCCCCAGTGTTGTTCAGGACCAGGCAGCTGCCTCCACCATACGTGGTTTCCTTGGCATCTGAGTGGAAACACAGCACTGACTTGACCAAAGCCCGTGGCCATTCAGGAAAGAGTTCAGCTTTCTAGCAAGGGTGGCTCTTATTTAAGGTAGAAAGATTCCAGAAGCAATTCCACAGGGAGGAATTTCAGTCTCTTGCCACACTTCCATAAAGGAATCACAGATTTACAAATGCTCATTCCAGTTCTACACCCTACTATATGGTTTGGGCTGGAAGAACCAGCTGCCAGTCTCAGATCTACTATTTCAATCCCTGGTACAGCTCCAGCTTCTGCTTACACACCCCTGAGGATGGGGAGCTCACTAACTCAGTAAGCAGCTCAATGCATCTTCAAAGAATTCTCAGTAATAATAGCTAATATTTATTGAGTGATCATTAACCGTTAGAAACTGTAATAATCTCCTTACACGCATCGTCTCACTTAAACTTCATTCTGTTGCAGGAAGTGAGCACCACACTACATAGTACACAGCAGGTCCTTGAATACCATTGTTTCATTCATCGTCACTTTGTTCACCGTCATTTCATTATAATATCAAGAAGAAGAAAAAAAAGGATTCCCAGCTGGGGCCACTGTCTGTATGGAGTTTGCACGTTCTCCCTATGTCTGTGTGGGTTTTCTCCAAAGACTCCGGTTTCCTCCCACATCCCAAAGATGTGCCCGTGAGGTGAACCTGCGTGTCTACATTGTCCCAGTGTGAGTGTGTGTGGGTGTGAGTGTGAGTGTGCCTGCGATGGAAGGGCGACCTGTCCAGGGTGGGTTCCTGCCTTGCACCCTGAGCTGCTGGGATAGGGTCTGGCCACCATGACCCTGAACTGGAAACAGCAATCTGGGAAAATAATCCTACTTGTTTTTATCAGTCGTTCTTAAATGTATGCATAGCTCACATTTATTTCAATATTTGACATTAGAAATGTTTGGGGTCTTTATTTAGCAGTCTGGTGATGTTTTTGTGACCAGAAATATGCTGTAGGAACTTAACTCTTGTTTCTATCAATTAGCCTATGGTGAAATTGGTTTCGTTATATGTTGTTTCACTTAAAGTCACAGTTTCCAAGAATCTGTCATCACCGATGTTAAGTGAGGACTTACCGAACTTATTTCATAGGTAAGGTAACTGAGACTGAAAGAAACTATTTACTCCAGATGACACAGCTGTGACTGGCAAACCTAAATTCTGAACACAAGAGTCTGTCTGACTCCCGAGTCCATGAATGCATCCGCGGTACACACTGACTCAATTCTGTTCACCAGAACCTGTCTCCTTTCAGTCTTTACCCAGTTGTCCTCATTCTGGCACTGCCTGGGTGTCACAAGTCTTTCTTCTCCAAGAAGAGAAGTTGTGCAGCAGAAGTGGCCGCGGGCCTGGCTGAAATGAAGTTAGCAGAGACATTGGAGAGGAGAGGAAGGGCCAGCCTGCAGGGATGCTGGGAGCACCCTCAGTGCCCACTTTGCCCTACGCTCTTGCAGAATCGTGACTGCTGAGGTTCTGAAAGTGTGGTCCTGGGACCAGCAGCAGCGTCACCTAGTTAGAAAGGCAAACTCCAGGGCCTCACCCTAAGCCTACTGGGTGAGAAACTGAGACTGGGTCCCGGCAATTGTTTTAACAAGCCCTGCAGGTGGTTGTGATGCAGCTACATGTTGAGAAATACCGTGTTATAGCATTGGAGAGGGTGGAGGGGGCAAATGGAATTACTTCGCTCACCCTTTTCTGGGTTCGAAAGGCCCTCTCTGCAGGGGCTCTGAGGAGAGATTGGGCTGAGTGGGTCAGGTGCCAAGTTAACTAATAATGGACTTCCGTGGAGCATGAGACGCTGAGTTGATGCTCTGCACATGTTAGCTCCCCTCGCTTCCGTTCCCAAACGCTCGCTGACTGGAATGAGACTGGATTCAATTCTCCTGGCTGGAATCAGGGATTCTTCTGGGTAAGAAATCAGGGAAGGGAGCTCCTCTACCCCCTGGAATTGTTCCTGGCCGTCAAACTCTGTCACCCCCAGGTTTTTTGGGTTGTATTTTCATTGACTCATTGACATCCAGGCCGTGATGATCCGTAATTACAAATGCGGAAACAATGGGTCTGAGAGGTAAAGGGATTTGTGCAGTCACCCCACTAGGACTCGTGCAGCCAAAACAGAACCCGGGTCTTTGGTTCCACAGAGTGTCCATGGGGTGGCCCTCCCAGGGCTTTCCCGGCCAGCATCGTGCCCTCCTCTGCCACCTTCTGCTCCCACAAGCAGGTGTGCCTACTCACCTCTGGGGAGAAGGGTGGAGCTGGCCTCTCACCAAGCCTGCTGAGTTTCCACTCTTCCATCAGAGAAGGAGCCGGGAAGAACACAAGGTGAGTGTGGTGGCCCAGGAGCCACAAGCAGGAGAGAGTGGTCAGCAGTGCCCCAGGAGGAGAAGGTCATCTGCTGAGAATGAGCAGGAATTTGGAGGTCCAAAGAGATTGGAGGGAACTTGTCTTAGTCATTGTGGAAAAAGGAAGAGTAAATTTACGTGACAAAGATGTAAAATTGGCAGTATGGAGAGCCTTCTTGAATTTGGTGACCTTGAATGTACACTGGAAACAGTGGGCTTTGTTGTTTTGGAGAGTGTCTGCTGTGGGAATTCTGCTGCAGTGCTGACGCCCAGGTCTGGGCAGAGAGGAAGCAGAGAGCTGCTGATGGCAGGCTAGGGTTTTGCCAGGCAAAAGACAGAGGCCAGTGGAGTTTAAAGAATTGGCAGGAGTGCTTAGGACATGATGGGAGTGGAACCAAGATAGGGAGGGAAGTAAGGATGATGGATTGGGGAAAGTAGAAAGAGGAGGGACCCGGGAGGCCAATGGTAGAAGCTGAACAGTAAACAGGAAGAAGGTTGTAGGCGGAGCAGGCTGCTTTACTGGAGGTCGAGGTAGAGTAGAAGAAGAATATTCTTGTAGAGGAAGGATGGAGCGTCCATGATGATGCTGGAACTGGGGGCAGAGTGCTCACGTTGTTGAGAAGAGGAGACAGGAACAACCTTAAGGGCACAGGGTGGGTTTTCTTTTTTTGCAAGAGGGTGGAAGAGTGATAGTCTAAACCCGTGCTGTCCAATAGAAATATCATGCAAGCCACACATGTAAGGCACATACGTAATTTTAAATTTTCTAGGGGCCACATTAATTTCGCCTGTTTTCTTTCACTTTTTAGTTTTCATAATAGATTTTGTTTCATCCAATATATCCAAGATATTATCATTTCAACATGTAATCAAGATAAAGATTATTAATGAGATATTGTACGTTCTGTTTAACATACTAAGTCTTCAAAATCTGATGTGTGTTTTATATTTAGAGCACTTCTCAACCAGGACTAGCCAATTTCAAGTGTTCGATAACTATGAGTGGCTAGCAGCTACCATATTGGAAAGCCCAGGTCTATCCTCAGAGTACCTTGTCTTACTGGAGGCAGCTGTGGGGCAGGGAAAAGACAGTGGAGGTCCAGTCTCAGCTCTGATTTTCTACTTGGCAAGGACTGGGGCACTTATATTAGGCCTCTGAGCCTCAGTTTCCCCACTTGCCTTATGCATCTCTTCCATTTGGCTGTTCCTGAGTCATATTGTACCCTTTATTATAAGCTGGTAATAGTTTCCTCAGTGATCAGATAAGCAAGTACCTTAAAACCAAACCCATAATTTCTTAACCCATCTCCGGCCTCACACAAGTTGAGATAATGCTTGTTAAGTACTTTGTCAATTGTGTAAATGTGAATTACTAACATTTTCAAATGTGAAAAATCTGGGGCTCAGACAATGTTTGCACGCATTTCCTTTTGGAATCATGCTGTTTTTATTTTTTAAGTAACTCACAAACTCCCTAAAATGTTCCAACTGTTCAAAATGGTATAGAGTGAAATGTAAGGCTTTCTTCCACCCCAGACACACAATCTCCTCCCCAGAGACAACTACAGCTCCAGGTTTGTAGTGTATCCTTCTAGAGGTGCATTTATACAGGTAAGTGGGCGTGTGTGTGTGTGTGTGTGTGTGCGCGCACTTTACTCAAATGAAAATATTCTGTACACACTATTCTGCCTTGTGCTTTTTCATTATTTTTGAGATCATCAAATACTAATGCACATAGATACCTCGTTTTTTTAATGTCTCTAGTAGTCCAGGATATGAATATTGATAATTCAAAGTATGAATATTGATCATTTATTTAACTGGTTGTGACATAATAAGAAATATGTATTTGGTGTCTGATCCTGGTTCTTGACACAGAGCTCCTAAAACCCTAGTGATTTCCTGAGAGACAGGTGCAATAAGAGCATCTTTTGTTATAATATTTGGTGTTTAGTCCCTTGGAATCACCAGAGTGATGAGTGTCTTTTTGTTTATTAATGAGGAGACTCTTGGAAGGTGAGGGCTGCTTGGCAGAGGAACAAACCATATGATTAGAGCGTTGGAACTTTCCGCCTCACCACTGACCTCCAGGGAAGGGACAGGAGCTGGGGATTGAGTTAATCACCAATGGCCAAGGATTTCATTCAATCATGCCTCTATAATGGACCATTACGCCCCACTAAAAAAATAATAATAATAAAACCAGACTGAAGGAGTTCGCAGAGCTTCTGGGTTGGTGAACACATCAAGATGCTGAGAGGGTGATGTACTCAGCGAGGGAGGGCAGGGAAGCTCCATGCCCCTCCCCACAGACCTTGCCCTGTGTATCTCTTCCATTTGACTCTTCCTGAGTTGTATCCTTTGTAGTAAACTGGTAATAGTAAAGGGCTTTCCTGAGTTCTTTCAACTGTTCCAGCAACTTCTCAAACCTGAGGAAGGGGTGTTGGGAACCCCTGATGTGTAGCCAGTTGGGCAAAAGTATGGGAGGCCAGGACTTGTGATTGGCGTCTGTAGTGGGGGGCAGTCTTGTGAGACTGACCCCTTAACCTGTGTGATTTGTGCTGACTCCAGGGTAGTTAGTGTCAGAAGGGTTGGGAGTATAGTAAGAAACAGTTTTCCTTTACTGGTGAACACATAGGTTGTCTTCAGTATTTACTACTGCAACTGACTGATTACAGACTTTGCTTCAGTGACAATGCTTATAGTTATATCATTGCATCTAGCACACTTAGTGCTAGTACGATAAGTTTCTAAAAGTGGAATTCTAGGTCAAGAGGTATGTGCTATTTAAATAATTCTAGAGGTTTCATCGTATTGCCCTCCACGTAGGTTACACCCATTTATAATCCCCACAGTAATGTTTGAGTACAACTGCTGCACTCTCCTGACAACATAATGTTATCAGACTTCTTCTTTAGTCTGATAGTGGCCAAGTCATTCAACTTTCCCAGCCTGGGTTTCACTGGTCGGCGATAATTGTGGATGACGCTAGTACCTAAAAGGTGTTCCCAATAGAAATAGTGGCTATTGCTATTTTGGAGTGATTTTTGTTTGATTGGGGGTACAAATACAGGAACCTGATGAGGAGAGCAGTCTCCCAGCTTCTATCTAAACCTGTACCTGTCCATGGTGTGTGGGTTTGGATGACGTCTGGTGACTTCCCAAGGCCATTAAAGAGCAAGATCATGGGGGAGCGCCCTCAGGGACGAGCTGATCTTTGGTCTCTGAGTAATCAGGCACTGAGGGGATGAATTACTACCTGAGCTAACGGGAGGGATGGGTACCCTGTAAGTTATGTGCAGTTGTCAGTCATCAACACTATTCATGACATCTAAACTCAGAAGCCATTATTTCGTGTTGTGTGTTGGCTTCCTACAAGAAGCTGTGTTTCCAGAATTCCAGGCTTGCTTGTTTCAAGAATGGCAGAAGTGAGGCATGGACATGGATAGGTTAGTTGTGCAAAACTGTGCCATTTCTCATCCTAGCTATTTGACTCAGCAGACTTAGGCCTGGGAAAGGACTCTTGCCAGCACCTCCCTCAGCCAGATCCATCGCCCTCCTCAGCACAGCATGGGTCCTCCCTTCCTGTTCTATCCAAATGGGCAGCAGTTTGACAGGTAGGGCATACATGTCTTCATTCCTTCATTCATTCATTCATACAATGAGCAAACATTTGGTCCTGTCCAAAATGTCCACACTTAGAAAATGTCCCTGGGTTCAAAGGGCCCGTAATGTTCATTTCTACTTTTGTTTTATAGGATTCATAATAAAAAAATACTATCAAGTTTTATTGCTCCAATAATTGTGTTGTGGCTATATTGCCAATAAACACCCTTCTCACCTCAGTGGCCTAGCTGGTCATGGCACCTGGGGGTAGGTAGATGGGTCTGGGTTCAACTCTTGCAGAACAGCAGGCTTTATATGAAGTATATATTTCCATGGACATTTTGGTACAGGATCAAATACCAAGGACATTTTGGCGTGGACCAAATGTCTCTGTGGACATTTTGGACAGGACCAACTGTGCCCCAAGGATTCATACGAGTATACTGTGAACTCCTACAAGTGCCAAGCCCTGTGCTGGACACAGGGGTGGCCGAGGTGAACTGGAAACGAGTTCTCACATCTGCCATGCACATGTGCACTTCCTGTTGTTCCCTGTCTTCTCCCCAGTGCAGGCCAGATAGGGCCACACCCAGCTGTTCCCAACTGTTTGGGCTCCAGCCAGAGGTTCTCCTGAAGGTACAAAGATAGGACAAGCACATGTGGTGGGCCCAGAGCAGTGCGGGTGAGGTGTATAAATCATAGCAATTCTGCTGCCAGACGGCCCTTCCAGGAGCCCAGTTCAGATCCTGCCATGCCGCTATTTGAAAACCACCCTGGGTCCTCCCTGCCTGAGGAATAACTCCTTCGGGTAACCCCCAGCCTGTCACAGATTCCTCATGCTACAGCCAACCTGCACTTCTTGCTCACTGGGTCCCCAACCTGAGGATCCGCTGTGCCTCCCTAGGTGGCTTCACTGTTCCCTCAGCTGGGATTGTGCATCCTCGTTCTCCCATGCTTTTAAAGTCTTATCCTTCCAGCCTCAGCTTACAGGAGTGTCTCTCCCCTTCCCCAGCTCCTGCAAACCTGAATTCGGTTCTCAATAAAATGGAGGTAATACTATTTACCAGGCCAGCACCCATGAGCCAGTGCCCTGCTATGGAGGAAGCGTGGCAAGTGTAGACTGGGTTCAATGACTGGTGGGAAGCATCCACTAAAGTGGGGGCACAGTGGGAGTGCTGACCCTTGGGGGATGTGTTTGAGAGCCAGGGAGTTAAGGGAAGAATGGTATTTGTCTTCTCTCAACTTACCCGGAGCTGGAGCTGGCTGCCCCGCATCACTCCTGCTGAGCCCCGTGGATGCCTTGGAAATCAGCTATTGTATACCTTGGAATTTACTCTTTGCTCTTCAACATTTCTTTAAGCCTCAGATAGGGTGACCAGCTGTCTTGGTTTGCCCATGACTTCCTAATTTTAGCACTGAAACTCCCAAATCCTGGGAAAATTCAGTCCCAGGCAAACTGGGAGTCGTTGCTCACCCTGAGGCTTGTGACACACTGAGGAGGGTGAGCGGTGGGCCCGTGGGAAGTGCTGTGCCCTGGTGGGCCTGACACTTGTGCTTCCATCCTCATCTTCACAGCCTCCTCCCAGAGGTTTTCCCTCGTCTACTGAAACTGTGTTCTGAATACTATTGACCTTTGGTGTGATTTCAGGACATGCATCCTTCTTAAATTATCGGTTTTTAAAAAGCAGCAAAACACTACCTCTGTGATTTATTTGTAAGACAAGGAATAAGTAACCATTCTGAGTACAGTTAAGTCTTCACTTAATGTCATCTATGGGTACTTGGAAAAACGAAATAACATATATAAGAAAACCAATTATACCCTAGGCTAATTGATATAAACAAAAGTTAAGTTCCTATGGTATATTTCTGGTTACAAAAACATCACCAAACTTCTAAATGAAGACCCAAAATGCTTTTGATATTAAATATTGAAATAAATGTGAACTAAACATATATGAGGTCTGACAATTAAGCTCATGAACTTGTTGCAACGATGTTGCTAACCTTTTTTAATACCAGAGGGATTATTCATTATGAATTTGTACCAACTGGACAAACAGTTAACCAAGTTTACTATTTGGAAGTGCTGAAAAGGCTGCGTGAAAAAGTTAGATGAAAACGACCTGAACTTTTCGCCAACAAGTCATGGCTCTTGCATCACGACAATGCACCAACTCACGTGGCACTGTCTGTGAGGGAGTTTGTAGCCAATAAACAAATAATTGTATTGGAACACCCTCCCTACTCACCTGATCTGGCCCCGGTGACTTTCTTTACTCAAAGATAAAGGAAATATTGAAAGGAGGACATTTTGATGACATTCAGGACATCAAGGGTAATATGACAACAGCACACAAATATGTGCCCCTGAGGTGAACTGGTGTGTCTACATTGTCCCAGTGTGAGTGAGTGTGGGTGTGATGGAAGGGTATTCTGTCCAGGGTGGGTCCCACTTTGTGCCCTGAGCTGCTGGGATGGGCTGCATTCCATAAAAAGAGTTCCAAAATTGCTTTGAAGGGTGGACTAGGTGCTGGCGTCTGTGCATAGCTTCCCAAGGGGAGTACTTCAAAGGTGACCGTGATGATATTCAACAATGAGTTCACAAACTTAATTGTCTGACCTCGTATTTAAGACAGATTGGTAAAAACAAGTTAGAATTCTTTTCCAACCTGCTATTCCAGTTCAGGGACACGGTGGTTGCAGCCTGTCCCAGCAGCTCAGGGTGCAAAGTGGGACCCACCCTGGACAGAATGCCCTTCCATCACACCCACACTCACTCACACTGGGACAATGTAGACACGCCAGTTCACCTCAGGGGCACATATTTGTGATGTGGGAGGAAACCAGAGTCCCCGGAGAAAGTCCACGCAGACATGGGGGGAATGTGGAAACTCCACACAGACGGTGGCTCTGGCCAAGAATCGATTTTTTTTTTCTCATCAACATTATAATTAGATGACTTGGAATGAAATTCCATTAACTGAAGACCTGCTGTATTATATTCCAGCCCATTGCTGGGAAGCTGGCTTCACCTGCCTGGTCCTTTCTCTCTAAATAGTTCCCAGAGGTTCTCTCCAGCTCCAGGAAACCAGGCTTTCAGGAAGCTTCTTAGTTCAGGTTCCAGTGACTTCTACCTTGCTAAAATCAGTTCTGTGAATCAGCGCCGCACAGTTCAGTTCTGTGACTTCTTCCTTAAAGGAGACATTCGCATCTATCTGGGAAATGGGTAGAATTTAGGTCTCTGCTTTTCACATAGAATTCAAGTGAAGATGAAAAGCAAGGTAAACTTTTAAACTTTTCTTTGAACTTTGCCGACAAGATTGCTTCAACTAATCAGGAGAACTTAAAAAGATTTTTTTTAAAAAACAATTTTTTTATAATTATTAATTCAACAAATAACTGAAAAATTCAAAATTATACAAATGTGTAACTTAGAAAATAAAATTCTGCTGCTATCCAATCTCTAGTTAACAGTTTAACATATGTTACTCCAACATTTTTCTATACATAGTATGTACATATTAACATATATTTACACAAATATAAATAAGATGATATGCTGTTTTATAAATTTATTTTTAACTTAGTAACATATCATGGACATCTTTCCTTGTTCTCACAAAGCTCATTCTTGTTAATAGCTGCCTGACATCCATTTTCAGAGTAAAATCTGATTTATTAACCAACCTCCTTGAGTAGAACATTTAAGCTAGGTCTGATACCAGTGTAGACACTAAGTTTCTCCAGACTTGTTCTGGAATGATTTTAGCATGAGGTGCAGAGGTAGCTATTCATTAATTCAACTTTTTAAACAGTTGACAAGCAGTTTGCTTTTAAATTCTTGGAACTGTTAATTTTCCATCTTTGCTATGGACCATTTATTTCTAATTATATGTGGTAGATTGACAGGAGGAAGAACTCTTTGCTCTTAAAACCTAGCTAAGTGCCTGGTTAGTTTGTCTGATTAGGAGATTTTTCTGGTCAAGAGAAAATGCAGAAACCAGAATAAACTAGTTGGTCAGTTTCTAGCTGTATCAGTGTTAGCTTAAAAATAGCAGGCCAAAGTGAGAGGCAACAAGCATTAATTTGAGACTTAAAAAATATACGTAGCTATTCAGGAAGCACTGATTCAGGCAGAGGCCCAAATTTTGTTTCAGTTAGGAGACCAGGGCAAAGGGTGTTTATGAGAAAGGGAAGGGGAACAGTTACGTCAATAGAAGGAAGGCATTTCTATAGGTGCAGATAAGCCAACATAATGATATTAATTCTAAAGAATGTTTTTAGTTTTCAGTCAGATAGTCATCAGTCCCGTAGTCATAATATCTGCTTTTTGCAAACAGTGCTTTGGAGCACAACGTTGCTTTAGGTCCAGTCCAAAGGTTATTTGGCCCTGTTTTAATATTGCAAAGGTTTGAGGCATAAGATCTTTCAAGGCAGTTCCTCTAGCCTGGAAGTTCGAGCTCCATTTTAAACTGGCTCCATTTATATTATTTTTCGCAACAGCACCTCAGAAACTTGGACTTGTTATTTTTGTTGTTCAGTTTTGCTGTTTCTTGGGGCAAAGTAATTGAAATGCTCAAATGAAGGTCCCTACGGCTATTAAAAGAGCTGGCAGTCTCCCTTGATCAACATGGTCAACATGGGATGTATATGAAACACACATCAGTGATGACGCAGATTTGTCACTAGTTCTAAATATGGTTCTCCAGATCTTACAGTAATCGCTATTCCAACTGCTCAGATTTGAGGTCAGAGAAATCAGAAAACATAGATTGATAAATGATAGTTAGTCATTCTACTTGGTAGTAGAATGAGAAAAACACAGATTTTACATCCGATAGATCTGTGTTCAAATTCCACCTTTGCATTGTGTATGGAAGACTATTCTGTCATAAGAAAAGATGAAATAGTGCCATTTGCGACAACATGGATGGATCCTGAGATTATTATGCTAAGCAAAATAAGTCAGACAGAAAAAGTCGAGAACCATATGACCTCACTGATATGTGAGATATAAAACTGAAAGCAACAAAGGAACAAAACAAACAAATACAGAAACAAAAACTCATAGACACAGACAATAGTTTAGTAGTTATCAGAGGGTCAGGGGGGAGGGAGGGTGATAGGTGAGGGTAAAAGGGATCAAATATATGGTGATGGAAGGAGAACTGACTCTGGGAAGTGAACACACAATGTGATACATAGATGATGTATTACAGAATTGTACACTTGAATTGTACACTTCAATTGTACACTTGAAACTCTGTAACTTTACTAACAATTGTCACCCCAATAAACTTTAATTAAAGAAAAAACAAAACAAAAACCAAATCCCACCTTTGCCATTCCCTAGCTATGTAGGAGTGTTGCTAACTCTTATGTAAAAAACAAGAGATAAGGATTGTAAAGTACATAATATCTATATAACTATTACAGAAAGCCTTGACTAAGTTACAGTTCTTTCTTATCTATTTGTTAGTTCTCAGAGTTGCCTAATTTTTCAAACCACCCAAGCAGAAACGGTTCTATCAGGAATGGCTCATCCTTCTTGCTTTTATAAATATTTGGCATTTACTTATTCATTCACTCAACAGACATGTATTGACCAACCATTATGTCAGGCATTAGGTACAAGAGACACAGAGATGAAGAAAACACATAATTCCTACCCTCCATGGGCTGACCTGCAATTTGACCTGTTTTCTTCCTGAGGAAAAGAGAGAGAGAAAGCGAATGTGGCAAAGTAAATAATTGTGGTGAATCTAGAAGTTATATAGATATTAATTGTACTTTCAACCTTTCTGGGAGTTTAACATTTTTTAAAATACAGAGTTGGGGAGAAACTACATTTCTATTACTTGCCAACTATAATTGTTGAAAGCCATTAGTCCCAATGTGTCAGCACGGAATTTATCAGATTCTTTATCTCCAGTTACCTAGCCAGATCTTAGGAGAGCAGCACAAATGGGATATGCTGGCGATGGGAGAGGACGACAAGAAAGGTCTGGAAAAGTAACAGGCATGGTTACCTGCTGCCACACAGCAGGGGCCCCCGGGCACCTGGACACCCAAAGAGTGAGAGGGCTAAACAGGAGCTGGAAGTGGAAACCAAGGGATGGGCGCCAAGCTTGAGTCTTGCCCAGTTCCCTCTCTGGTCTCCAGCCAGCCCTTACCCATCCTCTCAGTGTGAGGGCATTTGTCACATTCTGTGCGGTCAACTGCCAGTCACTGACCATTGATTCGAGCATAGAGGTTTAACATATAAACTTTGGAGTCCGCAGCCCTGGGGAGTCTCAGCTTTGCGGAGTGGACAAGCCAGTTAATCCTGGGGAGCCAGTTATATGTAAATTCTCAATAGAGTCACAATAGGCCGTGTGAGGCGAAGAGACAATGTATGTAAAGCAGTTAGCACAGGGCCTGTGCCGGCTACCTACTTAATACGCGTATAACAACATACATTTCGCCTTAGCCAATGGCACCATTCATCTACCCATGTCACTCAGAGATCTCAGCGTGATGCTCTTTGCCTCACCCACTCCCACGTCTACTGCGTCAGCATGTCCTGTCCTCCCTACTTCCAAATACATTTCCTGAATCAGACCGCTTTTCACCCTCCAAGGTTACATCTCAATCTCTTATCCAGAGTCCCCTTTGGCAGCCATCCGAGTCCTCTTCCTGCTTCCACTCTGCTCCCCTCACCCCTAGAACGTTCTCCACAGCAGACATTCTCAAACTTCATGGAGAATGTCACCCTCCTACTTCATTTTCCTATGGATTCCGCCCCCCCCCCCCCCCCGCCACCCTCACGTCGCAACCTGGCTCCTGCCCAACTCTCCAACCTTGTCTCCTAAACTCTGCCCAGGGCTCAGTGAATTCTCACATACTGGCCTTCTTTCTGTTCCTCAAACACCCCAGCCCTCAGTCTCTCTTTGCAGTCTCGATAGTTGTTCCCGTGGCCTGAAACGCGCCTCCCAAATGTCTCCACCTGGCTGCCTCTTTTTCCTCCCTGTCCTTTAGGTCTCAGTTCA
The DNA here is from genome assembly GCF_004115265.2 of Rhinolophus ferrumequinum. NCBI lineage: Eukaryota > Metazoa > Chordata > Mammalia > Chiroptera > Rhinolophidae > Rhinolophus > Rhinolophus ferrumequinum. The sequence continues at coordinate 64,959,385 of NC_046294.1, read as the reverse complement.
AATGTCATTTCCTCAGTGAGGTCCTCCCTGCCTATGCTCTCCGATGGTGTGTACCACCTCCACCCCTACTGGTGGAATGGGCGCTGTTTTCTTATCCTTAAAGCTCACTATTATCTAAGATGATTGGTTGGCTCATTTAGCCCTTGTTTGTCTCCCTTATAGAATGGAAGCTCCAGGGCACAGTAAACAGTAACCTTTTGTTTTGTTCACTGTCTTAGTCAGCTCGGGCTGCCATAACAAAACAGAGACTGGGGGGCGTAAGCAACAGAAATGTATTTTGTCACAGTTCTGGAAGCTGGCAAGTCCAAGATCAAGCTGCTGGCAGAGCTCGGTTTCTGATGCGAACTCTCTTCCTGGCTGCCAGGCAGCCGCTTTCTTGCTGCATTTTCTCATGGCCTTTCGTCCATGTGTCCCCATGGAGAGAGAGCACAGACTCTCTGGTGTCTCCTCTTACAAAGACCTGAAGGCTATTGGATCAGGGCCATACCCTTATGACCTCTTTTAACCAGACTTCCTTCGAGGCCCCAACTCCAAATACAACCACGCTGAGGGTTAGTGTCTCAACATAGGAATTTGGGGGGGATCTAAACGTTTAGTCCATAACATTCACCACTGTAGCATCAGCACTAGAACCGAGAAGGGAACCTGGCACGTCATGGGCACTCCATCCGAGAATTATAGAAGTTCACGTCACTCTGAGTCCATATGAGTGGCCCCACATGTAGCACTCCATCCTGCAGGTCAGGGCGTGTCACTGTACATTCCCCAGGCTGCCATCAATGCCACGGTGGAAGAAGACATCCTGCTGTCCGTGGAATATTCCTGCCATGGCATCCCCACCATCGAATGGAAATACACATCCAACTGGGGAGTGCAGAAGATCGTAGAGTGGAAACCAGGGACTCAGGCCAATGTCTCCCAAAGCCACAAGGACAGAGTCTGCACCTTTGACAACGGCTCCATCCAGCTCTTCAGTGTGGGCGTGAGGGATTCCGGCTACTATGTCATCACGGTGACAGAGCAACTGGGGAGCAGCCAGTTTGGCACCATCATGCTGCATGTGTCAGGTAAGAGCCCCAGGGGCCCGGCGCCCCTGTGACTGCAAGTGTGTGTGTGTGGGGGGGTCAACTTCATGACATTAAGAGATTTATCTTCCCCTTGCCCTCACCCCCACCACAGAGATCCTCTATGAAGACCTCCACTTCGTCGCTGTCTTCCTTGCTTTTCTTGCTGCTGTGGCCGCAGTGTTAATCAGCCTCATGTGGGTTTGTAATAAGTGTGCATATAAATTCCAGAGGAAGAGAAGGCACAAGCTCAAAGGTAATTTTCGGGGGCTTGTGATAATCAACGTATGCTTTTACGGCCAGTGGTGGCACATGTTAATCTTGTTCTCGCCAAATAACCACCTTGTGAGTCATTTGCAACTCATTGACTTGTCTTTTGCTTTTCAGAGAGCACAACCGAGGAGATTGAGCTGCAAGATATTGAGTGTTAGCCAAGGCTGAGCCCAATTACATTCCTACCTCAAGAGGAAAATGTTATTTTCCAGTGAAAGGAGTAAACACATCAATCGACCCTAAGAGCCTCCTGTTGTCCTGCCACAGCCACCCGCTCCCGATGGGACCACCAGGCGTTCACCAAGGTGACTGCATGCAGTTGAAAGCTGTGGATTGGACAAAGTCAGTTCTTGTACTTGCATGAAGTTCAAGGAGAAGAGTGCTTGAGGCTTTGAGCCAGAGCTTTGCTTGGCTGCCGTGTCAGAGCCATGCTAACCCATAACCGGTGGCATAGGGTTTGGGCCCGGGGGCATGGCCATTGGGGGAGTCCCATATCAGAGGGCAGCGTATCTCCAGATCAAGTGTGCAGCTCTCCGTGCGTCTGTCTGCACTGCTGGTGCCCTCCAACCACCTGCTGTGAGAAAACATGAGGCTTTGAGACAAGCCTGCCTAAGAAACAGAGGTAGGAAGAGACAGAGTGAGGTTTGCTGTGCTATAGCGAGTTGCTCGGAGCGGGGGCAAGGGCCCCTCATGGCCTGGAACTTTCGGGAGAAGAGCTTCATTTGTTGACGGACTGGCACTGGGAACAACGAATAAGGAGAAAAGTACCTTTCTCTTTCTCTCTTAAGTCCAGCATGAATTGGATTTTCCCTCCTGTGGCCCCAGTGTGAGGAAAACCACAGTTCGCTGTGGACGGCATCTGGCCTTCAGATGGCCTCCTGACCAGCTGTGCAAAAGTGGGGCCTGCATGATGGGTGGTACACCTGGAAAGTCGGGCAGCGCAGGCTTCAAAATCTAGCCTCCTCGGTCACTAGCACTTCAAGTCTCAAGTCAGGCCCTCTCTCTCTCCCAAGTGGGCAAAGGAACACTTGGCATTCACCTACCTCACAGTCAGGATGTCAAGTGAAGCCCGCAGAAGACATAGAGCTTTCCAAGCAATTTAGGACAAGCATGACGATTCTTCAAGGATCTGAAAAGCAATCAGTGCAATACTGAGTACTGGAAATTGATCAAATGCCCTGGGGTATTGGGTGCCAGGTGAAATTAGGGACTGAATCACAGCTGGCCTTGGCCCTTCCTCTCTGATATTGGTTACTAGGTTTACCTGCGAGTTTCTCCATCCCAACGTCCATTTGGCAATCTCTAAAGCAGGCCTAAATTTATTTTCCATTTCTCTTTTCTCTCACTAGTATTCTTAGCTGCAGACCGAAGCTACCACCCCAACTATTGGTGGAGGCTGCAGTTTTCAGTTATGTCCCCAGCCCTCAGCTGCAAATTCACTAATGCAAAGGAGAAGGAGAGCTAGAACATTCCCTTCTCTCTGCCCTCCTTTCCAGTCCCCAATGCCCACATCTTTTCTTCTTCCCATGTGGCAGATAAAGAGTTGCCTGGCAAAGTTAGTGGGAGGCCTTTCCCCGAGTAATGAACCCAGGGTTGCAGGAAGAGATCTCTTGGAGTATTCAGACAGGAGCTATCAGTGATGGAGAGACGGGCTTTGAAGGCACCACCTGACTCAAAAGGCAAGAGGGCAGACAGTCTACACAACTGATTCGTAGCTCTAGCAGCTGACACGTTCTCACTTCAAGCCACCTCCTGTCCACACGCGTGTAAACACGCACACCTGTGCCCGTTCCCCAGTCAGAGGAACCAGGCCTGTGCCAGGACGGGTTCTTTCCACGGGTCTCCGGTGCCCTGAAGAAGCAGGGTGAGGGGAACTGGAGAGAAAAGGGCAGTCAAGGATAATCTGCTGCTTTCTTTCTCTTTCACACACAAAGCCCATCAGCAGGAAACCAATTTGGATTTGGTAACTGCTGGAATCTGTGTCCTATTTTATTCTACCTGCTTTTCAGAACTCTACGTCTCAGTTGGTCAGAAATCAGGGGTAGAAATTCTCACAATAAAAGGAGAAATGGAAACGAATACCCAGTGAGTGGCCTCCACGGGCAAAACCCAGGTGTAAATTGGCCCCCTGCCCCTCAAAATTTCATGAAAGGTTATACCCTCAGCTTTACATTTCTTCCTTTTGCACTTTTAAAGCTCTCTCCATCCTGAACATTCCTGTGGAAAGCTTTTGATCCCAGAAGCCTGAGGTTTTTGTCTGTTTTTCACAGAAGAAAATATGAAGTCATAAAGGTTAGCCACCCTAAATGTTAAGCCGTAAGTTATTATGCTTCAAACTGGGGAAAAAAAAAATGTTTTAAAGAATGAAATAAAACCTGAAACGAAAGCCCGGGTCCTTCCTGTGTGAGCCCACTGCTGCTGAGAAATCCATCGCCCTGGGGAAGCTTCCATCAGCTGTGGGCGTAAACAAAACCTTCTGCCACAGTCCTGGGTCTGGCACATCTTTTTAAATGACAATAGAACGAATCATGTTTGCTCTGTTATCCGGTGGTGATAATATTCCTCTGCTCTTTGTCTTCTTGGAGGAATGAATTCAGTTGAGAGACAGCGTTTTGTGCAGGTAAAAGATTAGAAGTTTATTAGCAAAGGCAGAGACACTCCAAGATGTGGAGCAGACCAGTCCCAAGGCGGGAAGGCCTCTCCTTAGATTGCATGAAGGCTTTTATTTCTATGGGTAGAATTGCCTCCCCCGCTCTCCCTTCTCTTTATCTCTTTCTTTCCTGCTGAGGTGCCCAGTTCTCCCTTTTGGTTCTCAAGGCCGTTTCTGTCAGTTTTCTTTTTATGATTTGTTTGAGCAGCTTACTAAATTGGTCCTGATAAGCAGGCTGTATACTCTCATAAGCGGAATGTCCTTCCTCCTTTCTTTGGCTTTTAACAACACATCTCTTTGATTCAGGGGCATGTGTGAGCCTGGAATCCTGCTGGGCTCCTAAGGCATTGGTGTCCTAAGTGAGGGCAGCTACAAGGGGTCTTGACCCAAGTCGGAGCTGCAGCAAGGAGCTTTCTAACGGGGCATAGGGCTCTCCGGCTTGTTTCTATCTGGTATATACCTACCCTATCATTCGAGTATCCATACATATTCTTTAGCAATTCAGAAAAGCAACACTTTATTATTGCCATCATTCTTCCCTCTATTGAGCTAAAGGACGAATGTGAGGTTTTTGCTTCCAGAATATGAATAGTGACTTAACAGAGTCCTATCTGCTCCGGAAAGGGCTGAAACAAGGATGTGACAATTGTACGACCTTGTTGAACAATGCAAAAGACACTCAACAGCACATACATGCTTTGTCAACAGAATATCCTCTTAGAGGATACTGTGATCTAAGAAACCAAAAAGATATTGTTAAAGAACAAAATTCAACTGAGTAAATCTGAAGCTCTACTTGGCTTTATGAAATGATTCATGAATTGGGCAGCATCCCATCTAGCAATTAGATGGGTGCTCAGAGGGGTTGTACAAAAGTGTAAATTTTTTATAGGCAGAAAGAGGGTGGGACAAGGAAGTTAAGGGTGGACCGGCAAGGTCACCTTTCCAAGGGAAAGGCAGGGGGTTTTATCAAGATTACCTCATTAGTGCTGACAGGAAATTCGAGACTGGTTAGAAATTCCACTCCCAGCAGAGGCTGAAACTGCAATTAGGTGTTTAGTCTTGGTGGGTTTAGCAAAAGTGCCTCCATTTGGGGTCTGTTTCTTTTTAATAGTATACAGTTGTTCCTTGAACAATACAGGTTTAAAATCCGCATGTAAGTGGCCCCCTGCAGTTTAAACCTGTGTTGTTCAAGAGTCCACTGTATTTTCTTCCCACAACTGGGAATCCATGTTTGTGGGGGGTGGACTATAGTTATACTCAAGATTTTCAACTGTGAGGCAGGTTGATAGCCCTAAAGCCTCGCGCTTTTCAAGGGTCAACTGTATATCCTTCTTTCTCATTTCATGGTGTTCTGGGTATGCAAGGGGAGCTGCAACAGAAAACCCTGTCTTCCAAAGCCCTCATGAGATGGTTACTACCGGACGGTGCTTCACGCTTACTCTGATTTGGCCTCATACCACACAAAGGTGAGGAGCAAAGGCAGTGAGAGATAAGAAATGTTATCAGGATATCTTGCTCAGTGCAGAGACAAGTCCTGAGGGAGGATGCAATTCAGAAGGGCTGCGTAACATTGGTGGAGAAGAGGGGACTATAACGCCAGGAGATGTAACTGAGAGCAAGGAACCAAATATGCACGTGATGGGGTGAACCCCCAGGGCTATGACTCAAATGCAGTCTCCTTGACAGCACCCGAGAGGTGGGGACTGGGGGGAAGTGAAGCCCTCTTTCTGTCATCAGCTTTCATATAGCCAGCAGAGTTTTCTTCTGCCCAGGTTCCAGGAAAACATCAAACACATATCTAGTTTATTGAAAACAGAGGAAACCCCCGTGGTTCTCGTTAGCATGTCTACCCACAACTCAACTTCCACTAAAGAATGCTGAGTTGCCAGAGGGTGCCCCTCTCTGCACACCCAAACCCATCCCAGCTGTCTGCTTTTCCTTGAGAACCTGGTTGCTGAGTTCACTATTTCCACTGCCTTTTAAACCGTAGGTGGGTGTTTTTGGTTTGGTTTAATTACAAAGGTTATAAATCTTTCTTTAAAATTAAAATGATACTAAAGTCTATATATAAAGTAAAAAGTAAAAGTTCTCCCTCCTTCAATCTTCCCCAGAGGGAACAGTAGTTAAATTTGGCGTGTACCCTTCTGGACTTGCTTATGCATCTATGAACATACCTGTCTATATATATACATGCATCACAATGTACATATTTATTTTTTATTTCATTTATTTATTTATTTTTAAAGAGGGCACAGCTCAAAGGGCCCACGCAGGGATGGAACTGGCAACCTTGGTGTTATTAGCACCACGCTCTAACCAACTGAGCTAACCGGCCACCCTACAATGTACATATTTAATCTACTTTCTTTTTAGGCACATGAGATTCTACTATACATATTAGCCTACAACTTCCTTGTTTTCCCTAATGTTTCTCGGGCACTATTTTGTGTTTCTTTTTTTTTTTTTTTTTAACTAAAATAGTTGACAATTTTATTTTCACATTTCACAATACAGATGAAAATTGCCTTGGGTGGAATCCCATCACACCCTCCCAAACTCTTCTCTCTTTGATAAGAAAGGGGAGCAAGTGTTCCTTGTGATGCTGTTAGAAAACACCCAGAATCACAGCCTCATGATCTCCTGGTGAAGTAGAACAAGTAATATAAAACCGGTATTAATAGAAAGAGGCTCCCTTCTCTCCTTAGCTGTCTGGCGGAGTCATTCCTGGCCAAGTGGGTACCATCATGGCATGAGCTGGAGGTTCCATCATCAGAGGCCTCGGCATCGCTGGCATGGGGCCTCTCATAGGTGGTCTCATTGCAGGAGCACGTCCCACAGGCATCATGCCAGCGTGAGGAGGACCCAGGAGAATAGGAGGAGGTGGGGCCATTGCCCCTGCAGGAGGAGCAGAGAATGGAGTAGGAGTTATCTTCCCTTGTGGAAATGCCATTTTGTCCATCAGGCTCTGTGCCTGCCCTTCCATCTATTCCTGACAGCAGTCTTTCACATTCTCTTTGTGTTTCCTACTACTGCAGTGTGTCTTTCTCACAGATGGCGTCCTGGGAGAGGTATGTATCGCGATAGTCAATAAAGCTTGGACATGTTGCTCTGCAGGCCGTTGGCAACTCTTGTCTCTACCTATTCTTCAACGTTCTTCTTATTGCCTGCAAAATGCAATCCATAGCATGGATACTTTATAACAGTTTGTTCACTGAAAAATTACTTTTTATTTCAAGTGATATAGCAGAAATAAATATCTTGGGCAATCTTTCTATTTACATCAGACTTGTTGCTTCAACCAAGATGGCTTCCTCTTATTAACTAATGTGTTTCATTTCTATCTCCTATGAATCTTTTCCTCTTTAAGGGAATTCAGAGTCAATGTTTTATAATATTGGTAAATATTGGTATATGTAAAGTTTATCAGAGACTGAATGTTTGGGGGAGGGAGAAAGAACATTGCTAATGTAAAATAAGTCTGAAGTTTTAGCTTTAGATTTGACCTAATAAAGTGCATACACAGGTAGGTTAAATTCATGTAATGCAACAGACCAGTGGTTGTTCAGGCCGTTCTGTCCCAATGCTAGAAACATCATTCCCTCAGGTACCTCATGGTTTGAAAGGATGTTTCCTTACTAAATAAACTTATTAAATAATTCAGTTTCCTGTTTTTATTCATCAACGATGCACAAGTGCCAATTAGAATTCCTGGTCAATCTGAAATGATCAGGGGTATCACTTTGATTTGATGGTGTTCTGGCAAAGAAATCTGACGGTGAAGTTTTAGATGGTAAACCTGATTTCCATTCTGCTTTTTCAAATATCAAACACAGATCACAGATCTCTAGTACTGCGTCTTTGGATCCCAAGGGGCTCGGATTAAAAATACTTGTAAACAAAGAGAGAAGCCATGAATAGATTTGGGTGAAAGAAGATTCTGCCACTGGCCTCATCTCCTTGGTATACTCACTCAATTATCAGGAAGTTTTCCAGATTGTACATTACTTCTATATCTCAAACTTCTCCCTCATCCATCAAGTTTCAAATAATAGTCTGTTTTACAACAAACGTTTCATGATCAGTAAATAGGGAAACAAATACAGTATAATATGGACGTTTTTCTGATTCCCAAGTAAAGGGAGCCAGAGTATCAGGAGTAGAAAAACTCCTCAGCTTTTAGAGAAGTCAAAAGGAGTGCCTGCATTTGGAGCTCCTCTGTTTATTAATTTTCTTATTGAAGGACACTTATTTATTTGTTTCAGGTGTACAAAACACTGTAATAGTTAGACATTTATCATTTATATCCCTCACACAGTGATAACCCCCTCCCCCAATCTACTACCCCTCTGGCATCGCACTCAGCCATTACATTTCCACTGTCTCTATTCCTAATGCTGTACTCTGCTTCTTGTGACTATACATACAAACATATATATATATATATATATATATATATATATATATATATATATATATATATGTAAAATTGTAGTTGACATTCATTATTGTTCAGCTTCAGCTCCAGGTGTACAGTGCAGTGATCAGGCATCTACATCTTCCCTGAGGTGGTCTCCCTAATAAGACAAGTGTCCATCGGATACCCTACAAAATCTTTACAACATTATTTATTACGTTCCCCAAATTGACTTTCATATCCCCGTGGCCATCTTGTGGTTACTGTGCTTTCTAATCCCCTCACCTTCCCCCCTATCCCCACCTCCCCCTCCCATCTAGCAACCCTCAGTTTTTCCTCTGTGTCTCTGAAACTGTTTCTGAGTAGGGTGTTCATTTATTATTTTCTTTAGATTCCACATATAAGTGAGATCATATGGTATTTGTCTTTGTCTGACTTATTTCACTTAGCATAATGTTCTCTATGTCCATCGATATTGTTGCAACTGGTAAGATTTCTTTCTTCTTTATGGCTGCGTAATACTCCATTGTATAAATGTACCACAGTTTCTTAATCCAGTCATCTACAGATGGGCATTTCAGTTGTTTCCATGTCTTGGCTATTGTGTATAGTGCTGTAATAAACATAGGGGTACATAAATTTTTTTGAATTAGAGTTTTGGATTTCTCTGGATAGAGTACAATTGCTGGGTCATAAGGCAGTTCCATTTTCAGATTTTTGAGATACCTCCATACTGTTTTCGATAGTGGCTGCACCAATCTTCAATCCTACCAACAGTGCCCAAGGGTTCCCTTTTCTCCACATCCTCGCCAGCACTTGTTGTTTGTTGATATATTGATGATAGCCATTTTGACTGGGGTGAGGTGGTATCTCATTGTGGTTATTTGCATTTCTCTAATGATTAGTGAGGTTGAGCATTTTTTCATATGTCGGTTTGCCATCTGTATGTCCTCTTTAGAAAAATGTCTCTTCATGTCCTCTGCCCATTTTTTAATTGGGTTTTTTTTTTGGAGTTTTTAAAATAAATTTTGGACATTAACCCCTTATCAGATATATAATTGGCAAATATCTTCTCCCATTCAGTAGGATCCCTTTTCGTTTTATTGATGGTTTTCTTTGCTGTGAAAAAACTTTTCAGTTTGATGTAATCCCACATGTTTATTTTTTCTCTTACTTCCCTTGTCCGAGGGGATAGATCAGTAAAAATCTTACTCCGGGTAATGTCTGTAAACGGTCTTCATATATTTTCTTCTAGTTTTATGGTTTCAGGTCTTACATTTAAGTTTTAATCCATTTTTAATTTATTCTTGAATATGGTATAAGGAAATGGTCCAGCTTCATTTTTTTGCATATGCCTGTTCAGGTTTCCCAGTACCATTTATTGAATAGACTGTCTTTACCCCACCACAAATTCTTGCTTCCACTGTCATAGATTAATTGACCATATAGGCATGGATTTTTTTTTCTGGGCTTTCTAGTCTGTTCCATTGATCTATATCTGTTTATGCCAGTACCATGCTGTTTTGATTATTGTAGCCTTGTAGTATAATTTGATGTCAGGTATTGTTATACCACCCACCTTGTTCTTATTTCTCAAGATTGCCGAGGCTATCCAGGGTCTTTTATGGTTCCATATAAATGTCAGGATTGTATGTTTTATTTCTGTGAAAAATGTCCTTGGTAGTTTGATAGGAATTGCATTCAATCTGTATATTACTTTAGGCAGTATGGACATTTTAACAATATTACATCTTCCTATCCACGAACATGGTACGTGTTTCCATCTATTTGTATCTTCTTTAATTTCTCTCTTCAGTGTCTTATAATTTTCTGAGTACAGATCTTTTACCTCTTTGGTTAAATTTATTCATAGGTATTTTGTACTCTTTGAAGCAATTGCAAGTGGGGCTGTTTTCTTAATTTCTCCTTCTGATATTTTATTATTGGTATATACAAATGCAACTGATTTCTGAATATTAATTTTGTATCCTGCTGCTTTACTAAATTCATTTATCAGTTCTATTAGATTTTTGGTGGTCGTTAGGGTTCTCTCTATATAGTAACTTATGTCATCTGCATATAATGACAATTTTACTTCCTCCTTACCAATTTGGTTGCCTTTTATTTTTCTTGTCTGATTGCTGTGGCTAGAACTTCCAGAACTATGTTGAATAGAAGTGGAGAAAGTGGGCAACCTTGCCTTGTTCCTGATCTTAAGGGGAATGGTTTTGGCTTTTCCTCATTGAGTATGATGTTGGCTGTGGGTTTATCATATATGGATTTCATTAGTTGAGATATGATCCCTCTATTCCCACCTTAAGAGTTTTTATCATAAATGCTGCTGGATTTTGTCAAATGCTTTTCCTGCATCTATTGATATGATTTTTATTTTTAATTTTATTAATGTGGTGTTTCACATTAATTGATTTGCGGATGTTGAACCACCCTTGCATACCAGGAATGAATGCCACTTGATCATGGTGTATGATCTTTTTAATGTATTGTTGAATTCTGTTCACTAGTATTTTGTTGAGGATATTTGCATCTACGTTCATTAGGGATATTGGCCTGTAGTTTTTTTTAATGAAGGGCATTTAAATTGGACTCAATTTTTCACTTTTACAGACCTCCTCAGTAATCCTTACACACTCACCTTTGTGAATCTGTGCTTTGTGAGATATGTGTATAGGATGAATTTCTGGAAGTGGCCTAGCAGATAGGGAACAGCATACTTTAGAATCAAGTCTAAACTCTGACTTCTGAGCAGCACTTGTGTTACGGTGCTATGTCAAAGAGACAGGGTTTCTCAATTATAAACTGCTTATTACATCAGTAAAGCTTGAGAAACAGTTCCCATCCTACAGTGAGATTCGAAGAGACCTTACTCAAGCCTCAAGTGTGTAACATCTATAAATCTAAACAACACGGAACATTCTGAAATACTTTCTCTTAATGATAAATACAAATAAAGCTGGCATTTTATGTTTTTCTAATTTCTAGTTGACTTTTAGATAACAGTTGTTTAATGCTTTTAGTTGCATAGCACTTTAAAATTTAGCATCTATTGTCAACCATACTGAAACCTTTGAACCACCCATGAGGTTAGCAGAAGCACCTTTGTCCCCATTTTATGCATAAACAGGCACAGAGGGTAACCTTGTCAAGCTGATACAGCTAAGTAGTAGTAGAACCAATATCCCAGCACAGCTCTTTTTGCCACCCTGTTCAGTACTTGGTGAAGGACTAATTGGCTTCCCCCAACCAGTCTCCCAAGTTCCAAAGTACATCCTTCTTACTCTAGGTAATTTGGGTTGAAACATTAGGCTGGAAAGTGTAATTACAAGGCACACAAGTTGCTGGCACAGCAACTGAGCTGCCTGCCACATTTGCTTATAATTTCCACTACTCTTTAGGTGGGTTATGGCTAGTCACCGAACAGTGACCAAATAATGTGGAAAGGAAGGCATATATGATCACATCAATCTTAAGTTATTGCACTCAGATGAAGCTTAAAAGAACAGGTGGTAATATCTGTGCCTGTATTCTCATGAGTTCTACTCAAAATGTGGTATGGTTACTGGTTCACGAAGAGATGATCATAGAAACAGAAAATAAAGCGTTCTGAAAGTTTTATATTTGATAGCTGTTTTATATCTAGTATAATAAAAGGGGGAAGGGGGCTTTTATTTTGTATCTTTAAAAAGTTTTCTAGTAATATATTTTTATTATCTTTTACCAAAGTACCGATTTGCAATGGATGGAAATTTTTTTAAAAAGCTGGTCCTTTGGTGCAAGTTTGAGATTCATTGTACTACAGTGTGAGCTTTTCAGAATCACTTAAGACTCCTCATGTGTATAGAAACTATACAGATTAGCTTAGTAAAATTAGCAGAGGCAGCTTTGGTGGGCCACCACAACTTATGATGCACTACAGTAGGATTTTTAAAATAATTAATTGCAGATTCATCCCAACTCTTTCAATTTCCATGGATAGAATGATACAGTATTTTGATCAGAAAGGGAAAAAAGTAAGTAAAACCACAAAGGCGTTATGGTATTATAAGCTCCATTTTACTTTTTAAAGAAAAAAGGTCGAGAAATATAAGGGACTCTGGAAATCATTACTTCACAGTCATGTTATAAATTCTTGAGAGTATCTTTTAAAAATTGAAAGCATTACTCATAAGGAAAACATCACCTATACATTATTTATAATGGTACTAAAAGGCCCCTAAGCCTTCTCTTCTTAAACTTAAATCTCTTCTTAAGGGAAGTTCCTCAGGCATTTTTGGGTTGGGGCACTAATTCCAAGAAATGTTATTTGCAAAATGTAATCCATTAATCCATTAGTATTTTCCCTGTGAAAAAGCAGAGAGCTGATAGAATGAGACAGGAGAAGACTTTAATTGGAAAAAGCAATCCAGGCTCACTGGGTGGAGGCTGGAGAATGCCAGAGGCAGGAGCATGCACTGAGTGCCACAGGGGAGTGAGGTTAGTCATTCAAGTGGGAGGACAAACCAAAAAGGGACCCAAGAAGCCCGAAAGATACAATCTGCCTCCTCCTTCTGTGCCTTCAGCTGGTGCTTTCTGTGGAAGTTCTCCAAGTACCTGTTTAGATTAGATCCAGGCATGCATCAAGACAACTGGAGGAAGAGGTATTTTATTCAGAAGACAAGAGGGCATTTTAACAGCTTTGGTAGGGAAGGGAGGATAGGTTCCTGTGGTGGGCATATACTTTGTTACACTTCAGGGAAAGGGTCTGCTTCTCTCAGGGTGAGTGAAGTCCTGTATGAACGCTGGGCCATAAGAATGTTCAAATATTCTTAAGCAATCTTTTAAAACAAATTGTGGACTCGAGACAAGTTGATTAAAGACACAATTTAAATAGGTTGTTAAGAATTCAGAAAGTATCTGGAATTTTTAACCATACGTTTTACTTTATGGTAACATCAAAGGGATATTTTAAAAAGCAAGTTCAAACCCATAAGTTAGCTGCATAAAAAAAGTATTATTTCACATTTCCCCATACTGTAAACCCTGTAACTGTACATAAATTTCTACATTTCAAAACACCTGTCACTTATAAAGTGAAGATTCCAAAATGTTAGGTAAATGTTTGCTAATTAATACTTTTTAAAAAATAATACTGCTTTGGAAGACTTCTTTTCCTTTTGCTTATAATTGATCTGCAAATACCTCAAGTCAAAGTTTCTGGAAACTTCCCCGGGGAAAAAAGAAATCTGGAAACTCTTCTGGAAAAAAATCATAACAGACAAGGGCTAAGTGCAGACATAAGTAGCTCCATTTTATAAACAAAGTTTCGACCTTCCATTTTATTCCACTGAACTTCTTTGAATGGTCCACGAAGATGATTCCATTTGCTATCTTGTAAAACATCACTTTTTGCAAGGTCTTTACACTGGTTACGTGGAAACTGAACCATAATCTTGCTGCCACTTTCAGGGCCGTTACGAACTGTGGAGCAAAACCAAAACATCAACACACTCATTTTCCAAACTAGTAAACAACTTCATTCTTCCATGAGTACAAAAACTTTGTCTCTTTACTAACTTGAAAGCTCTGTTTATAAGTGCTTTTCACTTTCAATATGCTAGAAAATTATTTATTAATTCGTATGTAGTAGGCTGGTATAAATATTCATGAATTACTATTTGTATTGTAAAAATGGGGCAAGATAGAATTTTGGTTTAGGAAAGTCAAACGTCCTATGTATTTTCAGAAAATCCCCTATTTTTTTTTTCTAAAACTTTATTTAATAATCCAAACATCTAGTAAGTTGGTTAATATACAACATATAATGAAACTCAAATGTTCAGAATCAGGACAGCGAAGGATAAAGGAAATATTCTTCTGAATTAGAACTTCAGGTTTTAATGAGGCTTTAACTATTACTCAGAGAAGAAGAATAGGATATTTAAAAATTTGTATCAATAAAGATCTAGCAATACCAAGCTTGCAGGTTTTCAAGCTGTGGGAAAAAAATTTCTGAATACCCACTCTTTCAAATATTTAGGACAGGTATTAGAAAAGATCACTCTAAAACCATAACTACTCCAAATATAATTTTCAACTAGGTAATTTGTGTAGTGCCTATTAAAGTGCCAGCTCATAGCAGGCGTTTAATAAAACACCTCTCTCTTCTCTGATCCCTTCCTTTAACATCTTTAGAATCAGATACCGTTCTTCCCATATTTGCAGCAGCATATTTTTAAAAAGTTTTTCTCCATTAAAGGTTTTGAACTACAGGAGTAACAATGCTGATGGCAGTTTTCAGATGCTCTCCTTCGAAAATGTGTTCCCAAGCAAAACATTTTTTACAGCTACCAGAGAGAGAAGTAATAATCTGTTGCTCTGAATAGTGTGGTCAGATACACAAGTCAGCACACCCACTACATGAACTCACTTATTGCAGATCAATTCCTCTTCAGGATATGTAACCATTAAAGCTAATGTTAAGGCCAAAGAAGCAAAGTACCTGAAATAGCATAGTCACCACTGGGGGCGGCCACCGTTATAGCAGAGGCATTGCCAATGCTCTCTACGGGCCCCAGACCCACGTGATTACTGAAGCTCAGTACTTGCCAGCCCATGACCTTGGCTAGCTGCTGAACTGCGTGCACCTGATGCTGTGACATCTGCGAAATGAAAAAGGAAACTTTACTGACAATCAGCACAGATATTTACTTTGTAGTGACCTGACATTATGACTATAAGCTTGTGGTGGGTTTTCACTGCCTAGCACGGACCCCTAGCCTATGTGTGAGGAGTCCTCCTCTGTGTGACCACTGAGGGGAGAGAGTAGGACCCCAACGTCTCCTGCAGAAGCTACAATAGCCTGATACTCGCTTTCTCTGTCCGCCGGCAGCCTGAACACAGGCACGTGACCTAACCGTGGCCACTGGAGACCCCTACCTGGGTCCTAAATGTGGAGCAACATTGAGAGTAGCAGGCTGAGTATCTTCCATTTACCCCTTCAAATCTGCTCTCCACCCTCCTCTGCCCTAGGAGCCTGACCTGCATGGTTCCATTAACAGCTTTCCATGTACTCAGGTTTTAGGCTGGGTTTAGACAACGGGAGCCAGTGGGATGGCAAGAAAGAGAGTGCGATCAGGGCATTTATCATCCTGGTACCTTCCCTGTGAGGGTGTCTAGGCTGGTTGTATCCAGTGAAAAAAGGCTGCTGGTCTTCTCAAGGTGGTCTGTTCTACCTGACTGTCCCTTTTAGGGCTCCTTCCCTGCTCCTCCTCTATTCTTCTGGCTTAAGACTGGTGACTACCAAGCCCCGTGGGCCAGCTTCTACGGTTACGACAGCAGCAGGTTGCCACACTTTTCCCGGTGGTTCTCCTACCCCCACACTTTTGTAAACAGACTCTCCTAAGTGTGCCACCTGTTTCCTATTAAGACCCTGACTGGGACACAGGGGCAACGCAGAGTACATTCTGCCACCAACGGTGAAGGCAGTGAGGTCAGGATGGCAACAGTGGCATTCCCCGGCTGTGGTTCTCACCATCTAGTTTCCCAGGGTCCCTACCCATTTGCAAGCCTGGTTCTCTGGACTTAACCCACTGATTCCAGGAGCTACCCAGCAGCCTTCCGATACATTTCTGTGTCTGTGTGCTTCAGTTGGCCAAAGCCATTTTAGATGCAATCAGCCAAGAGCTGCTGCTATACCTCACAAGTGCATTTACTTGGCACCAAAGAAGCAAGTCAGTGTAAAAGATTATTGCTTCTAGGATGGAGAGTGTCAGTATATTTTTAGTTTGATGTAAAAACATAGTATCTTACATTAGTATCTCAAAACCTACCCTTTCTCCCCTAAGTTAATATTTCACTGGATCATTACAACTCCAGGAAGAGAGAAGGAAAAATACTGTCGTTACTTTCCAGTTGACAAAAGAAAAGTCCAGAAATCTACCCAGTGTCACAGAGCAAGTTTGTGGTGGGGCTGGCATCAGAACCCAGCCCTTTCCATACGCCCCTTGATATGAGGAATTCTTTCATAGGGCTTAACATTAAAATATTCCATTTAACGTTGCGGATCATGGTCACCACTATAGTTTTGCACCTAATCACCCTTTCTCTGGTTTTCTTGGGTTAATACTTCTCCGCTATTTTGTGGTCCTGGAGTGGTTGTAAACCTTGGCAAACATGAAAAGTAAAAAGTTTGCTAGTCTCACAACGGGTCCTTCATTCTAAACATGAACTAAGTGAAAACAAATCTAGGATAGTTTATCAACACTTTCAACTAACTTATAGGTTGTAAACTGTGCACTAGACATTAAGTAAGATGGCAGGAAAAATGGTTTTCTTTTTATAATTTACTCCTTACCCACTTTGGTCTCTAAATGGTTCTGAGAGGAAGGCGCTCGAGACTAATAGTCTGCAACTGTTACCTGAGACAGAAGGAAATCCTGTAGCTCCTGCTCCTGATAAGACAGTGTAATCACTCTTCCATCTCTGTGTACCACTCGGATCTGCTCGACTCCAATATTCAACTGCAGCTGAATGGACCTTTATAGATACAGATACTAAAAATCAGAAATGACCTTATACAAAGCCACAAATATTAAACCTTAACATCAAAGAAAAAGAACACAACAGATAGCTTTGATAACCTACACCAATACCCATGGGGCGGGGGTTTTCTCAGGCTCCACTGCACCACCAGACTCAGGCCAGACCATGCAGATCACAGTGAGCCCCAGTGTACAGAAGGATACAGGGGAGGAGCCGCAGCTTGCCAGAGGCCAGCAGCAGGGGCTCCTCTCTTTGGCAGTCCAAGCAGCAGGACATGCAGCTGTCAGCACAGCAATGAGATGATATCCACCCTAGGTGTGAGTGAGACCTGCCCTGACTTGCACACCTCATTCCCACATGAGCCACACGCTCTTGTAACAACTCCACAGGTCTGGTTTCCAGGGTCCCCACAAGAGACACTGCCTGGTTTGAGAAGTCACCCCAGCCATGGAAATCCAAAGGCATCCCCATCAGGTATTTACAATTCCTCCCGATCCAGATCCATTTTACTAGTTTGGGATCATTTGTGCCATAGTCAATGTTGCCTAGTAACACAGATGGCATCTTTTCTTATCAGGTTACCAGAGGACTAGAGCTAGAGAATTCACCAAAGGTTACGTTCTCATACAGAAAGGGGAAGGGTTCAGTTAACTCTTCAACTTCTCCTGAAATAATCAGCAAACAAGTCACATTATGGACACCCTATTAACTTGCCTTAGGTCAAACAAAGAAACTCATAAAATGGTCCATGAATAACATGCAAAACACGACACTTACAAACCAATGTACAAATTTTTAGCATATGACATATATAAGAAGCACTAGGTTTCCCAAGTCAAATAATCTGGATGAACAAATGCACAAAAAATAGCACTTATATCTGTCCACATTTGATATTACCTCTTTATAAAACTTTATTTTACAGTGAATATTTAAGAATAAAACACTTTGGCAATTGTTTACATAAAATTGTAATTCTGATTAATTCAAGTTTATGTATTTCTTTCAAAGAAAAACACAAACTTCAGAAGGCTTAAAATAAACCTTATAAATCTAACCAAATTCTTTAAATTCTTTTTTTTTTTTTTTAAACAAAGGTGTCAGGGAAGAGGAATTCTTATCATTACTGGTAGGAGCATTACCACTTTAAAAAGCAATTTGGTAACATTAATCAAACTTTTAAATGTCCTCATCTTTTGACCCAGCAATTACTCTTGTAGACTTTTCCTATGGATATGCTTGCACATGTACAAGTTATTTTGCTGGCATCCAACTGAAATATTCATCAATAAATGGCTACTTAAAAGTCTTGGTACATACAATGGAACACAATAAAGCTGTGGAGAAGAATGAAGTAGGTCTGTATGTGCTGATAAGGAATACTTATTCACCAATACAATACTACCGAGTAAAAAAGGCAAACTAAATAAGAATGACTACTAATAGGTATAGGGTTTCTTTTGGGGGTGATGGGAATGTTCTGGAATTAGATAGTGGCGATAGCTATATAGAGAATATACTTAAAACCACTGAATGGTACACTTTAAAATGGTGAATTTTATGTTATGTGAATTATCTCTTAATGTTTAAAAAGCATATGATATTGTGTGAATGAGGCAGGGTATAGGTAGGCTGTATATGCTTGTAAATGTGTAGACTTTCCTAGAGGCTATCTAAGAAACTATGTTGAATACTTGCTTCTGAGGAGTTCTAAGAAAGAGAATTACTTCCAACTTGAAATAGCATAAGATGACCCCAGCTGTAAAAGATGAGGGAAAGGCATTCTACTACTTCCTTCTACTTCCTCTCCCCGCTCCTGAGTTTGTCAAGGCTGCATTATCACTGGCCTGTCTTACAGATGTTTACAATGTTTACACTGGGTCCTGTCACCACAGTCCCACCGCTATTTGGTCTTAGTTCTAGATTTAAACAGCGCAATGCTAATAATTTTTTCCCCTCTCCTTTGTGCTCACTCTGTCTCTTTTCATTATGGAAAATGTTAAACACAAATAAAAACATAGTACAATGTAACGAAAGCTAATGGCTCCATCACCCAGCCTTGACAGTTAAAAACGCACACCAAACTCGTTTCACCTGTATTCAACACCTGCACTCCCACCCACCCCCAAGTCACCCCAGTTGTTTCATTATTTCCTTAGGTGTAAGGGAAAAATGACCCAGCTTCACTCCACCATCCTTTCCTACAAGTTTCAAGACTGATTTCCTTTCCATTGTGTATTCTTTTATCTTCTATAGTTGGTCTTTTAAATCATGCTCATCTACTAGTTTTTATTTTTAAAAAATAGTAAATTATAACCTTCATAATAAAAAATAGCGATTATAAATAAACACATTATATTCCCCTACTCCTGAGGGTGATGATTTTCTTTCAAGGTATGCTGCTTTGCTCACTGGAGAGACCACTACGGCCAGTTAGGTCTAAGGAGGTTTGGTAGCTTTCTGCTCAATGCTGAGGTTCATTTTTTACCAGAGCTCAAATATGTGACATTTACCTCATAGAGACTATATTATTTTTACTTCTCACTCTAATAAACACTCTATAGTTGATATAATTTACTAGAATGTTATGTCACCCTAGCAAATAAAAACCAAAATCTTGATATAATCACTCAGCAAACATCAACACATAACATACTAAATAACAACACAAACATACTAAATGAATAACTCATTTTTGCACTTACTTGCATATTTGTTCATAACCTTGTGATGTGATTAAAACTTTCACACTGGATTCATAAACATCATTAATATTTGACCAATGAGCCTGGATCTGAGGATCCTCAATGCGACTTGCTAAGCTGTCGATAGTTGCAGCAGTTCTTTTAAAGAAAAAAAGTTAAAATTGATCAAAAGTCAACCTAAAATAATAAGATTATACATCACTTATCAGTTGTATGGCCATTTGAAAACCAGATGACTACTTTTTGAAAATAGCACCATTTGAAAGGCAAGATTTTAAAGCAAGGTCAGTTGTAGTTGAGGCCCTCCGTCCTTCACACTGCTCTGACGTGCTGGTTCTCAGCGTCACATCACAACCCTCTCGCACGCACAGGCTCATTTCCTTTACCTCCATTTGCTTCCTCCCACTCAGGAACTCTTATCAGAACACAGTGAGAAGGATACTTCCAGGGTAACCTCAGCTCTAAAGAAAATCATTTGTGAATGTCAATACTTGGTCCCTGATAACAAATGACTTGGGACACACCCACACCTGAGACCTATTACTGTAATGGAATTATAATTATTTCCAAAAGAAGCTAGAGAGGCTTTTTGCACAATTCAAACCTTAACTCCAAGAAAGACAAATATAAATATAAATGAGAGCTAAGCTTCATCAAGTGCTAATTATGTACTAAATATTACAATATGTGCTTTTATGAATTATATAACATTACAAGCAACCCTGTGAAGTAGGTACTATTATTAGCTCCGTTTTTCAGAAAAGAAAAAAGCAGTGTTGCAACGTTAAGTAATCTGCCCACGGTTACAGAGCTGTGAGCCATAGTACAAAACTGGGAGTCTAACTCCAAAGTGAGTAATCTTTCCTTTGTATCTTATACACACTAATCAACGGCCACTGCCTAGAACCAAAGTATAAATCATGAAGGTAACCAAACTACTGGAGGTCCTCAGTTTCTAATGATCTGATTCTAGTACTTGATTGAAAAGAGTAGGAAAAGGCAGGAGGAAACAATAACAGCCATTGAGGACAAGGGGTTTTACATAAACAGGGGTTTGCTCTTTCACTGCTTCTGTTCTAGTGCTGGTTTCTTTCAGTCCATCTTTTACGTTTCCATTTCTGATTTGTTTCCTTGACAGGGCTTCAAAAATTCCTACAGCCAATAAATATGTATGTGAGAGTATTCATCTCAACATTACATGTATCAACAAACTGGAAATATAAAATATCTAGCAACTGAGACATGGTGAAAGAAATCATGAAATATTCACTTAATGGAATACATTAAAATATCTTTGAAGGCAGGGTAGGAAATTTTATGATCCCAGATTAGTTTTTAAAAAAAGATCCACAAGCCCTGACACATATATATCAAAGTATACGAGCGTGTGAATAGAAGATCTTGCTGTGTATGGTTTACAGGTGGGGTTGATATACTGCAAGACTACTTCTATACTTAGGGAAAAAAGGGAACATTTTTAAAGCTTTGCTGCTTCTAAGACTATTACTACTACTCTGAAATATGGAATGGTTCTACAGATAGCTACCTTCCATGCCCCTCATTTATTTCAGGGAATATTTAACTTGATGGTCAGTCAGAAATTTGAAAGATTAACAATATACTTAAATTAACAGCTTTTATCATTGAAATGCACAAATGAAAAGTAACAGGAACCTACCACATAATATTTCGTTTGTAAGGAACTTCTTACAAACATTATTTAATTTTATCCTAAGACCAGACTCCTACGCCCCCAGAGGAATAGACTGAGGGCCATAGATATTATTAACTAACTTGCCCAAAGTTACTTGGCAAGTGGTTACTTAGCAAACAGACTCCTTCATTCAGTACCAATAACAAAATAGAAGAGCACCCTTTAACATTTGAAAAAGATACATTTAGGTCCAATCATGTCAAGTTCCTTTGTAAACAATGTGTATGGAAGTGACTTTGCTACTTTTTAGCTGTGTAATCTTGAGCAAGTTACATAGTTTCTCTAGGCCTTAATCTTCTCATCAGCAAAAATGGGTTAACACTCTCTACCTCAAAGAACAGGGATTAAATAAGTCAACATACAGGAAAGTACTTTCCAACGTCCTAAAATGTGTGACAACCAAAAAATACAGAAAGCTTTAAAAAAAAAAAATTTAAATCAGTTCAGGAATAAGTATATCAAGGATGGGTTGCCACAGAAAGTATGGTGTTCTAAGGCACATCCCTAGTCAGTCATCTTTGAAAAGTTTAGTGCCATGTTAGAAACAGCAGATTAAGTTACATGGGCCATAGATCTGAGGTTTCCCCAAATTTGACAGGACCGTCTACAACCATAAATTCTTACACTGCCGTCACCTTCCTCTCTCTAGGAAAAAAGGTTAAAGCATTCCAAAAATAATGTATATGAGATAACTATTAAAGGAAAAAGAACTGCAGTTGCAAAGAAAAAGAGTAACTTTGTTCATCCTTACCTACTCCTCAGAAAAATATGCTTTGCTTGTTTAATTATTTTTTCCAGAAGCCCTTCGCTGGACTGTAATGAATTAATTTCATTTTTATCAAAAGCCTGAGGACCTGAAAGTCTTATTCTCTTGTGGCCAAAAGGTGCACTTGCTGGATGAGGCATCGTGATGGAACTCAAGGTCTGTTTATGGAACTGTAACAAGAACAGCCATTATAAACGCCCAACACCCACACATTAAATACTACACAATGCTCAAAGCACAGCTTACAGTTTGGAAACATGAAAGTCATGGATCTGAACCACATATAAAGGCAGTCTTGGAAAACAGATAAATCTTATCATCTACTAGGCCTTGTGTAATGTGAGTTTGTAAAGAGAAGGGTCCCTCTCACCCTCTCAGCTGTCATTTTTTTTAAAACAAGTTTTAAAGTACAGAAACAAACACAACTCTTCAGTAAGTCTCATTGACAAAACACAGGCCATCAGTGACAGCTATTCCACTATACCCTAGGTTAAAGGTTCCCAAATCTGGCTGCCTAACAGAACCACCCAAGGAATTTTAAAAGAATACTGATTCTTGCACTATCACAAACACCTGACCAGATTTTGGGGTAAGGCAGGGAGGCTAGAATACATATTCCGATTCAAAGTTTCTCAGGGGGAATTCTTTTGAAATTAGCCTAAACTATCAACCAGCACTCAGGAAACACAGTTCTAGATGACCTGAAAGTAGATTATGTCCCGAAAAGCTCAACTATCCTGTTCACAGGCTCTAGCCAAACATTTTCCCTGATAACCCAATCAGAACCACTTCCCTCTGTACCCTTTGGCATGTATTTCTTATACCTCTCTCTAAAACTTACGGTATATTTCTACCACTAGAAGCTGTATTCCAATCATCTCTGTATTCCCTGAGCATATAGCAAGGATCTTTCACATCACAGATAGTGAATGTAGCTGCAATGTGAATAACAGGACTCAGCAGAGGGGAGCTTGTATAGGTATATTCACTGCCCTGGATATGCTTACCACAGTGCAAACAAAAATATTTATTTCCTTACCTCTCTAATCAGTAGATGCAAATTATGCTCTAGGACATAAAGGTGGTCCTCCGGACTTTGCTTCTCAGTAGATTTTTGGGATTTCTTATCATTTGAGGAATGGCACAAAGAAATAGATAACTGCAAGCCTATTTATAAAAAGAAGTAGAACAGATATAAGTAACTGAAAGTATAAAAAGGCACAACCTGTCTTTATATAAAATCACAGCCGATTTTCAAAAGACGCATTCTAATCTTGAAGAGGAGGCTTCCTGAGTAACATTTTTACACCAAAACGCTATTCATGAAGGCAATGAACTACCATGTATTTTAACAATTCAAATTCTGTTGATCTACAATATGGCTGCTGACTTTGAGCTGTGGCTAAAGATGGGAATGGAAGCTATCTATGAATTAATTTGTTTCTTTTTGCCTTTAAATAAATTTTTTAAAATGCCCTTAAAAAAAAACACAAAGTTGGTATTTGGTCTCACTAACTAGCTGATACCCTTCCTTGCTCCCAAGTGAACCAGGATGAAACTTTTCATTCCCAAAACCGATTACCTCCACAAGATCTAAGATACTCCTCAGACTGTATGTAAAAAACAAATGCACAGCTAACTACAAACTGATCTCCGTCTAACTGCTTTTAAATAATATTATTGAAACTAAATTTCCACCAACTTAGGAATGTTATGGGTACTTAATGAATTAAGCCTTTTCTGATTGACATCTCATTTAGACAATAAAGCAGGATCCCTAAAAAATCTTCCACAAAAGATGGTAGTATAGATACTCAAAGCCACTGTTGCTGAATAATGGCCCTGCTAGTGCAAATTTTTAATATGTATTGTTTAGAATCCAGGAGTTACAGTATTTGGGGCACAGAATAGTTAGCAGTGCAGTTTGTGTTGCATGCTTTACCAGCTGTCACCACCCCTTTGATCTTACTGTTCTTTCAATACACCCTAATAACTACTCACTTTGTCCTGTTCCCTAAACCACAAAGTCCTATTTATAAGTCTCAAAAGGGTTGGCTGCTCTTACTTGGAAAGGGCTGAGAGATAATCTGGTTTTTCACCACAATGTGAGGGATCTGTGATTTAATTTGAACAGCTTCCCGAGAGAGCTGTGCAAAAATTTCTTTACACAAGAGGACATTTTGTGCTGCTTCTAATTTCATCTGCCAATGTGGAGAACCTAAAAGACAGGAGACATGTATATATTAATTATCAAACTACATGATGCATTAACTAGCTTAAACGGTGATCTGAACGCATACAACGGAAGTTCAGAAACATTATGTTACAGCACATCCTTTCCAAAATATAAAAATGATTTCATTTACACAAAGAAAACTGGTAAATAAGTTCAGTCTTTAAAAAAAAGATTGCACAGCTATTCACTAATGGTTAATTAACAAATTATAAGTAGTTCATTTTCAATTGTTCATACTCCAAAAATACCTATTATTCCTATTTATCTTCAGTTTATTTGTACATGTAAGCTCAGATCAACTAGAAGTTAGAGGACAAAACATAACTACACCTGGTTTGGATTTGGGCAGAGGTCGTTTGAAGAGGTTAACTGTGCCGAGATCACCTATGTCTGGAGCCTGTTTTTGAATTGAAACCTATGTCACAATAAAAACACAAAAATGTTAGCAAATTAGCTTCTCGGCTATAAATAAAAAAATGAACTGAAAAATACTCTGACAAGTACCTTGATATACGCAGATCCCTCTAAATCACTAGGAATTTGAACATCGAGAGGACAGTAATCTTCAGGTATCTTCTTATCCAGATCAATATCTGTATTCTTTATTACTTCAAAGGTACCATGATGGGGAAAGAGAGATCCTAATAGGGTATTAAAAACAGGAAAATTAAAAAGTTAACGTGTTTAACATACGTTATTAAGTAATATTTCACATCCACATCACTGAATCCTAAATTAAGTTTCCACCAAAACGTGTATTTCAGGAAGAAAAGGGAAGGAGCAGTAAGCAAAGGGAAGAAGGGAAGCAGGAGAAAAGAATTATGTACCTTAGAAAAGTAACACTCCTTAGTCTAATGGTATCATTATCATACAAACTCCATGAGCCATACAAATTGTTTTATTCCAATGGAGTTTTGATAAAATCAATGTACTTCTAGAAAATACTTCTCAGATTTAAACCGTGGAGATTAAATACTTCTAGAGCTCAGCCTCTGAAATAATGCTGCAACTGAAGTGTTCTGATCCAGCAAGAGAAGGACAAAAGGATAGGGCACAGACCACTCTTTTTTTCAGTCAGTTCCTAGATTTATATGTGATGTCTTTTTGTTCCGTGCCAAAGTTTGGGTAAGCTGTTCTGGTTGCTAAATTATGTGAGGAGTGGGTGGTTAAATATAACTGATATTTTGTAAGAAGGGATTGTTATAACATTGTTTTAAGATTTTCTTGCAATTAAAAATAGAACGTAACAAATCCTTTTATAATCATGGGTGACTGTTCCATAGAGAAAAATTAGGTAAAGTACTTGCACATAACTATTTGTTAGGAAGAACTTACAATGTCCAGAGCCAGAAAGTACTGCTTCTACAGACCACCTTATGCAATGCAAAAATGTCTCTGTCATCTTGAATTTATCTTTGTGATGGGACTTTACCTTCAGAATTCACAATTTCCCAATTCACATCAATGCCGAGGCACGCAGGTCCTCCAGTATTGAACTTAACCACTTCAATTTTAGGATAATGATGGTTTGCTCTGGCAAATGAATCCTTTTAAAATAGTACGCCACTACTGTTATCTCACCAATTACAGCCAGGGTTCCTTGCTTTATTCCTTTGCATTCAGAATCTTTACCCCACAGAGCTGTGACTCTTACAAACTTTTCCTGTGTTCCCCTGAATACACTTCAGCAGCTTGAAGATATTACCATCATTACCTTGAGAAACGTGGCATTATAGCGCAACAACACAGAATTTATACCAAAAGATGTGAATTCAGGATCAGCAAACTTTGGTATACTCCAACAAAATATACTTCTTAAGTTAGTGCTGCAGCCCTGGTTGAATGGGAAAAGGCAGGCTAAGTGTTTTCACCATACCCTGCCTTCACCCAGCATGTGACAACAGCTTAGCAGACTAAAGGGAGGGAGGAAAAAAGAACAATGAAGAAATGTTTCTTTTCTCCTTTTATGCCCAGTTTCAGAGGGTTACAGGTGAGCCCCTGATTAAGGATTCCAGTCCTACCTCCTTACTTCTGACTAAAATGTCAATTATAGTTCAGGGTGTGTTAGCACATAAGCCCTATCTCTTAACTTTCAGTTTCATGTAGCTAAAAGGTTTTCAAAGTGAATCTAAACTATTTATATATATTTACATAAGGGTATGATAAGAATAATTTTAGCTTCTTTCAGGCTTGTGTGTATAGAAATTAAAACTTCAAAATGTGACTGAGAAACAATATATTATAGAACATGTAACATTACAATCAACGCTGTATAGTTTTTTTTGACAAACTACTGTTTAAAAGCGTCGTTTTTAACAAGTCTATACCTGCACTTCTGTAGCTGAGGTCTCCAAGAATTTTATCTCCAACTTTTCGAAGTTTCCAATGTTGCCTTAATCTCAAAAGCTCAGAGTTGAAGTCTCTTTGTAGCTTATTTTCTTGGTTTTCAGTAACTGATTTAGTCAGTCTTTCTGCTCCCTTCAAAAGGATTTGTGCTGCTCCAGCAAGTGACTTCTTTTTAGATATCAACTGCAATGTCTGAGGATTCTATCAAAAACAATCCAAAAGTATAGTTTTTCAATGTATTATTTTTAAATGGTTTTAAAATTATATATTTTCTCAATAATAAAATACACACTCAAGAGCAGTTTCATAAAAATATCACAATAATCTATTGTTCATATTAGGGAACCTAATTCTAAGTTCTTAGAGAGCTCAAGAAACTCTTGGAGATTCCTTTCTGGGAAAAGCACAGAATGGTAGAAAAAGCAATGGGCTATGAGTCAGGTGCTGGAGATGTAGGCGTGGCTTTCTAACCACTGGCTTTACGAAATCTTCACAGATCTGGGCCTTAAGTTTTCTCTCTATAAAGTGAAGGAAGCAGATTTAATTATCTCTACGAAGTCTTCCAGTGCAATGTTTCTAGATTCCGAAACTATTATCACGAGTAATTATATTCAATTAATTTGATTTATAAATGAGTTCTTACAACCATTGCTTCCTCTCTATATCCTAACTGACCTAAGTGGCCTCCCTGATTTCAGACTCTTCGTTCACCAATTCATCCTTCTGCTACCTCCCTTTCATCTTCTAATGCTCAAAAATTAAATATACTCGCCATCAAATCTCAGTAACTCCACCTTACTTTTAATATCTTCCATAATTTGGCCTTTCTCATTTTTCTAACCAGGGGTTAGGGTGTTAGATGGGAAAACTGAGACTTAGAAAAGAATTTGTCCAAGGTTACAAGGCCAGTGAGGGCAGAGGAAAGATTTGAACCCAGATCTGACTCCAAAGTCATTTTAACATCACATTTTTGTATACTACAGTACAGACCAAGGATCTAGGCCGTAAGAATTTAAGATTTGGGAAACTTTTAAAGTATTATATTATTAATGAGACTTCACTCTTCTGAGGGTCACAGGTATATTAATAATAAAGAAGATGTAGTTTTATGCCTTTTTTTGAACCAGTTAGTCTTTAAATCTTTAGCTTGATTTAATTTTGCATGAAAAGAAAAGGGAACAAAGCCTAAAAACTGATCCTGGGGTTTAATAAAATTGTACCATTATTCAATGAAAGCCCACAAATACCTGTTTTGGAGGAAGTGCATCCTGAGAGACAGGATCAAGAGTCATAAATTTTTTATCTCTAACAATACTGAGAACGTCATAGAGAACGCACATTTCTGTCAGGGCACTTCTCAAATTGTTCCTCACTGAGTCCCAAGGCCAAAGGGAAGGTTGAAATTTTACCAACCCTAAAAAGAGAACAGAAAAAAAAAAAAAGAAATACATAGCTTTTAGTTACATTGAATATAAGATACAAAACTCATTTAGAGATTTAGAAGTACTAACAGAAGAAATAATGAATTTTATTTCAAACTGTTTCCTCTTCTGTTTGATCTCTCCACCCTTTCTTGAATCTTTGTTACCATTTAAGTAAGCAATTCCTACATGGTGAAACAAATATGATACCTAATTTCCATAGATTAAATCTAACATTACAACATGACAGGTAGGCATTCAAATATCTTTTCAAATTCATGCAGGCTTTTTTTTAAGATTTTTTTTTTAAGATTTTATTGGGGGAAGGGAACAATATGTGTGTATTTTATTGGGGAACAGTGTTTTTCCCAGGACCATCAGTTCCAAGTCAAATCGTTGTCCTTCACTCCTAGTTGTGGGGAACGCAGCTCACTGGCCCATGTGAGAATCGAACTGGCAATCCTGTTGCTCAGAGCTCGCGCTCTAACCAACTGAGCCATCGGCCGCCCCTGTACAGGTCTCTTTAATAACCTTTTTTCTTCCAGCTTTTAAAACATGAATAAGTAATCATAGAGAATTTCCAAAATACAGAAAAGTACAAAAATAAAAATGACTTATAATGGCAGCACTCAACTATTATATACCAATAACATATCTTCCAACTTCTTAAACATTTTTAAAATTAAATTTCATGAACACATGCTTACTGTACAGAGTTCAAACAAAAGAGTTACAGAGTAAAAAAGTGAAAGTTTTCCTTTATTCCTCACTCCTAATTCTCCCCACTCCTGAAAGATAACCACTACTAACAGTTGGGGTGTAGCTGTCCAAGTGTTTTTCTATGTATTTACATACGTATACTCCCATCTTTCTATTACTTGCTTTTTCCCCTACTTAATATGTTTTAGTGACACTTTCATGTCAGTACATATAGATCTACTCCATTCTTTTAATACAGTATGATATTCTGGAGCATGGATATGGATATACAATAAATTTAACCATTCCTATTTGTTGGATATATAGATTGGTTCCAACAACGTTAGTAGCAGTAAACATCTTTTATTTTTGGACCCATTTACATTTATTACCAGATTTATTTGTTTGGACTAAGCATCTACATATGCCATCATTAATCTTTTCTTTTCTTTTAAAATTTTATTATTTAACATACAGTATTATTTGACATACAGTATTACTTTCAGGTGTACAGCACAGTTATTCAACATTTATACACCTAAAGAAGTGATCACCATGATAAATCTAGTAACCATCTGACAGCATACAACGTTCTCACAATATTTTTTACTATATTCCCTATGCTGTACAGTACATCCCCGTGACTTATTTATTTTATAACTGAAAATTTGAATTGCAGTAAACATCTTGAACAAACATTTGTGTACATGTACATTTTCTGTAGGTTAAACTTTAGTCATGGTATTAGTGGGTTAAAAGTGGTACACATTTAAGATTTTGACACATACTGAACTACCAAACTGTCTTCCAAAAAGGCTCTATCAATACGCAGTCCCAACCCTGGATATTAACAATCTTTTAAATTTCTGCTAATCTTATGCATGAAAATAGTATCTTAAGGATGTTTTAGTTTGTTTCTCCCTACTAGTGAAATCTGAAGTCTTTCCTGTGTGAGCTGACTGTTTATATCTTTGGTCTAGTTTTCCTTTGCAGGTTGAAGGGCCTCTGAATATCAACCACTTGTGTGTCATATATGTTGCAAATACTTTCCCCAGTCTGTCACTTATCTTTTTACTTTATTTACAGCATCTTTTTCCATTAATATTTTAAATTTTTACGTAATGAATATCTCTATCTTTTCCTTTTTAACTTGTATTTCCTATCTTGCTTAAGAAGGTCTCTTACTCCCAAAGTTATATGATTATAATTTCCTTCCAATATTTTGTTTTATTCTCTTCATCTGAATGTCAATCCTTGTGGAAATAATTTTTTTGTGAGGTACAAGGTGGTATTTACCTTTGATTCCCAAATGGACCCTCAATTTTCCCAAGTTCACTAGCTTGAAATTCCATCCTTAAATTCCCATGTACATAGGGTCTGTTGCATATAACTAAATCAAGAATTGTGAATATTTTTAATCCTTGACAATAATGATAATCATACTTTTTCTACAATTCTCTAACTAGCCTCCCTCCTTCCAGTTTTATTTTCCATTTACTACGTAGCATCCTGCGTATCTTGGCGTACTGGCCCTACACGATTTGGCCCCTGCTTACCTCTTAAACATTATCTCACACTTCAGTGAATACAGACCTCTTTTCGGTAGGTGTTATTGCCAGTTTTAACATTGCACGAGGAAACAAAAGTTCAAGCTCACACAGGTAGAAAGATGCAGAGCCACGATATGAACTACAGGGATCTTAACCAGAGTGTGCCACGTTAGTACAAAAGCTCTATTAAAAACGCATTTAAGCACTTCACCAGTGACAGTGTCTCAAATGCTCCAACTCAAGGAAACCTGCAGAAGGATAAGGAGTCATAAGAGTCAAGCAGTGCCCTAAACTGACAAATTATTTTTGAAAAAGACAAGCAGCACAATCACAGCTCCGCGCGGGTGTGACTTTCAAACAGACGTGTTACTTTTAAAAAGACGCACAGCAGCTCACCTAGCGCAGAAGAGGCCGAGGGTCATTACCTGGGATCCCCGGACCCGCTCAGTGAACTCGAGCAGCTGACACGGTCCTTACCTTCTTCGTCGTCCTGGTCCGCGCTGGACCCGGCACCCGCCCAGTCCTGCGCATCGCCCTCGGCCCCCGCCACCTCCTCCTCTTCGGAGCCCGAACCCTGGCTGAAGTCGATCCGCTGGGCCAGACGCGCCAGGTTCTGCGACATGGACAGCGGCTGCAGGTACGTCTCAGTGCCATCCAGGCCCACCTCCTGGACCTGCTTCTCGCAGGCCGATTCGATGCTGATCCGCACAGCGCGCACCCCAGACATGCTGGCGGCGAGGGCGAGCGGCGGAAGCAGCCCCCACAAGCCAAACACCGAGAGAGGAGGAAGCAGAGGCGCCTCCGCGGGGAGCCCGGAACCCAGGAACCGCGGTGCCTCTGCGGGTCCTGGGGAAAGCGAACGTAACTCCTCTGCCGGAAACAAAGCCGGAGGCTCAGCGACCTTCCCAGGGTGCACTGCAGGACCCACTCCCCGCTCGGAATCTCCCGGAAAGAAACTAGCGGCAGGCGCGGGCGCTCGCGACTTCCGGCCGAGAACTTCCGGTGAATCCCAGCGCTGGGGCCGGGAAAACGTGCCCTCTCCTACAGAAGAGCTGGACCGCGGCGGGAGGTGGGGATCCTGGTGCAGAGAACGTGGAGAGGCTGGTCCCTGCTGTCCGTCTGCATTTTAAGTGTTACTTGTTTGAAATAGGAAGGAAAAGCTGAAGAAGGCCGAAAAGAAGTAGGGAAAAAGAAATGAATGGGTCCCTGGATCTTAGCAATGAGAGTTCCTCTAGCAGTACTGAGATTTGAGGGCTTACACCTAGAGTAGATACATGTCTGAAGAGTTATAAAATAAGGGCGTAGTTTGAGGAAAACAATTGTGCTTATTACTACTTTAAGTTATATTACATAATCAGTGTATCTGTTTTCC
Source organism: Rhinolophus ferrumequinum (assembly GCF_004115265.2). NCBI lineage: Eukaryota > Metazoa > Chordata > Mammalia > Chiroptera > Rhinolophidae > Rhinolophus > Rhinolophus ferrumequinum. Next base: position 64,927,634 of record NC_046294.1, on the reverse strand, counting down.
CGTTAGTTGTAAACTCCATGACGGTGACTATCTCCAAGATGCTTGTACGTATATGCACTTAATAATATTTGTTTATTTCATGCCTAAGTAACTGAGAATAAGTAATATTTATAAGATTAAGAAGCAGTAGTATAACTGCAGTCTCTGAGTCCCCAGGAAAGTATTTCATTGGTAGTAATTCCACAAGGGAAGATGGATTACTTTCTATTACAAAATTCTGCTTAATTTAAGGAATTATGTGTATCACCTATGAATCTTTCCATGTTTTGTTCTGACCAAAATTAAGTTTTTGAACTACACTTTCCAAAGGTGTTTAGGAAAATAAGGTTTTCCTAAACTACCTTGGTGTCAGTCTCTACCAAAACAATACATGTGGGCAGGGTGTGTTGGGGCATGTCAGTTTTCCATAGCAACCTATTTTTGGCAAGCTCATCAGTGATTCTGTTGCAAAATCAGTTTGAGAACTACTGTACTCTTTATGCATACATTTATAAAAAGTTTTAATACTTTATTTTAGATCTAATACTTATCATGGGCTCTCTTTGTGCTAGTCACTTGTGCGAAGTATTTTAAATGTATTTTTCATTTAATCTTTATACGGTGCTCATAACCTCTGCAGTTTGGCTGGGGCAGGGACCATGTCTTATTCATCTTTGTATATTCACAGTGCCTGGCACATTGATGATGCCCAGTCAATTGGTGGTGAATGATACAACAGGCGTTACAGAGGCTTCACAGATGGAAGCTGGAGTAAAACGAAAAGCAAATGGGGTCTACTTTTAGATATCTACTGTAGTGGCAAACATTAGGTTTGCTAATGGAACTAAATCCCAAGCATTATTCTAAACTTAAGGAAGTCAGTCTTTGCTGTAGTTAATATACTTCGGAAAAAGAGAACGTTTCAGAAAAACAGGATGTATCAGAGAAATAAGGCCAAAGATGGGAGTTCCAGAAACAGTAACCATAGATTTGACCAATGAATTTACTAGATTTTTCTGTAGATAACAGTTTTTAAGATTTGATTAGTCACATAATTGCCCTTGTATCTGTCAGATTGTGTTCTCATTTTAGGTTTGGAAAGATGATATAAACACATCTAATCTCCAAGCTTTTTGAACTTCTGTCAGCAAAAAAAATTTCAGCTGACATCCCTAACATAATGTAGTTTAAGAAATATACGCAACAATGAAATTTAAAAGGATGAAATAAAATATGTAAACAGACATTCTAATATTCCTTCAACCCTTGGAATGTCCTGTGCACTTGCTATGATTCATGCACCGCACTTTGGAGAACACTGATGGAAGGGTAAAGGCAGTATTCCCACTTTCTAGTCAGGGGAAGAGGCCCTGGAGTTTTTCAGAGGACACACCTTTCCTTCCCCCCCAATATTTGAAATCAGATGGGAAACAGCCTTTGAGTGGGACCCAAGCCAATTCACTCAAGAAGTTTTTTAATAGAGCAGAAGTTCTCAGCTTAGGTCCTTAAGGCAACTTCTAGAGACCTCAGGTGTGAACTGTGCAGGAGGACAGCTCACTTCCCCAAGGGCTTGTGGTCCTTAGTAACTCAGCCCATCATCTCCTGGCTTCTTATTTGGAGAGGCTTCTTCTTTGTAACAGGTTCTTAGCTCACTCTGCAGTTCTACCTTCACTTCTCTCTCGCTGAATACAGAACCCTCTTCCTGTGAATAGTCTTTTCAGAGCCAAGGCCTCTTAACCCTTTACCTACACTTGTGTTGATTTTTCTTGTCACTGCACCAGGGCAGGCGTGTCATTTCATTCATAACATGCCTCAGAAGAATTCGCTAGTATCCAAGACAAAGAAGTTGGTATGTGATGATCCAATCTTGATAGCTATTCCAATACATTTCATAGAAAAACATCACATAGTATATTGTCATTGACACTTTCCCATGCTCCCCAAAGGCAGATAGGATATCCTCACCCAACATGGTCATCCCGCCCCATTACTGTCCACCACTCTCCCCATTATCATAAATGGAGGTCACCGAATATACAAAAGATAATTCCTTAGGAAAAAATGGTATTATAGGAATGGGATGTCAATATATCAGAAAATAATTTTAATCAAGTCAAGAGAACAGAAGGGAAATACTTAATTTAAAAATAATTGAACATTAATTACTAAATCACCATAATTCTTTAGTATAAACTTAAAGCTATTTTAAGAAAATACATGAAAAATTAAGTACCAAAGAGCATACTTCCAAAAAGATTCAAGGTACTATGTCCTTTAAGAGTTAAAAAGAAGGTAACAACAAACATCTTTGTATTCACACCATTTTATTAGGAAATAAAACATTACTGATATAGTTGAAGTTCCTTTGTACTCTTCCTAGTTCACATCTCCCTCCCTTCTAGAAATAACCACAACGTATTATTTCCATGTGTTTAATTTTAAATCAATTATCTATTGCTTGACTTGGAGCTGATGGGCCCTGAAATAGAGCACCCTAAAAGTCACAGATTTGAAACAGAAATCATTCATACTTGAAGCATCTACGGGTCCTAGGGGTTGGCTGACCTGAGCTAGGCTTCCATTCTCTCCCAGATACTGACTGGCCAAGTAGTTTGTCGCTATCTTGTTAACTTTTTACTACCTTCAAGGAGGTACTTTTATATTTTTCCAGCTTTTAAAATTGTTTTTAGTGAGAGGATTTGTCTGAATTATCTAATCCATTATTACTGGAAATAGAAACCTTAACATTTAACACCAACCATTGTTTTTTTCCCTTTTCTGCCAAATGCCAGTTCACAATCTCTGCCTATTTTTCTATTGGGTGTTTGTCTTTTCCTTATTGACTTACAAGATGTTCTTAATGCAATCTCAATATGAATTTCATCAGCTGTTTTGAAAATGTTTTCCCAGACTGTGGTCTGCATTTTTGAGCTATAGTTTAAAAAAGGACAGTTTTACATTGTAATGTTGTCAGATCAGATTTATCTATCTTTTATAGTTTGTGCCTTCTGTTCTTTAGGAAATCCTTCCATACTTCTAGGTCATAAAGATATCCTCTTATACTTCCTTCTAAAACTTTAATAAAAATTTTAATATTCACATGTAAGTCTTTAGTTCCTCTAGTGTTGAATCCAGGCCAATTTTATTTTTCCATATTAATAACTGGTTGTGGCAGCACTATATGAGTACATCGTCCTTTCCTTATTGATCTATGAGGCCACCTGTCAAAACAAATCAAGTATTTACATATGTGTGGATCTTGTTTCTGGCCATGGTTTTCTGTTCTGTTGGTTTGATTGTCCATCACTGCCAAAACCACACTGTCTTACTTTTAATGAGTTTATACATTTTGATACCTACTTAATCAAATACCCATCTTGACAATTGTCTTTGCTTATCTTGGCCCTTTGCTATTTCATATATTTTAGAATCAACTGGTAAGGTTCTATGAAAAGCCCTACTGGGATTAGACGGGCATTGAATTGAATTTATAGCTTTGCAAAGAATTGGTAACTTTTATGAGATTGCATCTTCCTATTTATAACTATTTTTTGGCACTTATTTAAATTTTCAAGTTTTATAACTTTCTCCATAAAGATTACATTTAATTTTTGTTAAATAAAAATATTACATACTATGTACTTTTGATAACATTGTACTTGATAGCTTTTTCACATTTACATTTGTTTCTTGTTGGTATGCAGAAATACAACCCATTGTATATTGAGTTTATATTTAGGAGCCTTGTTGGGTTTTTTTGGTTTTTTTCTTTTTTTAAAGAGAGCACAACTCACAGTGGCCCATGCGGGATCGAACCGGCAACCTTGTTGCTACCAGCACCACTGGCCACCCCCATTTAGGAGCCTTTTTGAACTCAGTCTAATAATTTCGCTATAGATTCTTTGGTTTTCTAAGAAGTCAATCACGTTTTCTGCTAAAAAGCTTACTTCATTTCTTCCTTCTCAGTAGTCACACTTATTCTTTCTTACCTGTCCGTTTTCCTGGTTGAAACTCCAATAGTTAACGATATTGGGCATCCTTGTCACATCCCTAATTTTAGAGTGAATATGGCATTAACATATAATTTTGTGAGTGTGTGTGTGTAATTTTTTAAATTGCTTCTCAGAGAATCCTATTGTCTTCATAGCGGCCTCCTTGCTGTTTCTTTAACATACCAAATTTTCTTTTGCTTCTGGGCCTTTGAATCCAGGAAGGATGTTTTTCCAAATAACTTCATGGTTCACTCTCTCATTTCTCTCCGGTCTTTGCTCAAATGTCTCTTTGTCAGAGGCTTTCCCTGATCTCCCTATATAAAACATTTAATAGAGTCTGCTTCTGTTTTTGATGTTTCACTGCTGATAGCTATTTCTTCCCCTTTTGTCCCACTTTTGGGCAAGCTGATAAGCAAGCCTGGCTGCTCCATCCTTCTACACCTGTGAGAAACTCAGACTTCATGCGGAACCATGAACCTGGCCCTCTAACTACCATAAAAACCCCAAGCCAGTCTCCTTTCCCTGTTCGCTCAAGCCATTTTTGGACTTGCTTGGGAGCTGCCCTACTTTCTCCAGAGGCAACAAAATAGCATCCACCTTTATAGTCCATCCAATGCTTTACTTTTCTTCATTGCACTTGATACCACCTGACATTATTATGTATTTGCTTATCTGCTTATTAATTTGTCTTCCCTACTATATAAATGATTGAATGATAGATCCTAGCATCTAGTTAAGTATCTGGCAAAATCATCCACCCATTCATTCATTCAACCAATATTTATTGAGTGCCTACTTTGGCCAGGCACTGTTAAAGGCACTAGTGCTATAGTGGTGACCAACACCCTTGCCCTCATAGAGCTTACATTCCAGAGGACTGGGTAGGTGTTTAATACTATTTGTTAAATGAATGAATATGAGCACTGATATTTTTGTCAGGAGGAAGAATATTAAAAAGAAACACAGTATCACATTATGAATATAAAATTTTTATTTTTTTGCTACAAACTAGTGCTTATTTTTAAATATTTAGTAATTTATACTCAAAGGACATGTAATAGTTAACATACAAAGAAGACAATCAAAAAATATTTTTTGAAGATTTATTATGTGCTTAGTACTGAAGAGCTCCTAAATCTGCACATTGTTGGTATTAGTAAAATTAGAGAGTTGATTTTTGGCTAATGATTATTATAGAAGAACACTGAAGAAAATTTGAACCATAATTAGTAAGAGTGTAATTTTATATTTCATGGACAATGGTCGTGTTTAGCAATAGCCTTATATATAAATTAAAGTATACTCACTTCAATGTTGTGTTTTGATGTTGTTTTTTTTCCCTTTCTTGCAAATAACCAACCAGGCACAAACTGCTGCCAGTCAGCAATCCAAACAAAGGAGGAATCATGACTAATATTTGCTAACCTAGCTACTAATGTTTGTGAAAGGCAAATTGCAAACTGAGTTTGGTTCAATAGGCACCAAAAGGGATAAAGTTGCTCCCTCTGACCACCTTATTCCATGAAAAAAGTATACTTTGACTTCTAAAATAGATTTTTAAAATTCAATACAAAGAGTCAACAACTATCAAACTTCCAATGCTAATTTTCCTAATACTCAGAAATAGCAATTAGCAATTGTGAGACTAATTTGAAAAATTTAATAATGTTAAACAAATGTAAGTTATTACTGTTAAATAGTAAAAATAACCAATCACATAATTCCAGATCAAGTTTATATTTAAGGTATAAATATAGGACTGATTTTTAGAATAAAAAAATAACGAAGAATATCTCCATCATGTTATCTTTGTTCCCAATAAACTTTTCAGATAGATCTATGAAATAACACAGAGCAATGTCAACATACTTTTCATTTCAAAGGCCAGAAAAATAGGGTGTATAGTGAGATCACTTTTGTTGGATTTTATATTTGTATCAATTAATTAACCTTAGTTAATCATTTCTTTTTCTAAATATCAGTTGATTTAATCTCGCCCAAATGAATGGGTCTCTTTTGGTTGATCAACACGATAGAGAAACTCTGCAGGTAAGAAGTAGCCAAGATACTCCACTGTATCTGGGGTAGTGTCATAATGGTAGTGGCCACCTTCTCCATGATGGCTGAAACAGTGAGTGTGCTCCAATCGCAAATCAAACCCCTAGGATGACAGACAAGCTCTCTGTTAATACTGAAATTATTTTGGATAGAATTTATTTAAGGGGCAGGGAGACCTTTTTTATTTTTTATAGTAGTTTTTATTTTATTGTTTAAGTAGGTAATACATTCACATGATTCAAAATTCAAAGGGTGCAAAAGGATATATTCAGTAAAAAAAAATCTTTCCATCTCCTGACCTCGCCACTCTCTTTCCTTGTAGGCAACCAATGTAAGCAATTTCTCCTATATCCTTCTAGAAAGATTTATTATTTTTTTACTCAAATGGTAGCACTCTGTACATACTGTGCTGTATACTGCTTTTCTTCATTTAACAATATAGCTTTGAGATCTTTGTATATCAGATCATAAAAGAGCTTCCTTATTGTTTTACACCTACATGGTATTCTATTGTAGGTACATACCACTTTCCAACTGATGTTTAGATTATTTCCAATTCTGCTATTGTAGCAATGCTGTCATGAATAACCTTTTAACTCATTATTTTACACACTTATGAAAATACTTAATATTCCTAGATATGTAATAAAATATATCACTAGCTAGTATTTTGGTAGATACTTGCTTTGAATTGGTCTATATTATAATGTTTTTTCTTAGTGTATAGTTTTAGAATATAATGAAGAGTATAATGAACAACAAACAAAATAATAGGAGACCTGAATCCAGTCATGAGTCTAGTATTTAATAACATGACTTGGGTGTTGCCTATGCGTTCATTTTCTCAAAGTTGAAATCTGCCCTGCCAACTTACAGGGTTGTTAGCTACCTGTTCCTTTATCTTTGAAGATAATTCTAGACACTCTCCTACTTCTTAAACGAACAACATAAAAGGTGCTTAATTCTAAAAGAATATCCTAAAAATTGAGCATTATCATTGTACATGCTGCAATGTAAAAGACATATGTAGACTTACTGGGTCTCTGGAGACAAAAACTGGGAGACAAACCAAAGGAGCCTTCATCTCATAAAAATGCAACCATTTATTCACCTCTTCATCAGATTTCAATGGGCAGGAAGAAAATTCTGCAGGCTACAATAAAAGATCATTAAACAAATAAACATAATGTTAAGAATTAAAATTTTATATTAAGTTAAAAATTTTAAGACTTCTTATGTATTCTATTGACTATCTTTGCCATCAAAAGAAGTTATACACCCTAGTTTTCAAAGGGATCAATGTGTACACACTAAAACATATAAATGAATAAATGAAGGAATGAGTCTATTATATTTTTATTGTTCATTGCCTCAGTTTTCCTGTGAATATATCCTCATCCTAATCTAAATGTCATCTGTACTTATTCAAGTACACAGTATTTTATTATTAACTATAATTACCACAACGTACATTAGATCTCTAGAACTTATTCATCTTATAACTGAAAGTTTGTACTCTTTGGCCAAATTTCCCCATTTCCCCGCACTATCACTCCCAAGCCTCTGACAACCACCTTTCTACTGTTTCTCTAATTTAGACTTTTTCACATTCCACATATAAGTGATATCATGCAATATTTATCTTTCTGTTCTTATTTCACTTAGTATGTAATGTCCTCCAAGCTCATCTACGTTATTGCAAATGGCAGGATTTCCTTCTTTTTTAAGCCTGAATCATTTTCCATATATATATCACAATTGGATGGCTAGATAGATAGATAGATAGATAGATAAGATAGATAAGATAGATTAGATAGATAGATAGAGATAGATTAGATAGATTAGATAGATAGATTAGATAGATAGTGTTTCTCCAAAAATAAGGCCTAGCCAGACAATCAGCTCTAATGCGTCTTTTGGAGCAAAAATTAATATAAGACTCTGTATATTACATTACATTATATTATAAAGACCCGGTCTTTATAGTAAAATAAGACCGGGTCTTATATGAATTTTTGCTCCAAAAGATGCATTAGAGTTGATTGTCCGGCTAGGTCTCATTTTCGGGGAAACACGGTAGATAGATAGATGATCACAATTTCTTTATCCATTCATCCATTGACAGTTAGGTTGTTTCCATAACTTGGCTATTGTGAATAATGCTGTAGTGAACACAGGAGTGCAGATAATCTCTTCAAGATACTGATTTCATTTCCTTTGGATATATACCCAGAAGTAGAATTGCTGGATCATATGGTAGTTCTATTTTTAAAAATTTTTTGAAGTACCGCCATACTGTTTTCCATACTGGCTGTACAACTGTATAATAATGTGGTATTTACAAATAGATTTGTCCGTAATTTTCTTGTAAATAATTCGGAAAAGTAAGTAGTTTCACAAATGTTGTATCTTTCCTTGCAGGATAAGCTGGCTTGCCATTTAAAATTATCAGGATAAAAAAACCACTAAAACAAAATGTTTTCTAATGGCTTTACTGATAAAACAAAAAGGAAATTAAGTTGTAATCACTTATACACTTCATTCATTCATTTATTCATTCATTCACCTACCAAAAATCATTTTAAAAATCCTGAATGCCCTGGGTCTGTATGCATATAGTATTCTATGCTTAATGTCTTGTAAACTTATTGTATTTAGCCTATAACATTGTAATATTCATGAGTTCTTGCCCCAAAACCACTACCATCCTAATAGCAAAATCTATGTACAGAGTTTGGGATTCTGTCAATAAAAATAATAAAAATAATAATCCGTTTCTCAGGCTTACACTCACATCTATCTTGATCTTAAAAGCAAACATATTGAAAAGAAAGTTCTAATATATTGACATGAAAAAAGGACTCTAGCTAGACATTATCGCACAACATGATTTACAGTTTTGTTTATCATTTAAATTTTAAAGTAATGCAATCTAGTAAAAGGATTTGTTCAGGGTGTATTTACAGGTAGAATTGTCAATGTATATTAAAATCCTTAAGATCATCAGCATGTGCATACCTACATACCACACATACATGCCATCACGCACCCACAGGCCCTTACCATAATGTGAGTCTTCACTTTTCCCTTCTGAATTACAAAAGTACCTCCCATCCCTACAGGCTTATCTCCATAGTGTTTTTCAAGAGTCTGTCTCATACAAGTCACAAAGTTAAGTTTTCCAGTTCTTCTTTGGGCTTTCACCTCAATGACCTAGAGAGGACATAAATATGCATAGCATTGTTCTAAGGTGCAAAATTTTATGTAAATAACTACCAGAGTGAAATATTATATAATCTAATGCCATCAAGCAAATATTCAATTGTGTGCCCAATTGAGTACCCAAATATGAGTTGAGGTATCTCAATTCTGTGTCAAGTCTTGATCAATTTTACACAAATACACACACACACACACACACACACACACACAGTCCTAAAAAAATGTATACACATTTTAAAAAAGGAAAAAAACTATTAAAATTGTAATACAATGAATGATGCTAGCATTCATTAGATAAACGCCATCTTTTGATCGAATGTCACCACACATTGCCACGTAATTCAACTTCAAAAAGTAATACATAAATAACATGTCTTAATGTTATCTATTAATGAGGCATTAATTTTCTTTACCTCCTTCCTGCTATAATTTTTTGCTACCATCATTTCTATCTAGTTCAATCAATAGTCAGGAATAAATTAATTATTTGGCATATATATATATGCCAAAAAAATGTATACCAGTGGACACTTTGGTCAACATTGCTCAAGCAGTAGTTTGCCATAATCAGAAATGTCTAGACGCTAATGGTAACCACTTTGAGCACCTCTCGTAATTGCAGAAGTCAAATGTGACTTATAGGGGGCCGGCCCGGTGGCTCAGGCGGCCCCCTGCAACTAAGATTGAACACGGCACCTTGAGCTGAGCTGCCTCCTGGATGGCTCAGTTGGTTGGAGAGCATTCTCTCAACCACAAGGTTGCTGGTTCAATTCCTCGAGTCCCGCAAGGGATGGTGGGCTGCGCCCCCTGCAACTAGCAATGGCAACTGGACCTGGAGCTGAGCTGCGCCCTCCACAACTAAGACTGAAAGGACAACAACTTGACTTGGAAAAAAGTCCTGGAAGTACACACTGTTCCCCAATAAAGTTCTGTTCCCCTTCCCCAATAAAATCTTTAAAAAAAAAAAAATGTGACTTATATTCCTTTTTTGTTATTGGTATATATTGAGTAACACAATTTTAATAGTTTTCCTTTCTTAAAATGTGTATACCTTTTTTTGGCACCCTCTGTGTGTGTGTGTGTGTGTGTATAATTTACTCTAATAATAAGTCTTATTCATGCTTTCTTAGACTGAGAAAGAGTGATAGCTAAATCTTACACTGGACTTTAGAGATTCTTATCATCATATGTCAGTGTGGTCATAGGTTAAGAATTCCCTGGCTTAAAAGGCATTGCTTACTAAGTATTATTCTTAACCTAAGTTTTTTAACTTAAGTTTTAAATGAGACTTTCACTCTGCCTGTAGTATTCTGAATCTTTCATAACTGAGATTATTTAATTGCAGGGGAGGAGAAAATGATTACGTTTTCTCACTTCCTTTAAAATTCTGGACTTATATTATCTCTACTTTATTAGAAATTTTTAGTTCACTACCTCATTTCTCAAAGTAGCTGAAGTAGCTATCTGTGCCTACAAAATCAGTTTTCACAAATGCTAAAACTGAAATCAACTTTTTATGTACTAATAGGAAGTAAATTTGAAGTGAGACACTAATTTTCTTTACCTCCTTCCTGCTATAATTTTTTGCTACCATCATTTCTATCTAGTTCAATCAATAGTCAGCAATAAATGAATTACATATAAACCAACTATAAGTAGATATTATCTATAACAGCTACTTGGTTCATCTAATTGACTAACTCACTCCCCACATGAATATCCTGTTACGTTTTTGTTCCTCAGGAAAAAAAGAGTATTGCTTACTAGATATTCTTCTTAACCTCAGTTTTAAATGAGACTTTTTCACTCTGCCTGCAGTACTCTCTGTCTTTCATAACTGGGTTATTTAAAAAGCTCTGACTTAGGTACTTTGGAGTTTCTTTAGAAAACCATATTTGTGGCAAAAAAAGTTCAAATTTTTAGCTGAGAACTTTTAAAGAACAACGTTCTTATGAACAAAATCACCTTTCCAGGTTGGCCCTCACTGGCAAAAAGATTAGCCAGTAATGCACACCCAAAATCATGATATTTCTCACTGTATTTCTCTAGTAGGCACCCTCCATCTTCAGGGTTAACACGTGCAAAGTAACTTCCATTTACAGGAGGTTTGTGTTCACTTTCTGTTTGAATGACTGGCATAAACTAAAAAAAGAAAAGTAAATAAGGTAAAATTAGTCAATCCTCGTATGTCTTTGAAAACAGAATATCTTGAATGATGTGACACAATTTTATCCTAGACTTTAAGACATTTTATTTCAAGACCTAACAAGAAAACATGAAATATGAAACATTTAATTTTAGGTTCAAAACAAAATATTGAAAGATTTATAAATACCAAAAAACTGAAAGAAACATTTTACAAAATGTTTATAGTATTTCTTACAGTGTTCCCATAACGTAACATTTGCTTTAAAATGTCTTAATTTTATATTTTTTTTCTATTTTGCACACTAGGCAAATTACATTAATGATTCTGCAAAAGAACTAGTATGCTTATTGACTAATGGGCACATCTGTAAAGGTTGGGAGAGAATGGGCAGACTGAAGCAGCCATTCATTCACTCTTCTATTCGTGAGATGTGAAGAAACAAAGTGATTTTTTTTTTAATGTTGTTATATTGACATTCACAGTAACAGATATTTCCTTTTGTGAATAATCATCATACTACTGGAGTAGGTTCCTACTATTTGGTCTGAAAGGGGGAGTTGACTAGATCATTAAATATTCCATTCATCTTCTGATTGAAAAAGCATACCAAAAGTAAAGATTCACAGAGAAGCTAGGAATCCTCTGATGTATAAGGATTAAAATTGTTCACAATTCAGGGTCCTCAGCAGACCAGAGTAGGACCTTGGACTCATCTAAGACTGTGTATACCCTAAGAAAACCTGAGCACTACAAGTTCGTGCTCCATTACAGTAGGACCAACTGGAGCATGTGCTGTAGTCCAAGTCTGTGTCAATCAGTATCAAACCTGTAGAGAGAACTGACATCAGCCACTTACAATTCATTCAGAAAGCAGGATTTCTGATAGGGCAGTAAAAGGAAAATGGCAAACAAAATGTCGAATCAATAAAATATACACATATAAATCAATAAAATAATTACATATATACGCTGACCTCAGAATTGAACCCAAGAGTCTGAAATGGGCCTGCCCCTGCTCCAAGAATAAAAGCTCCAGGTAGCTTGATTTCTTTTGCAATCTTATTTAGATCATAAACCTATACGAGAGGAAAAAAATGTTATTTAAATCACAACTTATACAAATACCTAGTTTACTTTTTATTACTGAGTCCATTAACACTTCCTTGCCACATTGGTCAGTGGGTCTTCTATTACTAAAAAGAGGAATCAACTCAACTTCTACAATTTTTATGTGAATGTGAAGAGTAAAAAAGTACACTTACTTTTTTTTTATTTACAAGAGGCACTAAGTAAGGCACACCTCCTATTTCTGCAATTCTCGTTTTCCCACAGATGCCTAAAAAAAGTAAGCCATCTTAAAAATAGGCAAACATCTAATTCAAGTATTATAAAAAGTCAGGAGACACTAAGAGTATATAACTTTTCCATTTTCATAGTTTTACAAATAGTAGGGCTTGGGAGATGTAAGCAACTAGGACTTATGTCCTATTCTAACTACCTGTGACTCCAACATTGTCATTCCAAGCATGATTTGATATAGTTGGTAACCCAAAGGTAATAGAAATAGGGCAAGGGCTAGAATTGGGCCAAAGCCTGGATTGGATGAGGTTTCTAGAATTAGTATACAATTACTTATTCCTTTAAAAATCTGGGTTTGTGGGGCAGGGATTTAGATAAAATTGTATTTTAAAATATTTTGCTGTGGTAGAATATAATATTAGTTCTTTCAGAAATCCATATTTGGAAATCCTCTTGTCAAAGTTGTTTATTCCCAAGGTTTATAAAAATGACAAGTAATTAGAGGTAACTTCATAGGTTAGGAACATTCTACCTAACATTTTTAATTAACATCACAGGTATAGCTAGACACAATTTGGGAGAAGACATTTTATTTTTTAATGTAGGGTGGAAAATAATTACCTTTTGTTTGAGAAAAAGTAGTCTCATCAGTTTCATACTAACACCAGTACACAGTAGAGATAACTGCTCTATTTCTTCAGCTATGCACAGGGTAGACATATAAATCCTTTTAGGTCCCATTATAATTAGGAATTTTGGAAATGTTTTCTATGGGATCAGCAGAAATTACTCATGGATAAAACTTTTTCTCATAGGTGACAGTAACATTGAAGTTTAGAGAAACCATTAGAAGACTATTTTAGTAATCCAGAGAAATGACAAGTAATGAACTAAAAATGGTAACTTGTAAAGACAGGGAAGAGGAAATTAAGAAAAAAAACAAAGAATAGGCAACTATGGTGAAGTAATGAGTTAAATTTAGACATGTTGACCTCAAGTTGTCTTTAACATATGTGTATATACAAGTAGGTGGAAATGTCCTGTAAATAGCTGGAATTACTGATATACAGCTAAGAAAAAAAAGATGTAGGTGAGATGTACAGATTTCAAAGTTGTATTCAAATAGTAATTAAAACCACAGGAGTAGAAAGAAAAGCCCAGAGAGACTGTACAGAATAAGAAGAGACTGAGGAAAGAATTCAGGAAAGAATTAAATTTAAGCGCCTGCCAGAAAGAAAGGAATCAGGAAAAATGAGGAAGAAAGAACATGGAGGTAGGAATAGCACCCATGAAGAAGAGGCAAAAGAACCAAAGACAGAGGAGAACCAAAGGGAGAGAGAATGTCAGGCAGCCATGGCCAAACAGTATGAACTATGTAGAGAGATCAGATAATACTAGTAAACATAGTAAGGTCCTTCAGCAAGACCAGTTCATGTAGAAAAATCATAAGTATATATTACATACATATCTGGCTTCCTTACATTGTAATTTAAAGACTCGGAAATTATTGACCAGAAAACTCTTTTTCAAAGTATAATCCTTTGGGTGACAGAATTTAGATTAAACATTTTTTTTCCTTTTCCTTGTACCTTTCTGTGTTTTCTAATTTATTTATTTATTTATTTATTTATTTATTTATTTATTTATTTATTTATTCATTCATTCATTCATTCTTTAGGAGAAAATGTATTACTCTATAATTAGAAGAAACTTGGCTATAAAAAATCATGCTAAATGCTTTTAATGGATGAAGAGAAATTGCTATCTGGTACACAAACCTTCTAGAATTTACATGCCTACTTAAAAATCAAAGGTTGCTTAAACTGGGAAGACGCCAAAATAACATTTAACCCCAATCTGCAGCCCAAATACATTAATTGGTGTACCCAAGTAAATGAAAACTGAAATGTGGCAGAGAAAGAACTAGAATCCAGGACTTCTATATAAAACTACTATTTAACAAAGATGTCAATTACTTAATAAAAGAATGAGTGAGTGTGTTTAGTTCCAAATTCCTCATCACAGTGGGGTGTAATGTTGAACTTTGGAAGCAGACTGACCTGGATTTGAATCCTGATATGCTTCACACGGAGCTTACTAAGCCTCTCTGAGCTTCAGTTTTCTCATCTATAAATTAGGGCTGGTATCACCTTGCAGTATTATTGTAAAAATTAAGGCATCAAACATAGATATCATACTGACAAATTATATTTACTCAACCAGTATTTCCTTTCCTTCTCACTTTAAATACTGGATGATCATTTGGCAAATTGGTTGAAGGGATATAAGTATTTAATGGATGATTCAGATACAAGATCCCTTCTGGTCTTGAATGAATAAATAAAAACATAAAAATCACAGTAAGTTTCCACAACAGTCACTTAAGCAATTAAAAACAAAATTCTCATGTGATACCAAGGATTCTAGCCTATTGAATATTATGTAACTTGTGAAAATTATGAAAGTACATAAAACACAATACTTTTCCACAAGGGTACAAACTGAAACTTGACCAATATAAAAAAACAGTGAGCACAGAAATTAAGCACGTTTTAATTTAAAAGTTAGGCCAATGTCCTTTATGCGCAGATAATTTTAGATAATCTTTCAACATAATTCTGGTTTCAGAAAAAGATTAGGACTGAAACACAAAAGCTTATTGCAAAAATTGCTTACCTTTTACAGGAAAGGTAAATGGCTCCTTAGTCAAATCAGGGCAATCAACTACAGAGACCTGGACATCAGCAAAGTTATCCTTTAGCCCCTTCTGCAGAACTACGGAAGGCAAGGAAAAGGGTTATTTCACATTTGGTAAAAACTGTCCCCACATCAAATCTTCCCTCAACTTTTTTGTGTCACACATTCAACCTAAATTTATATAATTTAAAAAGAAAGGGAAATGGTCTTATTAATGAATATAATTTGATGTTAGACACATAATTAATCACAAGATATAATGTAGACTAAGACACAAATACAAGTGTAAATCATAGTGATTATAAACCACTGAAGATGCACATAGGTGAGGACTTCTTTTGGGGAGAATTCCAAAGACCTATTGAAATGTAAATATTTAAACTTAGAGTGTCATTAATTACATGCAACAGTTTCCTTAAACCTTACAGACCAAATGTTGAGCAAAAGAAGCAAGATGCAAAAGAGTACATATAATATTATTTTACTTATACGTATTTCAAAAACAGGCAACTAAGTTGACAGAAGTCAGAATAGTCGTTATCTCTTGGGGTATAAATATTAATGGGGAAAGTGAAGGAGCTTTTTGGAATGCTGGGAATATTGTATATCTTGATCTGGATGGTGGTGACATGGGTGTAAATGTGTTAAAATTCATCAAGCTATACACTTCAGATTAGTGCACTTTACTATAGACATATTATAACACAATAAAAATATAAAAGTGCAAACAGATGTCTCAAATTTATAAATTTAAGAGCAATGTACTTTTAAGGATGAAAAGTTCTTATGAAAATGTCTCTGATAGTGGTGTCACTCCGTAGTTCAGGTCTTGTAGAATCAGACTTTCTAAAAACATGAAGTCATCCTAAATCTCGCCTGATAGATATTCTATACCAGATCTGTTGTCTATATGAGAAAAGAAACCAAATCAACTGGAACATTCCTCTACCTAGACTAATGACTGTAGACTTATAAATAAGAATTAAGACTCAGTGTGTGGAAATATATTAAAATCTATTTTTCACCAATTACAAAGGGAACAAGTTCTTGCTATAAGATATTCTATAAACACTGAAAATTTAACCCAAAAACATAGATTCCATTTCTGTTTTGTACTGAATATATGTTTTATATGTAGAAGGAAAATAAAAACGTAAGCACTCAAAAGAAGAAAGGTATTCAAAGAAAAGATTCCTAACTGTCCTATCAGGGAAGACAGAAAGACTGATAGAAAAACACAGGCAAAGAATACTAGCAATACAGATTGTTTACTAGCTGCCATTGAGTTTAGGAAAAAATAAGGTTATAAGAGGAGAGCCGCAACCAAGCAAAACGTTGAGTACACTTCTTGACTTCAATCTGAGATATGAACTACCAGGAAAGACACACGTTGAGAAATAAGGGTAGGTTTTATAGTTACCATCAGAATACAACCAAAAGGTTGTCAAATGTTAGCATTCAGGGCTATACAGTTTTGGATTAGTACTACTGGCTTCGTTTTACATTTCTATTTGTATTTTCATTTTCTTATCTATCTTCCTTCTAATTAATCTTGTGAAACTGCTTTAAATTTTTGTTTGAACAAGGTGAAATACATGAAATATATGCAGACAGAGAAATATAAGCAAGTTCTTTGGCAACCTATCATATCAGGAGAGGGGGAAAAAGTATATTGGGAATATGATTAAAACACCATAGATTATATACAGAATATTGTAACTGGTAAAAAGTTAATAAAGCAAAATTGTGCAACTCTTTAGGCATGACACATACTTAAATCTTGGATTATTATATTAACTTTCATTCTGTAAAGTTGGTATCTTAACAAGAATCTTCAAATGGTGAGTTTAGTTTTTTTTGAAGGGGCAAAATTTTGGACTTTCTCAATTAAAATAGTACAGAACAGATATTGAAAAGGAAAGTGAGCTCTGTATTGAAAGTACTATTGCACAAATCATTTCTTAGAATATTTTTGGTTTTTAATTTTTTTCTTTAGAATAATTTAAAAAACTCAAAGTTAGTACTGTATTTACCTCCAGCAAGCTCCTCTAGACTTGGCACATGAAAGGAATACTCAGCACAAGCCATTTTCTTTCTTCTTTAGGTGTAAGAATATACAAATAAAGCTACTGTAGGCTAATTATCACAAGCATTAACGGTGTACCCAACAGGAACAGCAGCTGCTCTGGAAATGCACATTAAGAGTTCAGTTATATAAAGAGGGCAAAAGGGCGTTTAGGTTTCTGTCCTCACAGCAAGGCAACCACAGCTAATATTTAATTCCGGGTAAGAAGCGTCCAAGTAACCTCTTTTAAAAAACTGATACGTTAAACAGTTGACATTTAAAGTCAAAAGACAATAGGAAATGCAAACCAAGAGGGCACAAAGTTCATTTTCTTTAGTTACATATCTGGGTTGAACATGGAGTTTTCTAATCGTTGGTGTAAGGAATATAGGTCCTAAAGCAAAAGGTGTCACTGAGATTTATGAATATGTGTAAAATGGTTGCAGATAACAGTACAGGACGCTTAAGTACTTCTGCAATAGATCATTTGTGTTTTCCATATTTGACATTTAGGTTAAAAATTAAGTTTCTTAGATTATCACTTTTACAAAAGAAATTTAAATTACTAAGATAAATGGAAACTTATACAAAGATTAGCTTTTGAAATTCAAATTACTTTCATTTCTTGGTAAGCAGCTTTAATGTTCAATTATTTTGATAACCAATTATAATATTTTAAAAATATATGGTTAAGTGTATTTTACAGTAAGTAGGCATATATACATAGAAATTAGTATCTTACCTCAAATGTTCAGGTGATGAGGTGTGCAAGCAGAGGGAGATAAATAAAATGAAGGCAAAAGAAAAAAATAAACCCAAACAAAAGTAATAAGGTGGGTGAGAAATCCCACTGGAGGCTAGTTGCAATAGGGTATAAAGGCAAAACTGGAGAGTATCTCTAAGAGCACTGTTGGAGTTCTCATTAAAATTGTTAATGGAAAACCTCATTAATCTGAATAGTCTGGTCCATGCTTACTTAGTAACTGAAAGGTGACCTTCAGCATCCCTGAAAAATTCTTTCAAAAATTTCTTTTTAACTTTTCCAAAGATTCACAAGTTTCTTAGAAATTGGGTTTTTAGTTTTGATGATAATTCCAAACACATCCCCTACAAACATGCTATTGCATACATTTAGGACTTGACATTTACTTTAGTACTTTTATTATCCTTTAATTACTTAATAGGCATAAACTGGTCTCAAATAAAATATAAACAGTTGATAATGGGCCCCAAGTCCTATATAATCATAATTCAATTTTCTCAAACATTTTTGAATTGAATAATCTATAACTGTTCAGGAATTAGCCATTTTAACTTTTGAAATAATGTCAGATGGACAGAAAATTACATACAAATAATTCTGTATACTCTTCAACAATATTTCCCAAGTATTAACATCTTACCACATTTTCTTTATAGAAACCAGCAAGTACTAATTAAGAACATGTCAAAATCTGCTCAATGAATAAATACATTTATAATGAGGATAATAAAAGCACTAGATATTTCTACTTATAGTAGAAATAATAAAGACTCAAGTTTAAATTCAAACCTGATTTTACACCCTTTAAAAGATGATCAGTTGTTTTTTTGCTTTTTGTTTTCCCCAAACCCACCAAAATAGAAACAAAGTCCAACCCTGGGAGGCTACTACCTGAATAATTGGTTTAGAAATGTAGAACTTCAGCCCCGCCAACATTCTGGAAGGCAGTGTGGTAGTGCGTGTATAGTGTGAGAGGGAAGAGGAGGTTGGAGTTGGAGTGATGAGAGAAAGGAATTATAAAGGTTGTAATACAAAGTCAGAGTGGCCACAGGGGGACAGCTTTGAGCCACAGGGAGGCACACAATATTTATTCTTCAGATTCCATTGCTGGGAGTCAGTGGCCCAGAAGTAAGGTCTAGCGAAGGGAAGAATAGAAATAGGCAGTTGGGTAAGTGGAGCTGCAGAAACAAGGCCCAAAAGGGGTAAACAAACTATGGCAACCAAGCTGATAACTGTTTATTAACTGCATATTATGTACTAGACACACTGTTAGGCACTTTACATTCTCTCAAAACCTCTCACAACGATGTATGTTATCCTCATTTCATAAAAGAGAAAGTCAGTTAAAAACACTATATTGACTAGAGATCACTCAGCTATTAACTGGTAGAAACAGAATTCAAACTAAGTCCAGCCCACTGTAAAGCCAGAACTTATTACTTTATATCATGTGAGTTAACTGGTGAAGGAATGACACATTTCAACAAATAGGAAGAATTTGCATAGAGTGATCTTACAGTACTCAGAATGTTGGGGTAGATGTTGGAAAATCATCTGTGAGAGTACTCAAAGGGCAGGAAGCCAAGGTTAACTAATCAATAAAAACAACCGCTATGAGGGCTGGAAGACCACAAAGAAAATTGACAGGCCCGGGAAGTTCCGACTTAGATAGATGCAGGCACTTTAGATAGATGCAGGCACTTTAAGTCTAGAATCTGTCCTTTTCTTGACCTTAGCTTATTAGCATAGTACAAAACACACCCCTGGGAGATTTCATATGCTAATTAAACATGCTATGCATGAAGCAGTAGGTTAGAATATGTACGGCCACTATGCCTGCGCAAAAAAGTCATGAGGAACCAGCAGGCGGAAGCCAGCAGTTTTCCCCGAGCAAACAAGAACAAAGGACTGAGAAACGTGTAAAAGGTGGACTCAGCCAGATGAGGAGGCACTCCAGCATTAGTTGTGAGCTCTCCTGATGCATCAAACCATCCCATCCTCCTTTAATAAAAATTCTTTTCTCCTTTACTGACAACTGGTTATTTCATTGTTTCTCGCACGATTTCCATCCTGGGAGAACTGAAAACCCAACCCACAAGTTGGGTAACAGGAGTTACCTGTCACCATCTGTTGCTCTGTTTCTTCCCCCTAGGCTGTGATCCCTGAAGATAGAACTGTGTTTCTCTTATCTGACTTCTGTTAAAGAAGAAAATTCAACTGAGTAAATTTGAGGATCTAATTAGCTTTATTAAGCGATTCATGGATCAGGTAGCATCCCATCCAGCAAGTAGAAGGGCGCTCCCAGGGGTTGTAAAAAATAGAAGGTTTTTATAAGCAGAAGGGTGTGGCTGGCAAGATACTAGCAAAAGAATAGAAAGGATTATTTTTAGGCCAGGTCATCTTTTGGGGTAAAGGGAATGCCAAGGGTTTTATCAAGCAGTTTACCTCACTAGTTTTGATCAAGATATTCTATACCGATTACTTAAAAATTCCACTCCTGGGAAAGGCTAAAATTGCAATTAGACTAGTTATTAGGTTTTGGTTTGGTGAATGTGCTTAGCAAAAGTGATCCCATTTTGCCTTGTTTCTTTTTCTAGCACTTCCAAGTGTGTAGCAAACTGGACACCAGTTCAGCCTAATTATTTACTGAACATTAACAATGTACCAGACTTAAGGCCCTGGGACAGGGCTGGCTTCATGGGTGTGCAACTAGGGTAGTTACACAAGGCAATATGCTCAGAATGGCACTTGGTTTAATGCTCTGTTGTCACCATCTTGAAATTCTTAATGTTATGTTTGAACTTTTGTTTAAGACTGATAGGACAAAGGAGCATGCTTGGGATGAGAGGAGAGAGGCACGATGTGCACGCCCACCATCATTCCAAATTACCCCCATTCACATAAAGCATTTGTGAAGCTGGGTAAGCATAGAATTCTGGTGGACTCATGATACATGGGGGTTTAGGAAGACTCAAAGTGTTGCGGAAGAAATGACGAGGACCGAGAGACTCAAGCGGCTCGCAGAGATCAGGGAGAACACAGCTTTATTACGCTAGCAGGCTCAGTGGGATTGTTCCCAAAGAACTGAACACTAACTGGGGTCAGGCGCTTTGTTTTATATGTTTAGGCCTCCAGGTTGGGGGGGAAATCTGGCCAGGGGGCCAGGGAGATCTGTCCCTAGCAGCTGTGTTTCTTTAACATTTGTTTTGACAGGGAGGCCTCTAACTATTGTCCCCGCGGGAGACATCTCCGATAAGGTATGGGAGGAGGAGGGGGATTGAGCTCTTAGGGGGGCTGCCTGCAGGAAAAACCATCCCAACAAAAGTCCTCAGATTCCATAGTACCGATAGAGTGTACATCAAAAAGTAAAATAAATACAGGTGAGTTAGTTTTGTGCATTCCCCACCGTTTTAGTAAGAACAGTAGATGTTTATATGAGTTATGAAATATGAATTGTGAAATTTCAGTGATTCTCCATACGAGTTAAATGTTCTTATATGTGTATTTAAAACTGGCAGCGCACAATATAAAGAATGGTAAAATTCATGCTAATAATTTAAAATTTTTCTTTAGAGTGAATTAAATAGCAAATTGATGCTAGTAATTAATAATAGCATAATTAATATCACAATAATGCTATCAATAATAAACTAACATTTTCCCCCTGATTTTTGAACAAGGGACCTTGCATTTTCATTTTGTACTGAGCCTCACAGATTACATGGCCAGGCCTGCTCCTGAATATGGCCGTAAGATATGTGATACTTACCTTTCATAGACTGGAAATGCCTAAAGGATTAGACTTTACGCCTGGAATTGTTCAATATTTGGAGGAAAACTGAGTGAAGAGACCAGATTACCTTCCACGTCTGTCCAATCCTGAGATGACAGTAACTATAAACTAACACTAGACAGCTTTACTGGTTTATCATATGATAAAAGAGGTATGAAAGTGGACAAATCAAACCAGCTAGTTCCTTTTTGTAACTATTTTGGGAAAGAAACCCCACCAAAATTTAGCTAGTTTAAACTGTTTTAACACTCAGTAACCGTTTAGGGAACTAAGGGGAAAAAACAGAAAAAAAAGTTGTTTTCTCTTGTGATACGTTAATCAACTCCTGAGAAGCTGACCCCTCAGTTTGAAGTGAAAGAGGGAGCTAACAAGTCCAAAGGTGCAGAGAGGAACTGGGTGTGCTACAGAGTAACACTGGCTTCTAGTACAAAGGTTACGTATTTTGAATAATGGTCAAGGCATGATCCTTTCACAATGTAACAGAGAACATTTTTTTTTGAAGACAAAACTATCCATAATATGACAAAACACACTCGGCACCGCACACAGACACCCCACTCATCCCCACACCCCCACACACCCTGGACCACAGCTAAGCAAAGGCGAGACCACCGGAAACAAATCATGTTGAGTGGCTGTTTCCTCTCAGGTTGCATCCATTCCGTTCATTTGATCCTACAATTTCTTTTTGTCATTTGCTGAAATGTTCTTGGCTGTTCTACTTACCTACTGGGTTAGGGAAACCTGCACCAGAATCCTGTCTCTTTCAACTCCGCCTCCTCTGAGTTCCCTAAAGCTCCGCCCACTTTTAATCGCTCCTCTTTTCGCGGAGATCAAAATGGCGTCTCCCGCCTCTCATTTTCTTTCCGGAAGTACATTGTTACCGCGAGATTTTGGCCCCACTATTAAGTGGGTCGCGCAGTTACCTCAGCCTTTTCTTTCGGTCCTTGGAGAGGTGGGTAGATGTCGGCACGTTGGAGTGCTGAGCCCGGAAGGTTGCTGGGTGCAGACCCCCGAGGCCTGGGCTACAGCCTGCGAGTAGGCTGCGGAGTTCCGTAGTGAGCCGCTCCTTTTTGGTGCAAGCTGACTGCCGACCTGGATGGGTAAGGAAGAGAACATGGCCGCACGGGGCTGGTGGGGCAGGGAGGGGTTGCTTTTCTACCTTTTACCGGGTCCACCACGTTGCTTAGGGAATAGCGAGCCGTAGAAGTCAGGCCTTGAGGGTGGAGGGCTCGCGGTTGTTTTGGGCGTGATCCATTGTGTCTGGGTTGTATTATAAAGTATTATCGACAAATACAGGTTTTCTGAGTTAATTAGTGTGAAGTAACAATTACGCCATTTTCCATGCATGAGGTTAGGTCCTTCCTGGAAACACTCGCCCCAAGGTCACACATGGTAAGTGGTTGAAAGGTATAGTTAGCGCTGGTAAAGTGCATTGTCTGGCCACGTGGCCTCTCATCGTAGAATCTTAGAATAGGAAGCGACGCTTAAGTAGGAATGCTTTCTAAACAAGGGTCCGAAAAAGTGGCTTTTGAGTTAACTCCACTTTAACCTCAAGAATACCACCAGTGCCTTTGGTCCAAATTTTGTTGAATTCGTTTTTGTGCATTTATTTCGTGACTTAATTAGAAGTTGCATTAAAAAACTACAATGATACCATGAAGATACCACGTGAATCTGCTGGATATTTTACAAATCTAAGATCTTTGTGACTTTATTGATTTCCAATATTTGAAATATTTTGCTATTTTATCCTAAGATTCCTTTCAATTTTGTCATTCCCACCTATACAAAAGTGGCAGAATGATAGCATCTTCTATAAGGGAGATGCAGTATTGAGATGTTATGTTTTTTAAAAATTATTTTGTACCAAACTACTCTAAAATCTTCCAAAGAGATTTTTTAAAAGGAAGACAAAGGGCACCATTGTAGTCTTAATCTTTCATTGAAACGTTTGAGAATTCAAAATTTTTAAATTAATACCCATAATGGCAAAGAGATAATATGCCAGGAAAGAGGGTTTCATTGATTTTGATAAGCCGTATTATGAATGGAAAGAGGCCATAAATGAAAATTCCAGACCGGGAGTTTAGTGTGGTGTATTGGATTGAGATAGTAAATTGTGATGATTATATTTCCTGGTATATTGAGGCCATGATTTGCCTTCTTGCTTTATAAGTTTTTCCTAGGAGTTCCTATCTGCTCTTGGAAAATGGCTTTTGGGCCACTAATTGAATGTTAATACTCGTAATTGCACATTACTATATGGCTAGTGATGAAATTATATTTTTTACTGTTATAGGAAGATGTTTGATATTTTTCTTGGGAATGACAGTACTTTTCTAGAATCTTGTTCCATTGGATAACTTTGGAGACACAAATGAAAGAACTTGTGAATAAAACTTCTAGATTTTAAAATTTGATCTGAAATGGTTGCTTCCTAAATGAAAATATTGAAGGCCTGTAAATGATTTTTGCCATGATTTACATATAATGGCATAATCTAACTACATCAGATTTTGCATTTTGGTATATTAGCTGTTTGTGCTGGCATTGATTTGTTCAAGGAAACTACATATTTGTTTTTTATATTGTCAGAAATTTGGTTAAAGCAAAGAACAAGTGACATATAATTTTGACTTGGAGAAGATACATATCAAGAATGGATTCTCTTGACTATGTAACAGCATCTGATTCAGCTATGGAAATTGACAATCAAAGGTAAGTGCATTTTTTTTGTGTTAACCACCAGTTTTTTACTGGAAAACACTAGATTCGATGATAATATTTACTGTATTTGAATCACCAGGAAGGCATCAATCGTTGTAGATAATGAGTGGTAAAGGTAATTTTCAAGAATTAGGAATGAAAAGAAAAACCTGGTTTACATAGACCTTCCAAGTTTATGTACTTACGTAGTTAACAGTGGAACACTTTCTTAACCCAGGAAAACAGTATATTCTCTGGGCCAACTTAATATCTATCTCTTCCTGACTAACTCTAATTTTATAACAAGAAAATGGACATCAGTGGGCAATCTTGCTTAAAAATCAACTTCGGAAAATAAAAACACAACTTATTGCACATTATGCTTGGCTTATGTCTTTGATGGCGGTATCTCCTTACTTCATCTGTTGTTTTCAATGGGTAATCAAATCAGTATTTCTAGTATACCTACTAGGCAACTCTTGAGTTATTTAAAGGAGCCTCCAGCATTGAACAAGACTGCCTGAGTAGAACTTGTATTTCTCTTGGAAGTTTATTTGGTGAGTGCTTTGGCCTTTGGGGCTATTTTAAAGTAGAGCGATCAGAACTAAGTGCTTGGCTAGTACTGAGCCCATCTTTAAAAATTATCTTGAGCATGTTTTCCTGCTTTGGTGAAAGAAAAGTACTTTACTGGTAATAAGCATTCTATTATATAAAGAGGATGCAATTAAGTTTCCCCCTTTTTTCCCTAGTGATAACTCTTCCTCTGGTAGCAGCTTATTTAAAACTCAGTGTGTTCCTCACTCACCTAAACGGAGGCAAAGAAACACAATTAGAAAGTTTGTTCATTCACCTGAAAGTGTTGAAGCAAGAGATTCATCTAGTGACTCATCTTTTGAACCAAGACCATTGACTTTAAAAGCTATTTTTGAAAGACTGAAAAAAAAGAAGTATAAAAAGAGGAAATATAAGCCAACGGGAAGACCAAGGGGAAGACCAGAAGGAAGGAAAAACACTAGAAGGTCACAAATAAATAAACAATTTAAAGCTAAAGGACCTGGGTTCCCATTTTTAGAATCAGAGAATGGGAGAAAATCACTACCTTGGAGAAAAATTTTAAGCTTTGAGGTGAGTCAGTATTTTATATATGTGGATATACCATAGCAAAAGTGCTTGAAATGATTTGTTGGTCACTTAGATTTTGATGTACTTACTGCCACTTAAAAACCACCCTATCCTTCAGCTCAAACTTCACGTGGGCTTCTGGCTGGAATCTTCCCTGGTATGTTCAGTGACAACCTATACGTGAAGTGCTCCAACGCTGGTTATGTAAAATCCCTTGATCTTATCCTATCATGTTTTTTTTTTAATTTATTGGGTGCCAGTTGTTAGTAAAATCTATCAGGTTTTTAACAACCCAAAACTCAGATGATTCCCAATTGTAACGTAGGTCAAATCCACACCCACCTTTCATTTTCATGTTCAGTAACTTGAGTAAATTTCATTTTCTTACAGAGGCTGAGTATTTAGTTTCTGACAGACTTGCCTGATAAATAACCCTTAATAGAATACTCAAATATTTGAGTTAATGTTTGTGTAGTTAACTTATGAACCCTTGATCTAGTATCTGATTTATTTGAAGAGATTAATAACTCCTTAACCTTTTATGTTTTATGGTGATTATAATAAACATTAGAAATTTCTCTCTGCATGTAAAAGTGTTTAGTAATCCCAAACAGCGCAAGACTTGTGCTTCAGTTTTTCTCAATACCAGCTTAGGTAACATTGCTCACTTGATAGGTAGCACTGAATTCTTTTTACTACCTTTGATATTACGTGTGAACTGCATATATATGGCAGTAGCTAAATCAAGGTCATTGAGTTCTTGGTAAGGGGATCCTTGCTAATTTGGAACAAAGGCATCTGCTGAGTGATTGAGGAAAAACTTATTTTGTAAGGCCATGACTTAAAAATGTGGTTTTGATAACACAGCAAGCAGTGGCAAGAGGATTTTTTAACTACCTTGAAAAACTGAAGTATGAATACCACCTGAAGGAATCCTTGAAACAGATGAATGTTGGTGAAGATTTAGAAAAAGAAGACCTTGATAGTCGTAGGTATAAATACTTGGATGACGATGGATCTCTCTCTCCTATTGAAGAGTCAGCGTAAGTTTAATCATGTGAAATGATTTTGGTCATAGATTTTACCAAATAAATGTTTTTAAATTTTAATGTGAATTGCTCCATATTATGTTATCAATTTGTTTATACTTTAATAGTGATGTGAGCATGGAATCAAGGAGCTTGGCACCTGACATTCATTTGGGGGTGTTATACATGACAGTAGTTTTTCTCCTTGTCTAGTATTGCTACTTCAGTTATACGTCATACAGCATACTATTTAATTGGGTTGTAGAAGATTTTGTCATCTGAGTGGTGGTGTATTTAATATTACAGAGGAGAGGATGAGGTTGCAACAAATCTTGAACATGATGACGAATGTGATATTAAATTGGTGGTAAGTGATATTTTTATCCCATTTCATTTTGGAAGGGCAGCAGTTGGTGTAGGAAGAATTTTATCCAGTAGTTGTCTTACAGTCTATTTAATTTTTGAAAGGCTCAATGCATTTGGTGCAGGGATAAGAATATGAATTTTTTGGATAGTTGGTGAAATGTGGACTTTTCAATTCTGTTTAAGTTTTAGTATGTGGTATTGCTACTAGGATGTCAAATGAGTAAATAAAAGCAGAAGTTAATGTGGATTTTTAACTTGTAGATGTAGTCTCCAGGTTATTTGAAATAACCTGGAGCTCAGTTATGTGTAATTATTAAGGCAGTAAAGTTTTAGTTGTTGCTTAATATTGGTGTTTTTATGCAGGCGGATAATTATTTCATAATAAGTTCTGAATTCCCAAAGATGAATGTATATTTAGACCAAGAACTCAGTGAAGAGGCTGCTGTGTTTAAAAAGAATAAGTCAAAAAGCATTGGACAGAAGACACAATGACTTGAAAGAAATAATGGGAATTTGCATGTCAAACAAGGTAAATAGAGAAAAAGAAACTTGACAGAAGGAAAGTAAAGATAATGCGAATACATATGCCAACATAGTGATTAAAAACCTAAGGAGAAAAAAAGACCCTCTGAACAAATTTGTGAAAGAAACTGCAAGAGTTAAGAAGTCTTGGGAAAATCAATTTAAAACAGTGAAATTATGTGTAAAAAATTGAAGCTTTCACAGCAGAAGTAATCACTTGATTAATAATAAATAGGGTCCTATTATTTTTGCCTATACTTGTTTATTTCAGGGCAAGAAAATGTAAACGTGTCATTGAAGCATTGAATCAAAGAAGTAGATTGTCATCCTAAAAAGAAAATTTTAGTTAAAATAATCACTACCAACCTCTCTCGTTACGGTATCTGAAATCCCTGCTGTATTTTTATCCCAGTTTTATTTAGACAAGTGACTTTTATTGTGAAATGTTGAGTACTGTAATGAACGCAAATTTCCCTTCTTAACCGATATTTCAACTGTCAGTTTTTGTCAACCCTGTATATTGATGATTATGCCGCTATATATTCATCGCATTTTACAATGGCACTTGTATTTGTTTCTGTTTAATTTGTAGACAAAGACTTACAGACAGGTGCAAAAATAAATCCTCTTTTGCAACCCAGGACTCATCGTTCAGTATGAGTTTTGATACATATAAGAAGGAACATGATACCTAAAACAGATTAAAGTGATGGGAGCATTTGATAAACATGAAAGTTGCTTCCAGGACTGTAGAACTGATCATTGAAAAGCATAGGCTATAAGGGCAGGGAGTCTCAACTGTATTGATTTAGTATTCCAGTTTTAATGTTGACATGAAACAGCGATGGCTTCTTTTTTATTAGGGTTTTATCTTGAAACACAATGTCTGGACTTAAGGACATAGGTGAGTTTTTGGATCTAGTTTGTTTAAATGTAGCACATTGTCAGATAGTCTAAACCTCTGCATGTTTCATTATTAAAAGACATTTTTGCTAAATTTAATTTCTATTTATGATACGATTTCAGAAAATCTTAGGAGTCACATGTTTTATATTGATACTGTGCCAGCTTCACGTCACTTGCAGGAAAGGGTCTCAAAACTAAGTTAGGCTATAGCAATAATCAGAATCTTGAATATGCCCACTTTAACTACATGTAACATTTTTAATTAATGCCTAATGCAAATTTGAGGTAGATTTAGTACTGTAATGTTAGAAATGATGACACACGACATGAGATTTCAAAATTTGAATGATGTAAAGTTTAAAAAGTGCCTGATTTGTGTTCCCCAAACAGTAAGGACATAAATACAGGCACAGTAAAATTTTTGATATTTTTATACTTGCTTTTAAGTAAGGAGAAAATACTTTATATAATTTTTAAATTCTGAGGCAAAAATTTCAGTTAAAATTTTTCTGTACTCTGGGAACTTCATAGGTAAAATACTGCAGTATCGAAGTTCATAAAAGTCAAGAGGTCAATTTATACATGGAAATCTTTTCCTTTGGATTATGTATAATAGTTATTTGGCAGTTTACATGTTTTTATTGTCAGTATAGGAGTATATTCTTATAAGCAGTATTGATAAAATTCTTTATGATTAATTTATGGGATGATTTAAGTTTATTTTAAATGAGCGGATGTTTTACTGTTTGCACAATTTTTAACTTATTGAAGAGGCTGGAGCAGATCACATTTCTAGTAATTATCTTTTTGTGGAGTGTTTATATCTTTTTAAAAGTGTAAATAATGGTTGAGGTCTATCCCGATGGGGCTTTGTCTGTAGACCTACATCGTTGGAAACGCCTCATAGAGTAAATAACATGCTTTCTTTTACTCACAGAACTATGTGTTAGATCTGTGGGAAGGAATGGCAAGACAGCTGCTAAAACTATGATAAAGACCTAATAGTGAATTTCTTTTATCTTAGGTATTGGTATATCCCAACGATCTAGTCTAGGGTGTGATAGCTTAGGTAAGTTTTAATTGGTGACAGTGTAATTTTGGGTTGCCATTGCAGTTCAGATGATGAATTTAACTGTTCAACTGCTGAATGATCCAGACATGAACTAAAACTTAATTCTGACAGAACCGAATATAGCTCTGTAGGTTTTAGTTTTTAATCACACACTTGTCAATCTTTTATTTGGTATTTTCTCTGTAGGAGTGAATATGAATTGAACTTAGTCATGTTTAGAGGTGAGTGGAATATTGATTGAAATTTATTAAGGATTTATAGTTCTAGAAAAAATGTAAATTCTGAGTACAATAAGTCCTCAATGTCATCGAAAGGTTCTGTGACTTTCACTGAAGTAATGGTGTATAAGGGAACCTTTTTAACCTTTATTATAAAGGCTAATTGATAATAAAGAAAAGATTAACTTCTTATCTCATCAACATTATCAGGAAGGATTGAACAAAAGGATGTTATTTGAGGGATAAAACAATTGTCAAAATCTTGGCAAATGTATTTTCCCTAATATTTGCATTTATATACAGAATTGGTATAAAAAATTAAAAAAAAAGACTTCATGTCTAGGCTACCAAATGAAAATGCCCCCCTTTTGCACTTACTAAACTGACAATTCCATATGGTTGATCCTAATAACGTGTACTTGGATATATTAATATTAAAACAGGAAAGGAATTCCACCAAATAACAATTTGAGTGACTGGCATCTTTATTTCTAGTGCAGAGAAAGACAGGAGAAATAATGATGACTGGGTTTATAATGCAATTAATGTGGTTGCCTCACTGAGACAATTAAGGATTAAAGGTCAAATTATTTTACCTGTTATATGAACTTAATTTTAGAGATTTTTGTGAGAATAAGTTTATTTTGCAAACTTGAAGTAGGCGTTTACAGTTCAGTCACGATTGCACTTGTATGGTATCTGCATTCAGCAGTTTATTCCTGCTGGGTGTTCAAAGGACAGTGCAATATAAATTCAGTATGTGGCATCGTTGGTTTTCTTGTCTTCGTGCATGTGAAACCTGGTATTTTTATTGATACAGTTTTCCTATAGTTTCTCACTCTGTTCCGTGTGACATAATCTTCAGTATGAACTAATGTTTCTCGGTTTCTAGGGTGTCTGAAATTAAGAACCAGACAGATGCATCTACTCTGACCCAAACCGTGTAAGGCTTTCTATTTATTGCTTCTAGGAGCTTATTTCTTTATTGATAGCATGTAATCAGAAACTTCTATATAGAACTCTTTTGCATGGTGTAGAGAAGCTTGAGAAAAACGTAACTAAAGCCTCATTCTAGATGAAAATGGACACTGTTGTTCATGGTGTCCAGAAGTTAATGTGGCTACATTGAGACACAGGTTATGCTTCCATCACAGTAAGTTTATTGCAGTGGTGACAATGAGACCTGTAACATTTTTTGCTAGGCTCAATGAGTAAAATCTGGATGTAATAATAGTCAATATTGGGGGGTGGGGGGGAACTTAATAGTAGAAACAATTAAGGAATAATATATTTTAGATCATTTGCCAAAACAGCAATGTACTTAATTTCTAGGGCC
Organism: Rhinolophus ferrumequinum; assembly: GCF_004115265.2. Taxonomy (NCBI): domain Eukaryota; kingdom Metazoa; phylum Chordata; class Mammalia; order Chiroptera; family Rhinolophidae; genus Rhinolophus; species Rhinolophus ferrumequinum. The sequence goes on along the minus strand of NC_046294.1, from coordinate 64,896,338 downwards.
TTAAAGTAAACTGCTTGAAGAAATTCGGTCCCAATGATTACAGGTAAGATTTTCATTTATTCCCTCAAATTCCCTCCTAGTTTAAAGAAAGGAGACTTTTAAACTTTATAAAACTTCAGCATTAATGTCCTTGCATGTATTTATCTAATTCTTCCAGCAGCCCATCCTGGTAGTTTATTTAATCACCACAAAAGATTAGATGTTAACTAGGCCACCGTGTGTTTGTATGTTTATCAGCATGATGTTATGATGATGGGCAAAATGTTCAACTGCTCTGAATGGGCTGAATGAGAATAGCCTTTCTGAACATCCATCTACATTAAACATGTGCTACATTTTAAAACATGAAAGCTCTAAGATGAAAGTTCCCTGAAACATGCATGTTTCAAAAAGCTGCCTTTGCAGTTAATGATTGGAGAGCATTTCATATCAGTCAAAATTTATTTTAAATGAACTGGATTGAAAACATGCTTATTCCAACTATTTGCAGTTTTAAGCTTGGAATTTTCAGTACACGCTAGTTGGGAACTGGGTTTCAGGATACTTTAGAACCTGATAGTCAATACCTCATTTTAAAAAATTTAGTCCAATATGAATTTTAAAATCTTTTTCCATAGGTGGGGGATTTTTGAACTATGTCCGTATTCAACAGAGATCAAAGAAGCCCAACTAAAAGAATTATGGCAAGTTATTTGTCTTTATCTTACCATACCAAATTATTTGTCCAAGTATAATGTAATGGTCATTACCAAGGCTTTTAGAATGCAGTTTCTCATTTGCCGTGGACATGACCACAAAACATTTTTCCCACTAGGTTTTCTTTCTGCTACGTTGCTAGCATTCATCCTATTGGGAACATTTTATCATCCCTTGTTTTATTTACATTTCCTAGAGCAGACTGTCCAGTATAAATACAAGGTGTATGTGATTTTGTAATAGCCATTGGTAAGCAGCAAGATTTTACAACAACCATAGCTAGTGGCTGTTATATTGAAGTGAGTGCCTAGATCTGTGGAGTCATGCAGATGTCCTTTGTGTCTCTAATCCTTTTGGGTGCTAGTGACCAGATAGTTTGATGTGATCACATGACCATTTCTATTCCTGTTAAATAGGACTAAGTGACATGACAACGGTGGATTGAGCAAAAAATGTATTTAAAAGGTATGTATACATTCAAAAATTGAAAAATTTGTAGGTCATTTCAAAGAGAGCTTGTGGGATCAAAACCAGGAGCTCTTAACGCTGTGACCAAAGATTGAAGTTCTCCATAGGATACAGTAGTCACTCACTAGTGCTATGTTTTCCTGAGGAGATACATAAGATCAATGAATGGTGATATGGGAAAGTAAATAAATGTCTCCCAAGTTTAACCACTGCCTACTCTTCTTTTTTAGGGATTAAGACTCAAACTCAGGAACTAAGGCAGTGAGTGGAAGGAATCACAACATGGGGAATTTCTTAAATAAAAATTTATTAACTTTAAATAATTGTGCGTATGTTACACATAATTAAAAAAACCCACATTTTCTTCAAAGTCAGCATGTATTTTTGGCTCGAAGTTTCTCTAGTGTTTTCTGTGGAGGGAATAAAAATGGGATTTACCAGTTAATAGTTGTGTTGTGCCTTTGATAAGGAAAATTGTAGGGACCCCTGCTCACCTTGTGAAATTCTTTTGCCCTTGCTCTGTTTTGGGCATAAGCTGCTTGCTTTGCTTTCTCTTCCTTTTGCTGTTTTACCTCAGCTAACTGATTATAAAACCTGTAAGAGATTTAAATGGAATTAAAGACGGATGTTTCAGAAATGTGTATGACTATTCATACGTATGTACACTCATACCTTAGTGTCCTTTGGTGCCCGAGGGCTTGTGCAGTCTTTCTGTCTTCAGGAAGGGACACTCTGTTCGTACTTTTTAGGGGACTTACAGATGAACCTAAGTAAAGAAGAAGTAATTTGATATGCCAGATTCTCCTTCTGAAATGGATACAAGTGTTTTTGAGAACATACCTGGAGAAGATTGCCCCTTAATTATTTTGCTTTGAGAATTTTCAGACACACGAATTTTACTCCTTATTTCTTTCTGTCTCTGGGAGGATCTCTCTATAAATGATTTTTTTCTCTTTACAAATGCTTCTTGTAAGCTCCCTGGTACAGGTGTAAACTTGGGAATCGTTTCTGTTAAAACAAAAATGAAGCTATTTTCACTTCATTGAACTTTAGTCCAGCACTATGGAAGATTGTGGGGTTCCTACTCAAATGTAGAAGCTGCGACTGGAGAATGACTTGAGTAGGGAATTCGCAGTGGCCCCTGGGTTCACTGAACAATTTCAGATGCTCAAGGCATACCTGTAGATAATGTAGTTGGCTTCTCCACACAATGCTCTGATATAGCTGGATAATCTGAGGTTTCTGTTTCTGGTACAAGAGGCATAAATTCACTCACCTAATTGCAAGAAAGTCATAGATGAATTTACCACTTTTTACTTGTACAGCAAAGGCTATAATCATTATCAGGTTCTCTCTAAACCCTGGTTCCCTTTGGTGGACAAAAAGGTGCGCTCTTAGGGGCGGGGGGTGCGGGTGGGTTGAATGACTGCTCAATTCTCAGCTGCAACATCGGACTGTATTTCCAATTGACTTGACTCCCATGCTCATTTGTTCACTGCTTTGTGCTGCCCTCACATTTGTCTCGATAGCTTTAAGACTGAATTTCTGAGAAGGGAAAGTAATGGTTTTTACTCCTATTAAAATGCTTTGACCATCAGTACTAGAGAACAATTAGTCTACTTTTCCATCCTACTCTAGCCAATAGCTTTTCCTCATCTTGTCAAGTCTTTTTAATTACCTAACCTTCCAAACCACCCCTACTGTATCTTCACTACTTGTCTATTGCCTTTAAACTACCCTATTCAGTAATCACAAAAACAATTACTAGAGGTGAATTCTATAATTTGCCATCAGGCATCTTGGAGTCCTTACTAAGTTAGAATGATATTCACTGCAGAGTTCTCTTCAATTACAACCTTAGAAAAATTGAAACGAGCCAGGCAAATAATCAGATGGTTTCATTGTAGTGGAAAAATACAGGAAACAGGCAGTCAACAGAATTTGAAATACATTTTTTCACTTTAGGACTGAAAAGTGAAACTTTCAAAGCAATAAAAACCTCAGTCTGGATTTCCTTACCTGTCTTCTGCCTCTGCTGCCTCACTGCTTTGGAACAAAGATCTTTCATTGGGGAATGGAAAGCATGAGTTCCAACCCAAGTCTGACATCTACAGTACCAGAAATACTGTATTTAAGACAATGTTACTGGGGGATTTGAGAGGCTTCTGTCAGCTGGCAAACTAATGGGGAAGGAAATTAGTTTCCAAATAATTAAAATGGGAGAAAAATGAAAACTCCTTTTCTATTCCCCAATTCTCAGCTACAGGTGGCTTATAAATGAGGAGTATTAAGCTATGAAATTTACCTGAAAACTTTGTGCCTGATTCTCTTCCTTTTCTTCAAGGGTTAAGTTTGCAAAATCCATTTCAGCCATACTGATATCACTGGTGCTTACTAATGTGAGTTCTGGTTCCTCCATTATACCACGGCCAGACTCTGTCTCCTGTGCAGTAAATTAAAAAGGAAACCAATAGCCTTAAACATTCAAAATGTGAAAATAGTTTATATTATGGAGGAAGAGTAACAGACCAAGGTAGTGCACCCCCACTTTCAGAAATAGGGCTTGGGGATGGGTGAAACAATTGAAAATATCTCCTGCATGGATTACAAACACAAATGCTCACAGCATTAGAGATGTAAGTTCAGATTAATAATTGGGTTGTAGGGTAGACCCTATCTAAAGGGAGTAGTAGCTGTTGGGTTGCAGCCAAATGGAGGCCACTGCTGCCAGAATAACTTTTTAAGGGAAATACCATCTTTTATTAAACACTGAATAAGAATTTGGAAAAATATCCAAAAGCAGCCAAATCACATCTGTAGTCTAGATACAGCCTTTATCTTCAATCTATTATAACATGCTTATTTGTGGAAGGACAATACAACATTCAGGTGACTGGACTTGAAACCAAGCAGATTAGTTCAATGTAATGTAATGAGGTTCAACACAAAGTGCTGAAGCATAGGCCGGCCACCATTCCTCAGGGAAGCTGGAGCAGGGATATGTGAATTGGGAGGAAATATCTTCTGTAAAACTCAGATATCGAGATTTCCAATGATTAAGAGATTGACTATCTCAGGTATGTTAACTAGCAAGAAGCCTTGTTTCTCTTGAATTTTGTTTCAAAAGTATTTCCGGAAAATGAATTTAAATGCTATTTATACAAACACAGATTCACTTACCCAGACTGGAATAGAGCTCTGTAGTGAAAATGATCCAGAACTTGAAAACAGCTCTGATTGTGATTCCTGAGGTAGATTTCGTATGATTTTTGGAGTTTCTGTTTTAGTTGAGTTCTCATAATATTTTTCATCCTGGCGAGTTAATAAATGTAGTGTCTGAGTTGAAGTTCCCATCTCTTCTGTTCCCACATGTGATTGTGAGTCAGATTCCTCTGTGTGTGCATTTACATTTAAAACACCACAGATTTCATTTTTATCATCTTCAAGGAGTCCTTGACTTTGTAACGCTGTATCAGCCTCCCTTACTGATAGTTCTTCAAAGGCCAGTCTTTCTTTCCTGCCTTCTGGTTGGTCTTTCACCGAGCATTCACTAAAGGTGGAACCACACGGAGTGCTATGCTGTAGATTTAACTGATGAAATACATTAGCCTCGTGAGATGAACTGAAGACTGAACTTTGCAAATTTCCTACAGAGAGCTGGAAATGAACACTTTTTTTCTTATTTTGTAATATTTCAGTCTGTTCAGAGGAGAAGTTCTGTTCAGAGGAGTAGTTCTGATTTTCTATGCCTTGGGAAGAATCTCTTGCTTCAATGCTAAAAATACTTGGTAGATCAGCATGCTGGCCCCCCTCCTGAGAAGAAAATTCTGGCAGAAGTTGTTGAAAAGATTGTTCAGATCCTGCATTAAGAAGGTTAAGAAATCAGTTAATCATCATCATATGTCACCAAACTTAGATACAGATATAGTCCCTAACAGTGAGTAAATTGCAAAGGTTACTTCCTACAATTTTAGGAAAGCTGATATATGTAAACACGAATAGAAAGTTAAGGGATGGTCACAGTAATTTTCAAATAACTACTGCTCACACCATGTATTTCCACCTGACAGTAATTTTAGAAACTATGGCTATTAGACACAATGAGGACATTTTCCACCATAAGAGAAAAACACTGATTTTGTTGTAATAACAAGGATTTAGGTTAAAACGTGCATGTGTATCTCATGCATGTATGTGGCTGTGTGTGATCTATATAAAATTTATACGAAAAGATTTAGAAGGGTGCTTAAATTGTTAACTGTTAAGGGTTGAGGTAGGGAAGTTGAGCAAAAGGCAGCACTTTTGGTTTTTTATTAAGTTCACTACTGTGAAAATGCAAACTGAGCATACATTACCTCTGTTATTTAAACAAATACATAGAACTTGTAACACTGGGACGAGCTGAGGACAGGAATGGAGGACTTGGGGATGGGTGAAATAATGGGATAACTGAAAATATCTTCTGCAGGGATTCCAAACCCAAGTGCTCACAGAGCTAAGAGATAATCCAAGTGCAGGGTAACGGGGCTGTGCAGAACCAGAGGCTGGATCCTATCTAAAGGGAGCAGCAGCTGTTGTGTTGTAGCCAAATGGAGACCACTGCTGGTAGGCACAATTTCCAAGAAAAAAGGTATTCGGTTTCACTTTTTCTAACTTAGTCATACATACCCTCACCAATACTTCCTGTGGCAAAACTCTGAGCTGCAGTTTGAGCCACATTAGGGTCACGTTGCTGATTGAGGCTTGTGTTAAGAGGAGAACGCAGGCTGCTGCTCCTCAGTGCTGTAAAAGCAGCTGTACCGTTGTATGATACAGTTGCATGGTGGCTTTCACATGAAGAGTCTGAGCTCTGATGGAAAACAACAGGGAAATGCCGAAATACTGATTATGCATTACAAGTTGAGTCAATAAGCATTATGTTCCTTTGATACTACTCTTCCTTAATTCCCACTCTATTACCACACTAATACAGTGGTACCTCGGTTTTCAAACGTAATCCGTTCCGGAAGACCGTTCGAGTTCTGAAACGTTTGAAAAAAGCTGAAAAAAGCCGATAGCTAGGCCTCAGGATCTTGCACTTAGCAGAAGCCGAGTGACATGTTCGACTTTCGAAGCGTGTTCGCAAACCAAAGCATTTACTTCCGGGTTTATGGCATTCATAAACAAATGTTTGTCAACGGAGACATTCGAAAACTGAGGTACTACTGTAACTTGCTTATTCAAACCCAATTCTTCATTTCAGTCAATATGAGATTTTGTAAAAAGATGATTTAGAAAACAAACTGAATTAACCGGACTGAGTTTAGGACATGATGAGATTTTGTGATAAGCAGGAACTAGTAGGTACAGAAGCCAGGGATGTCGGGATGTGGAGTAGAAAGACTCAGGCTGGAATCTTAGTGCCTTTACTAGATACGAAGAGACTTTTTCAATTTTGCAAAGTTACATTTATCTGAACGGTTTAAGGCTGAATTCCATTAAAATAAAACAGACAAAAACATAAAAGCAAACAAAAATATTCTCAAGCCTTTTATGGGTCACACTCACTAGCGGGACATAAGGCTGATGAGGACAAATTCTAATGCAGCTGTTTTCAATCTTGGTTCCACATTAGAATCACTTGGGGAACTATAAAAATAAATCCTGATATCTGAGCACTCCTAGAGATTCTGATTTAATTGGTCTGAGGTGCAGTCTGGGCACGGATTTTTAAAAGCTTTCCACACAATTCTAATTGGCAGCCAAAGTTAACAATCATTGTTGTGTTCTGACAGAATATAATTTGACAGACTTCTTGGAAATTCATTGCAATGAAGCATCTACTTTAATATACCTGGTAAAAGTCTCTGCTGTCCTGAGAAATCCCAGAGGAAAATGATGAGAAATCAAAATCTGGCTGTGGTTCTAAGGGTTTAAACAGCTGATGATGAAAGTTTGGAAAACTGTGTTCCAATTCTGGAAAGTCAAGGTCAACTGTTGGAATTTTGAGAAAAAAGGATAAATTTATTTTTAAAATAAAGCCTAGAAAAATAGTACTAAGAAATATTCCTAAAAGCTTACTTTTAGGTAACTCTAATTCAACAAAATTACTTCCACTTTTTTCATTATGAGATGTTTTCAAATTAAGTCCTATCATGTACAAAAAATGGGGATATTCTCAATGACCAAACCTTCGACAAACATGTCTCCATTTCTACCAGGCCCAAAGTCTTATGAGGTTATTTAGGAGTAAGAGGCCATTATGATCACTGCTTTGCTATAAGCTTTGTTATTCTCACTTAGCTCACTTTAGGTCAATAATTTAAAAAAAGAAGAAGAAAAAAAGCTCACTGTACTGAGTGTTACTATGGGCCAGACATTGTACTTCATGTGTATTATTTAATCATCAAGATCCCTCTTTTAGAAGATGAAAAAGTAACTTGTCAATGGTCTCACGGCTAGTAAAATGGTCAAAGTTGGAGTCAAATACAAGTCTGTGATTTCTGAGCTCTTGTTCTCAATGTTGGGTATACGACTGCCTCAAGCTGTTGTAGCCAACTTCTTAACAGGAGAGGAAGATCTGCTAAACTCTTTGATGTGTTGTTCTGTCAGTCTAATTGGTTCCAAATCCCCTCTCACTAAATGCACTCAGTGTTTTCCGTGGCATAACTACTATAGCAGGCCATAAAAACATGGAGCTCCATCACTACTTAAAACTAAAAGGGATGAAAAATTAAGTTAAAAACAGTTCATATGAATGTATTTGTTCAAAATAATTTTACCCCACAAGTCTGTTTTTTCAGTCATCAAATTTGCTTCATTTATGTACTTGTCTGTCATGTGCTGAATATGCGCTCGACCAGACGTAAATTTTTCCACTGTTGGCAACAGAGGTTTATGAACATCCCAAGAGTCCTGCCTTTGATAAATAACTTGCGGTGGAAGAACTATAAAACTTAAAATAATTGTTTCCTTTTCTTTGCCGGGGGTAGATTCTTGTTCCCTATGGTCCACCTGCTCTGAAAATGACTGAAAATTAAGTTGAGTGAACATTTTAATGGCTGGGTACTTAGAGGCAAATTTTGGTAGAGAGGCATAGCAGTATCTATTGATAAGGGATCAGTGATACCAAGAAATTTGTTCAGATAGCTTCCCACTGAAGGGGGAAGTGTGACATTAATGGATGCTTCTCAAAGTGTCATTGAGGATCCACACAGCATCCTCAAGGGTCTGCAGGCCTGTGACTGCCACCATGTTTAAAATATCATAGTGTCCAATATGCTATCAGGCATAAAATTTTTGAGATTTAAAGAAAAAAACACCCTCTCAGCACAATGTCAAAAGCAGTGTTTGCTCTCACCATTGTATTGTAACTGAACTGGTGCTGTTCTTTCAATTTATTTACAAATATTTTGACATTATTATTACCTGGATCTGTAAAGCTCAAATCTGTGTTTTCATAACTTAAGCTCCCAGTAGAAACAGTTATTGAAGATAATGGCTCATGATAAATCTCTTGCGTTTCAGCCTAAAAATTAAGGGTAACATTTGACCACAATGTACAAAGTAATATCTAGAAAAAACCCAAATCACCAATATCAGCAGTTACAAATTCTGAGCTCAGATCAAGTGTAGAAACCTTCATAGTTATAAAGGTCAGTAGTAAAACCTTTTCATCATTGCTCAGAACTGGTTAGACTTTCATACACACGAATCTCCCACCCCCGATTCTCATTCATCCATCAGCAGTCCTCAGTTATCTGCCGCCACCTAAACACACACACACACACACACACGCACACACCCTTATTGTTTACATTTTTGCTTCTCAGAACTATACAGATCATGCATCAGGTAGACTGGAAGGTCTTCTGATGCTCAGATTTGGCTATTTTCATCACTGATCCACTTAAGTAACAGCAGATCTCAGAGAACACACATTTTAATATTTCACAGCGTCTGTGAACTAAACAAAAAATACAAAGCCAAATAGCTCTAACAACGTGGTGCACATTAAGACATGACTAACCTTAGTATCTGGCTTCACAGCTGGACTCGAATGTGTAAGTTCTTCCTCCACAGCATAACTTAATACTGCATGATTCTCAACCAGAGCCTCCTTGACCTTGACTGAAACGGGGGAAAAAAGGTTTGGATTATGACATACTTAATTCTTGTCATCAGAGGACATTATTTCCTGTTTTCCTACAATTTTCTTTCATATTTTGCTTGTATAGTTGCCTTATCTTAGACCAAAAAGAAAAAAACAAACAGAAAATATCATTCATTTTCTTATTCAAATATTTACTAGTCAGCACAATATACTCCTGGAAAACTGCAGTTATCATTGTTATTCTATGAATAAAACCTTTTTGAAAAGAGCCAAAGTGATGGGAAATATTTTTGTTACTATTTTAAGTGCAGAAGCAAGAATATTCGATCATAAATACAGTATAATCTCAAAGTTGAGAAAAATGCATATAACAAAGAGAAAGAAAAACATCATAATACAACCAGTGGCTGCTTATGAATGGTAGGGCAAGGAGGACTTTTATGTCTTTGTAACTTTTAGTGCTTTAAAAAAATCACAATGAGCGTGCACTGCTTTTATTATGAATTATCATTTCTAATCATCTTTGAAATACATGTAAAATTACACGTTTTGTCTCACTATTAATAATTTAAGTATTCTGAGTTAATTTTTCTCTTATTCCCAACAGTCAATGTTTGTGAAAAAGCCAGCCAAGACATATGGTTGTGGTTTTAAAATAGATTAAAATTGGGCGGCCAGATGGCTCAGTTGGTTAGAGTGCGAGCTCTGAATAATAGGGTTGCCAGTTCGATTCCCCCATGGGCCAGTGAGCTGTGCCCTCCACAACTAGATTGAAGACAACGAGCTGCCACTGAGCTTCCAAAGGGGCAGCCAGATGGATCAGTTTGTTAGAGCATGAGGTCTAAACAACAAGGTTGCTGGGTCATTGCCTGCATGGGATGGTGGGCTGTGCCCCCTGTAACTAAGATGGAAAACGGTAACTGAACTTGGAGCTGAGCTGCACCCTCCACAACTAGATTGAAGGACAACGGCTTGGAGCTGACACACTCCAAGTGCTGGAGAAACACACTGTTCCCCAATAAAAATTTATAAAGAAAATAAAATAGATTAAAACTGTTCCACCAAGTACAAACTAAAAATTTCTTTCTCATTATCATAATATTATTAAAAGAGATCATGTACATTAAAAGTATGTTTCTTAAGTGTGTAGGGAATGTTTTCTAAAAGATAACCCAGAACACAGACATAGACACACCCACACTCACACACATATCTGTATATGTCTTTATATACCAGGAGTGCCAAAAAATTGTATACAAGTGGACACTTTGGTCAACATTGCTCAAGCAGTAGTTCTCCATAATTAGTGTCTGGATGCTGATAGTACCCACTTTGAGCACCTCTTATAATTGCAGAAGTCAAACGTGACTTGTATTCATCTTTTGTTATTGGTATATATTGAGTATTACAATTTTAATAGTTTTCCTTTCTTAAAATGTGTCTACAGTATTTCGGCATGCTCTGTGTGTGTGTGTATATATATATATTTGTAAAATGTCTATTATGCATAATGAAGTAAGATAAGGCTAATACCAAATATTATAGTAAAATAGAATTTATTTTTTAATACAACTTTTTACTGTCTCATAATCTAGTTCATTTAAAAATATATTATTGTGACATAATTCATTTAACCATTAAACTGTTACTTGCTTCTATACACACTAAAATTTTAAGTAAAGAAAATAAGAGATGGTGAAATTTTATAAGGAGTTATTTTTTAAGCATCTCATTTCAAGAGCTAGTTGGGACATTAGAAGTTTATCTGAGGTTTTTAAATTTGTACTCACAATTATATACTATTCTCTACAACATGGCAAGATTTCCCCCAGAGGAGAGATGAGTGAACAGGGTAGCATTTCACTAGTGGTAAAAAGTGAAAAATAACAATTGGAGAAAAGAGTAAAGTCTGAGTTATTTAAGACATTGAAGAATTCAACAAATAGGTCCCTGAAAGTAGTTGGAAGAGAAATTACTGTCACTGGTTTGGAACACGGTTCACTAATAGTAGGAACCCATTAGGCGGTTCCTCAAAAGAAGTAACATCAGGAAAGTAATGCCTTACACAGAGTAATCCCATGCTCTGCAGGAAGGCAATACTTCCTGCTTTCCTACGCAAGGGGTACCACTAAAAGCTTTTAAGAAATAAAGGTGAGGTGATGAGGACCTGAATAAAGTGGTGGGGAGGGAAATGGAGAAGTAACAAAACTAAGACCCTCCTAAGATAAAAATACAAATTTGAGGCTGATTATGAGAAGGAGAACAGCAGCCCCTGAGAGGCAGGAGCTGATCTGGCACTATCAGCGTGGCCTTGGTGTTCTCCTGTTAAACATTAACAATTTCACAGAACAGTAATATCACAAAAGTCCACTCTGTTGATCAAGACAAAAATCAGACCACCCGTCCTCATCTCTGAATATAGACAAAATCATGAATATTATCCAGACCACAGAAATGACCGAGCATCTCCTTATCCTGGTTAATGTGAGTGACTAGTTATAGCTTTAATCACAGCTTTAATAAGCCTCACTCCCTTATTCCTACCTCCTAAATAAGAATTTTTTAGGTACCCCCAAATAGAATTACCCTGCTTCTTGATAATATCCAATACTAATAAGCAAAGCCCCATTCACTTGAATCCTCCCCCAAATCACCTAATACAAGGAAAACCTTACAGGTAGATCCTTTCTAAGGCCCTCACGTTCCCTGTGGTGGCATTCTACCTCACTGCAACAAGTCAAAACACCTAACTTTGTTCAACTACAGGTGTGTTCCTGGGTAGTCTTTGGCTAGAGAATATCAATGGTAGAATAAAAAGAAAATACAAGTATCCAATTGGCTAAATCTAAAAGAATGATGTAACTTTCACTTTAAAATATCAAATATTATAATTCACTGGAAATTATATCCTTTGCAATTATTTCAATCTCCAATTAAAGATGCTAAAGTCCATTTTTCTATAAACTCTCAAAAAATAGAATAGGTGTCTCATCTCTCATTTTAAAAGGTCTTTAGAACTCGTAAAGCAGGAGTATCTTTTGTAGTGTAAGCATATTATACTTGTAAAACAGCTTGTTATATACATGCATCAATTCAAAAGTGAGAAAATGCACATTGGTGGGCTTTGGGTGGCAGAATTAAGAGATTTAAAGTTTTTTTCCTTATAACTCTTTATTTTCCAAATATTTAAGCATAAAATAGTTCATTGAGAAAGCCACAGATAGAATTTTTTAAAGACAGTATTTATAACATGTAATAGTATTTAATTAAATGTGAATTGTTATGAATAGACTTAAACACCAAATCTATAGAGATTGTCAGCTGTAAAAACCTACCTTCACATACTTCCTACTAGCATTTATTTAGTGAAACAATTGAAAAGCAAAGTTAATTATCCTTTAAATAAATTTCACTTCCCTCATTCAACTTTTTCTGTACAGAAATAATATATGCTGCTTATAAAAAAAAATCCATAATACGTGAACATACAAAATAGAAAGTGAAACCCAGTCTCCAACAAAGGTAAACCTGTCCCAGTGCTTTGGTTGATTATCATCCAGACAATTTTTAAAGCATGAACAGATTCCCCCCACACTCATTTAACACCACACAGAACTGCACAGGATGCGTGCACCATGATTCTATTCCCAACAGTCACAGAAAGTATTTAGCATTTTTTCATCACAAATAACACTCCAGTAAATATCCTTTGTCCACACACCCTTCCCTGCTCACAGCAATTCCACTTTCAATGCCTTTATCTCTCACCTGCTTCGTCGGAGTCATCACCACAGACGTTCTCCTGGGCAACTGGGAAGGGTCGACCAAATGGATCATGGTCCAGTGGGGTCCCAAGGAAACTTTGTTCTCGACTTATAGAGACCCTCAGGGGGTCTCTGTCTTGATAAAAATCTGGTTTACCTGATAGGGAAAAAAACTGACTGATTAGATTTCCACTTAGATCAGGCACATGCAGGATTCATTTCTAGCGCTAGACAAAACTAAAACGGCAATTTAGATTATGGGGCAAAATTCTAAACTCTTAAAGACTTGACCTATGTAGCAAGAAAATAACTATCTTTCACAAGGCCTTTAAATTATTTTACTAAGTTTTTAATGAAACACCTACTTCTTAGACCAGATAATGCTTCAGAATTGACTAATCACAGGAAAAATGCCTAGAGAATTTACTAACCATTAATAATACTATTAGAAGACATAATATGCATTGATAATATGAAGTTCAAAAATACCCAGAGCCAATCTGTGGTATAAGAAATCAAGACAGGGATTCACCCTGGGGAGGAGCAGATGGTAACCGGGAGGGTACAGGGAAGGGTTTATGGAGTTCTCTCACATTCCACTTCTTGACCAGGGTGGTGAATGTAACACTTTGATTACTTGGGACAAGTGCCTCCCATCCAGGGACATCCCTAGAGTAGACTAAAGGTTTATTCTCTGGAGAAAATGAATCCGATACACACTGAATTCAGGGGGATGGGGCACTGCAAGGTTCATGGGTTGAAGGAAGAGACAGAATGCCATTAAAAAAGACCCGGGGCATTCAAGTCTGCATCCTCAACCCAGATCGCTCAGGTCTGGCGTCTGGCTACGTAACAGCAGCAGCCAGGATTGTGTCAAACTTGCAGGAGCTTTGTGTAAGGAACTGAACTGTAAACTGCCTTAGAGAAAAGAACTGCAGATACTAAGTTGAGGATCCCCATGAAAAGCCACCTCTTCCAATGAAGTCCTGCCGTACATCAGGTGCCCACCTACAGAATTCCCAATTAGTCTTAGCATCCAACTCCCACATGCAAGCTATTAGAGAAAGTCTCTACAATATCACAGGAACAACAAAAAAAGGAACAAGAGAACTCAGACAAACAGAAACCTAAATAAACGAAAACTATCAACATTCAAAGCAGGTAATATTTGGCATCCGTGAAAATGGCAGGATGCTATGAAAAAGGGGAAAAAAATCAGGAAGAAGAGCAAGTTTTTAAAAACTACAATTTGATAATAAAAAAAGTTCGTAAAAAAAGTTAGAAGAAAAAGTCGAGGAAATTCTCTCAGAAAGTAAAACCAAGAGAAAAAGAAATGAACTGTAGAAAAGAAAATTGGAAGATCAATATAGATCAACATTACTTTTATCGTCACCCACCTAAGGAGCCTTTTTAGTTTATTTATTTATTTTTTTAATTGCCTCCTAACTCCATGAAATTTTAATAACCACAGATATACTGTGTATCTTTCTTTGTACATCTGTGCTTTGGTACATAAAAAGAGTTAAGACTTTTTCACCTCATCAAGAACCAATTTTCATTTCCTTTGAGGGCAACACTCTTGTTAAAAATGCATGAGATAGGTCATCCAATTTTCAACTAAAAGGTTTTCCACAAACAGAAAATGATGTGATCTCAAATTATATTAGAGATACTTAATAGAAGTGTTAGTGTGGGAAGACAGCCATTCAAAAGAAGCTTTAAGCAAATGAAAAAGGAGACGATTTACTATAGAAAAAAATGTTTTACAAACAGAAAATATAATTATAGAATACTAATTGTCTCAGCAGTGAAAAATATTTATCCATCAGTATAATGATAACTTAGCTTAATTTTTGCTAAAATCCATTGCCAACTATAGAGGTAAAATAAGAAGCAACACTTCAAGACTTGAAAAGTGACTGCCTCTGTGAGTAGCAATAAGAGGTTGGGGGAGGGGAGCGCAGGAAGAAATGCTGTTTCATGTTATAACCTTCTAGGGCCATTTGCTTTTTCAAACTATTTGCCTATAGTATTTTAATGAAAAGTATTACCCCAAATGGTATGATAAAGGCTATAATGAAAGCTCCCAAAGAGCACATGAGAGAGATACTTGACAATTCAGGAAAAGTTTACCAGACAAGTGGCACTTGGGCCAACTCTCAAGGGAGGAGCAAGATCATAAAAGGCCTGGTAGGTGAAGGGGACTTAGCCTTAATTTGGGCTTATTCCTTGAATCAAAGGGAAACCACTGAAGACTTTTAAATAAGGAAAAATAAAGGGAGATTACTCTAAATATACCATGGGAAAATGAACTAGAATAAAGCTAGACTGGAACCAGGGAGACACTGGGAGATGTAGCAGTCAATCATGGAAGAAAGGATGGCCTGGATTAAACGAGTGGTAGTGGGAAAAGAAAGAAGTGGACAGATTCCAGAGCTGACCGAGTAGAACAGAGAAGAACTGGTGACTTATTGGGTGTTGGAGAGGTAAACGATGGAAGCAGCAAGGCTTATATCTGGGTACTTAGTCACTAAAAAAAGAAGGCTTGAAGAATAAGGAGGAGGTGGTAAGGGAATAATATGTAGCTTTCCTTTTTAGACAAGATGACATTTTGCAACTTCAATTAGAACTCATTAAATTATTTGAATCAATGGTGAGAATTTCCTAATGCTTATTCTGAATTAGAGAACGCACCAATCAGTTCCTGAAGTTGTGGTTTGCCAAACAGTGCAAAATAGGAGAAACGCTTCTTAAAGCCTAGTAATAAATAAAATCATTACTCTATGTTATAAGTTTCATAAGACATAATAAGAACGTATTAGAGAGTGATTCTTAAGAATTACTCTCAACCTCTACCTTCCTTAATTCTTTTAGTCAGAAACAGATGTATTTTACGGCCGAAGACCAAAATAGTTAATATTAACATTACACATCTACGTACCTTTCTATTGACAAGGCTAATTTCCCTTTAAAAAGGGTTTGCTTTGATAAGTTTGGTTAAGAAAATTATTTGGTGAGTCTGAAATCTAAAAACAATGATGAAATTCAAAGAGAGCTATTTACTAAGGATCTCAGGGAGGAATTTTTGTAGATAAGTGGATCTAGGAAAAAGTACAGTGAAGAAATATACCTAATTGTCCCTAAGGCCAGGATTTTAAGCATAATACTTACCCTATTAAAGATACGGGAAAAGAACAACAAAGGTACTGAAGTAGAAGAGCAACAAGGGAAAAAGAGAAAAAAAAACTGAGTTATATCCTAAAGAGACAGGTTAAAAAGGCAGATATCAAAGGAAGCAGATGGAAGCAAGAGTCAGAATATGGGATAGCAAAGAATTTTTGCCTACCGTAAACCGGTCTCCCCCATATACAAGAAAAAACTAGTTACCCAATGCCACATTTAAGTCCCAATTTTATATACAGTTTATGTAAACCATTTTTTTCCTAAGTACTCAAAGACAAATTTCTTCACCAATAACAAAAAATTAGCATCTTAAAAAAAAATGTAGAAAACTGGCAAACTATTAAGAAACCATATATTATCAAACCATCTGTTTACCTAGTACAGAAGGTCTGCCTCTTGCCGGTGATTCTACCTCTTGTATAGCACTAAGTTCATGTTGGTTCAAGTCCAATCCACATTTAACTTTCGCTACAGGTGGCTTTGAGGCTCTTCTGTTCAGCTTCTCACCTATCAAGTCAATGATAAAGGTAGGCATGATAAAATCTATTAACATACTACAAACTTCTCTTCAACTAGCAAGTTGCAGGAAGTGAAAGCAAAGAATAATCAGTGGAATAATTACAATAAAATCCGATTGGCTTACCATTTATCTTACTACTATCTTCAGAAAGTAGCTGATTATCATCAGAATGGCTCCTATCTGCAGGACGAATGTTCTCATGATCATCTCTTGCTTGGTCTTGGAGACGAGGCAGCCCATCCCCGAGCATCTGGGTTTTTAAATCATTTTCAAGTGTGGGCTTACTTGTCTGAAACTGTGGACAGACGAGGGTGGGGATGACACAGGATGAGGGACCGTGTAAAGCCTTTATCTCCTTCTTAAATTAGAACCTCAACCAAATAGTTACATCAATCACACTATCACAACCCTTATCCACAGATAAAAAATGAGAAACGCTTCTAATATTGAAAGGGTGATATATTTCCATTGGAAAGTCCAACCACTCACAGGCTTCAACCTAAAAACTTAGCCTCCATTGTACCTTTCAATATGAGGTCTCACTCGAGTATACCCCTCTGCCTTTCTTTTCCCACTACTTTTCCTTCAAATGACTAGTAAACCCATAGAACTCAAGTTCTCATGAACTCAACTCAAGGTTCTCCTGAACAACAAGGATTTATAGAATTCTATTTAAGCTAAATAATAAATTCAGGAAATGGCCTTTTAAAGTAAAAGGGACACATTCATATTTAAGAGAATATACTCTTGTCTCCCATATATGAATGTCTTGAGTGATCATGCCAGAGTCTTCTCAATAATTCAGTAACAAGCAGCAGGTCCAGCTGTCCATCAGCCTAAAATCATGCCAATTATACAATAGGCGTAAGGAAAAAGATGGTACTGCTTTTGATTCATAAACAAATGTCAGCAAAGTGCTATAGAAAGCACAAGGTCTGCTAGTTGCATAAGAGAAATGCTGCTAACCGGTTATTTTACAATTTAATCTTCTTATGGTAAGCCAAAAACCCTTTATAACAAAACTTCAATGACAGTCTACATTTTTAAGTGTTTGCATTTGGTTGTATCACACTACTGGCTGATATTAGTTGGGCTTCAAATAACTATTAACCTCATAAATACCATGTGAGTTCAATGTTTTGTTTTAATTTCCACATTGTTTAAGGTAGAAAATTAAAGCAGTTAAGGTAAAACTACTTATTCTCAATAACTAAGAATTTATTTAAGCCTAAGATTAAAACAAACATTTAGCTTGTCTGAGTCTGGTTAACTCTACTAATATTTAGATACTCAAGTTTAATACATACCTGACTGTCTTTAAATAAATCCTTCAAAGTCTCTTGGTGTTGCTGTATCTGCTGTTGCAATGCTGTTTGTCTCTGTACTAGTAGTTCTTCCTGGGCTTTTTGGCTATAATGCAGTACTTCTTTTTGTAGATCCAATTGCTTCTGAAATCCCAAGTTATCTTGTTGAGCTAAGATAGGCTGTGAAAAACTCAAAAGTCTATCTTGAACTTTTGGGATCACAGAATCGCTTGAAGGAACTATATGTTCATTCTTGAATGAATCTAGTTCACAAATGTATTTAGATTCAACTTCAGCAAAAGGAAGTGGAATAAAGAAATGGTCTCTTCCTTTGGGTGAAAACAAAAAGGGAACAGCATGCTCAGAAGATTCACTTTCAATCAACTTATTTTTTTTGTCTAGAAGCAGTTCTTCCTGGGTCTTCTCACTCGAATGTACCACTTCCCTTTGCAAGTGCAATTGGGCTGTCAAATGATCTTGCTGAGGCAGCTGTGATAAACCCAAAAGCCTATCAGGCAATCCTGATATCTCAGAATGACTTGAGGGGGCTGTATTATCACTCTTAGTTGGGCAAGGTTCTTGGATTCTATCAGATTCAGTACAAGGTAATGAAGCAAATGAATGCTGCACGCTTAGGGGTAAGAAGGAAGAAGTGCCAGCCTGCTCGGGAAATATACCTTCCTCCCACTCACTCTGTTTATGTAAAAGTAATTCTTCCTGAGCTTCCTGTCTAGATTGAACAATGGCTTCCCTCTGTGTGGCTAACCGTTCTTGTAGTGCCTTCAAGTTATCTTGTTGAGGCTGGATAAGTTGTGATATCCTCAAAAGCCTATCCTGCAATTGTGGGATCTGAAAATGGCTTGAAGGAATTTTACCATCACTCTCTGTTGAAAGAGGTTCCTGGGTTGTACCAGATTCAGGAGAAGGTAAGGAAGTAAATGAATGCGGTCCTAACTGGGGTATGAATGAGGAGGAAGCAGTTTGTTCAAGAGATGTACTTCTTTGGGTTATTCTGTTACAATGAAGGGCCTCCTTCTCTGTGTCTAGCCATTCTTGGTGTGTCTCCAAATTACCCTGTTGTGAAAATCTCAAAACTCTGTCCTGAAATCTTGGGATCTTTGAATGGCTTAAGGAAACTGTACTGTCGCTCTTGATGGACATAAATTCCTGGCATCCTTCAGATTCAGCCACCTGGGGTAGGATTAAAGAGGTGCCAGTCTGTTCAGAAACTCTTTCTAATTCACTTTGTTGGTGTACAAATTCCCGAGTTTCTTGTTCAGCTCCATGTATTACCCTCTGTATGTGTGACTCTTCTTGGAGTGTTGTCAAATGTTCTTGCTGTGGCAGACTATGCTGTCGAAAACTGGAAGAGTCATCCCGAAATGTTGGGATGATCAAGTGACTTGAGGGAACTGTACTCTCCTTAGACAAGCAAAGGTTTTGAAATCTAGACTCAGTTTTAGCAGAAGCTTGCAAAGCAACTGAACGTTGAGCAACCATTGGTGGGAATGAAGAACTCATGTGGCCAGACTTACTGTCTGCCAAATCCCTGTGTCTGTGTAAAAGCAATTCCACCTGGGCTTCATGTCTAGCCTGAAGAGCATCCTTCTGTGCAGTGAGCTGCTCTTGGAGCAACTTCAAACTATTATGTAAAGGTAGGAACTGCTGTAGGAAACTCAAAGAGCCATCCTGAGATTTTGGAATTTCAGGCTGGCTTGAGAGAAGGCCCTCCTCACTCTTTGATGAATACTGCTCCTGGATTTTTCCAGATTGAGCACCAGCAGAAAGTAGTGAAGTAAATGCATGCTGAGTGACCTGAGATGGGAGGGAAGGGGGCTCAGTCTGTTCAGACCATACTCCTCCATCCAGTTCACCCTGTTTATTTATATATAATACTTCCTGGGCTTCTCGCCTAGCCTGAAGGCTGTCCCTCTGAATATTTAACTGTTGCTGAAGAAATTTAAAATGATCTTGCTGTGATAAGACAGGCTGTGAAAAACTCGAAAGCCTATCCTGAAGTTGTGGGACCCCAGCATGGCCCGAGGAAACTGCAGTATCATTCTTGGCTGGAGAAGATTCCCGGATTCTCCCAGATTGAGCTTTGGCAGACGGCAGTGAGGCAAAAGAATCCAGAGGTACCGATGGAAGGAATACAGAGACACCAGTTTGTCTTTCCAATTCTTTCTGTTTGCACAAAAGCAATTGTTCCTGAGCTTCCTGTCTTAACTGAAGAACTTCCTTCTGTAGATCTAACTGTTGTTGGAGAGCCTTCAGATGACCTTGCTGGGCCATGACATTCTCTGAGGGTGGCAAAGACTTATCCTGCATTTGGCTGATTTTAGAATGGCTTACAGAAACTGCACTTTTGCTCATGGTTGAAAAGCGTTCCTGGATTTTTCCAGATTCAACTTTGGCAGGCAGAGAAGAACTAAAAGAACGCTCAGCGACCAGTGGTAGGAATGAAGAAGGTTCAGCTAGCTTAGAAGATGTATTTTCATTGTTCTCTGACAACATTTGCTGGGAGTCTAAAGTTTGAAAAGTCGTTGCCCTAGATGTTTCAGCGATTTCACCAGAATGCTGTAGTATTAGTGGTCTATCATCTGACAAAGCCCTTGAAAGTATAGGAAATTCTTTAGGGACCGATTTACAGTCTCTCTGCTGTGTTTCAATCTGTGAAAACTGCTTTGGCAGTTCTTGTGGCTCCAAACATTGCTTGGCTAAAACATCTGTGTCTGTTGTTTCAACCGGTCTTCGTAGAATGTGATTTTGTCTTGGAAGCTGAAAATAATCTTGTTCTAATTTGGGAATCTGGATGGGCTGTATAGGTTGACGTTTGTTAAGACTCGACAAGGGTCTCTGATCTTGATCCCAATGGTCTGGTATAATCGTGGGCCTTTCAGGTGGAGCTGATATAATAGACTCGGGTGGTAATGAAGTAGCTGACGTGGATGGGTACTTTCCTCTTAACATAGTCTGATATTCGAGTAATCGTTTCCTGGCTGTTTCAACAGACTGTCTGTGAAACCTACCAAACACAAACACAAAAACAAATATTCTTTTGTGATTAAAAAAATGCTCCGTATTCTCAAAGGTCTATACATTAAATTCAACAGCAATTTGGGTTGGCCATAAACATGGCGGAAAAGGAACAACGTTCACATTGCCCTTGGAGAAATCTATATGCCCTAATTCTAAGGGAATCCTGATTAGACCTTCATATACACAAAGTAATAAATTCTGAAGATGTAGCCAAACACTATAACATATGAATTGTACCCAAGCTAATACCTGTTTTGCTGTAAAAGGTGATACTGATAGTTATGAATCATCCGCCTGTGACTATCTTCATCAGTGCTTATGGGGCATGATGCTGAAGCAGTGCCAACCTAAAAAAAGACAAAGCTACTAATTAAAAGATAAATCCAGAAACAAGTACTAAAGTATTTAATATGAATGAAGTTCTATAATTGTAACTTTCATATAGCTTTATTTTTTAATAAAAAAGACTGGCACTTCCATTATTAAAAAACAAAGTAATCTACCATTCTCTTTAGTGCCATGTCCAAGAGCTCGACATACACATTATATACAAATCAGTCTTGTTTCCCCGAAAATAAGACCCAGCTAGACGGACAATCAGCTCTAACGTGTCTTTTGGAGCAAAAATTAATATAAGACCAGGTATTATATTATTACATTATTATTTTACTATACTATACTATACTATACTATGTTATATTGGACCCGGCCTTATATTATAGTAAAATAAGACCAGGTCTTATATTGATTTTTGCTCCAAAAGACTCATTAGAACAGATTGTCCGGCTAGGTCTTATTTTCGGGGAAACACGATATACTGGCACCCTCTAGAAGCTGAAAGATGAAATCCATTAGGTTTATATAAACTTATTTATATATATACATTGTTAAAAAGAAAAAAATTACCAAATAAGAATTAGAAAGGCATTTTAGTTTTCCAGGTGCTAAGATTATACATATTTTTTTTTTATCCCCCGATGATCAATGTAGAGATGAGATTTCCCACATCCTACCCCAGTCTGTTGAGTGTTTTTTCTTTTTGCTTCTTCCAGCTGAACTCTGAAACAATCAGTTTCCAATCTTAACTTCTGTTGTGCAATTTTTTCAAGCAATTCCAACTGTTTTTGCTTCTGCTCTTCTATTTCCATTATCTAAGTAACAAAAAAAACTATCGATCTATTAACAACAAACTTACACAAAAGAAAAGTTCATAGTATGCATTACATTGAAAACAAATAGGTCTTATCACTGGGAGTACCAATTATCAGAGAAGAAAGTGGTGATATTTAATCTGTTACACCGCTGACAGAGGGAAGAAGAGAGTGAGAGCAGGGAAAGGGGGGAAAAGGAGAAAAAGTGAGAGAAATAAAAAAGAGGCAAAAGGAAAAAAAAAATAAACACATTAACTGTTATATTTCTGTTTTCTGGGAGCAAAGGGAAACCTTGATCATCACTGAAGACCCACTTCCAGACGGGCAGCAAATGATGCCCAGCCAAATTCTGTTTTTCACATCTTTAATTTTACATTGTTCTCAGTAAGAATACTACTAAAGAAATTAAATAGCAAAACCTCCCTAAACACATTGATTTCTTAAGCATACCCATAAAGGGGTGCAGTTACCTAGAAGCCAAATAATAATACAATGAACAGCATTCTGTATCTTTTCTGTCAGGCAATAAACAAATGGTCAGAAAATGGCAGAGGGATGACACCTAAACTTTTCTCTTATACCAACACACACACAGATCCAAGTAATAAGAACATATGTCAGACTGACTAAGTCTAAGGACAGGGACGAGTCTGTCTGTTGCCTGCTAAATCCAGCACCTTGTACACTTCCCGATCCATACGTGATACATAAATATTTATTGAATATGTAGAAAAAGATATGTGAAATTTCATTATGAGGAACGCTTTTACTAGAGGTAATGATGAATGACCTTGTTTTCAAAATAAAAAATGCCTAAACCTGATACTTTAATTATTTCTAATCAGGCAATAGTTAATATAATCAGGCTATAGCTGAGTTCCTATCTTCATCTTACTTTCCCTCACTCATGATAGCCACTGAATTTAGACTACTTACAGTTTTGTAGTACCTCTAGAACTGCATTATCAATATAAAAGTCACTAGCTACATGTGACTATTAAACTTAAATAAAATTTAAAATGCAGTTCCTCAAGTGCACTAGTCATATTTCAAATACCCAACAGCCCATGTAGCTAGTGGCCACCACACTCAACATAAATAAGGAATACTTCCATTACCACAGCTAGTTCTGTTGGATGATACTGCTTTGGAATATGATTAGATAACATTTGTCTGAGAATACTAGCTCATAGAATTCGCACTCCCCATATTTTTATAAAAAATATGACTATAAACTGGCTTAGTAATAATTAGCCTCTTTCAAGGTAATTTGTATTTAAAAGTTCTTTTATTAAAGTGGATGGGACAAAAATTATAGTTGAGGTTGAATTAAAAATTTTCTTCTGAAACACCGTTTTTCAAAAAAACTTCTGGGACTACAATGCCCAGCTGAATGTCCAATATTATGACAGGGATTCATTTATTCAACAAATATTTATTGAGTACTTCCTATGTATAAGGTACTATACCAGAAATTATGTAGACTTGAATTTGTTAAAAAAAGAGTCTCCACCTTTAAAAAATGTATGAACTTTACGGGAAGATAACAGACATACAAAAGCATAAAATACAAAGCAGAATGTCATAAGGGTCAAATGAGTAGTCTAAGAGAAGGTGAAGTGCCTTCTATCAGTTCAATGTGTAAAATAAAATAGAAGAAATGGTATCAAAAGTAGCCAGACATTAAGACAAAGTTCACTGGTCAAACAAAATTATAGTACCTACGGGAAGAAACAAACGTTTAAAAATAAAAATTTCAAATTACCTGTTTCTGCCTTGCTGCCATTCTAATTCTGGCTGCTTCTTCTTGAGGATGAAGTAGAACTGAACTCTGAGCTACAGCTGTGATAGGTTGAGTCTCCTTCATTTCTAAAAGAATCCCCCCAAAATTAGTTTCAATAATTTAGAATTCTGACCCCACCAGGATACCCTTAATTCATTCATTACATGTAATTTTATTAGGAAAAAGATTTGCAGAGTCAACGTTTGAGGATGTCATAAAAAGAAATACCTTTTTCCTTTTCAGAATCTGTATCACAAGAAAGTGGCTTATCTTCACTAGTAAGTGGTCCAGAGTCAACTGTTAGCGTATCACTTGCAACTGTAACAACTGTAACAGGAAATTATTATGAACATATTATCACTGTCAAACTTAAATCTGAACAAAGTAACAAAAATCTACACTCAGAGTAACAACTGAATATTGGTCCACCTGAATGTCTTATTTAATTAAGATCCAGTCACCTTCCAGACAACCACATATTTTATACATTAAATTCAAGGCTAACAGAAGATAGATGGAAGATTAAAATTTTGAACAAAAAGGAGAGAAATGAACAAGAACACATTAAAAAGGCACACCGACAATTTTAAACAATGGAAAAGCATCAGAGTAGAATAAGCAAGGCACCAGAGTTTAAAAAGAGAAGCTAAAAAAATTTAATTGTATCTTTGACATATACAGAAATTAGGATTATTTATGAAACCAGAGCAGAGAAGAAAGTTAAAGCAATCATATCAGGATAGCCAGAAACTCTAATTCTGCATCATTCATTCAGTCGTTCATTCACACACTTACTCACTCAGCACCTACCTACGCTCTGCATGCAGAGGACACCATGGTAAATAAGAAAAGGCCTCAAAGGGGTTTTACCGGGTGAGTGGGGGCAGAAACATTATATAAGTATACTAGGGAAAAAAATTATAAAATTAGAGACTGTGGTAAGTACTATATAAGAGAAACAAAGGGTTGTACAACAGAGTATTACAGGGGAATTTGAATTAGACTAGGGGCTCAGGTGAGATTTCTCTTAGAAAATGACACTTAAGCAGACACCTGAAAAGTAAGGAAGAAATAAGCCAGGTAAACAATGCAGGGATGGATAGGAGACCCTTCCACACAGATCAGCAGATCCCTATGAGAATAAAAACAGCTTGGCTCACTCAAGGAACTGAAAGCGGATCGATGTACATGGGTGTAGAGAGACCAGGGGGTAAATGCAGCAAGAGGAGGCTAGGGAAAGCCTGTTCCTACAGGCCTTCCTCAAAATAACCTCGTTATGGCCTGAAGATGAAAGAGTCCCCTTTCATTGCTACTTTTTTGGCTACTCCTTTTAACTGCCTTTGCTATTTGCCTCTTTTCTCACCATGTTACAAATGCTCGAGTCCCTCAGATGCTCTTACAGGCCTTCTTCTCACTGAATTCTTTCCCCTAAAAGACCTCCTCCACGCCCATGGCTTTAATGTTTATATATATGCTTGACTTCCAAATTTACCTTTCTTGTTTTAAGCTATTCAATCAATTCAACAAATATTAACTGCACCTTTGATGCACAAGGCACTAGTCTAGGCTCTGGGGACATAGCAATGAACAAAACAAGTTCCCACCCTCGTGGGTGTGTATTCTGTGACTGGAAGATACTCAGGGTGGAGAGGGATAGGTGTGAAGAAGCAAATAAGAAAACAAATTTATGGTCCATTAAATGTTGGTAAGAGCTATGGAGAAAAGACAGGGTAAAGGGAATAGGGAGGAAAGAGTATGGGGAGGGGTAGAAGCTTGCCATTTTATACAGTGCTAAGAGAAGGTCTTATTGAGAAAGCGATATCTGAGCCAATATCTGAAGGAAGTAAGAGAGTGAGCCATAGAAATATCCAAGTGCACTGCAGGCAAAAAGTCCAGCAGTTGCAAAGACCATGTGAGTCACGTCTGTTGTGTTTGAGGAATAGCGAGGAAGCCAGTGCCCAAGGTACAGTTGCTGAGAAGGGAGGTGTGGTAGAAAATGAAGTCAGAGAGAGAATGAGAATGAGACAAGTGGTGGGGGAGAGGTGTGTGTTGTGTGGAGATCATGTAGGGCTCTGACGCCCCCGTAAGCATTTTGGCTTTTACTGAGTGAAACGGTCGGTTGTTGGAGGGCTTCCCCCAGAGGAATGACATGAGCTGATGTATATTTTAACAGGATGACTCTGGGAATAGACTACAGCAGGAAGGTGAAAAACTGAAAACAGAAGACCAGTTAGGAGGCTAATGCCAGAATCTACACTAAAGATTGAACATGGCTTAAACTAAGTCAGCAGGCGCTGAGAAATCGTTGGCCTTTGGATATTTTGAGGGTAGGACCAATAGGATTTGCTGACGGTTTGGATGTATGATATAAAAGGGGAACAAGGGGCCAGCCAGGTGGCTCAGGCGGTTAGAGCTCTGTGCTCCTAACGCCGAATGCTGCCGGTTCGATTCCCACATGGGCCAGTGGGCTCTCAACCACAAGGTTGCCGGTTCGACCCCTCGAGTCCCACAAGGGATGGTGGGCTCCGCCCCCTGCAACTAAGATTGAACATGGCACCTTGAGCTGAGCTGCCGCTGAGCTCCCAGATGGCTCAGTTAGTTGGAGCGCGTCCTTTCAACCACAAGGTTGCTGGTTCAATTCCCGCAAGGGATGGTGGGCTGCAACCCCTGCAACTAACAACCGCACCTAGACCTGGAGCTGGACTACACCCTCCACAGCTACGATTGAAAAGGACAGCAACTTGACTTGGAAAAAAATCCTGGAAGTACACACTGTTCCCCAATAAAGTCCTGTTCCCCTTCCCCAATCAAATCTTTGAAATAAATAAATAAATAAATAAATAAATAAATAAATAAATAAATAAATAAATAAAAATAAAAGAGGGGAACCAGAATACCAAGGTTTTTGGCTTGAGCAAGAGAGAGAATTTTACTACCACTTATTGAAATGTGGGAGATTCCCTATTTCTCCAAAATTAAGACCTAGCCGGACAATCAGCTCTAATGCATCTTTTGGAGCAAAAATTAATATAAGACCCAGTTATATTATATTATATTATATTAGACCTGGTCTTATAGTAAAATATTTGCTCCAAAAACACATTAGAGCTGATTGTCCAGCTGAGTCTTATTTTCGGGGAAACATGGTTATTGGAAAAGCAGGTGTAGGGTGGAAGGGGATATCGAAAATTCAGTTCCGAAAAACTTTAAGATGTGATTAGATATACAAGGGAAGATGTCAAATAGACATTTAAATGAGTGGAGTTCAAAGGAGAGTCCAAGCCCAGAAAGACACCTGTGGAAATCATGAGTGTACAGATCATAATGTAAAATCATGACATTAGAGATCAAAACTAGGGAGTGTTGCTACAAAGAGAAAAGATTTGAGAAACAAGCTCTGAGGGAAACGACCAGTGGTTTTGAGATGAAGATAAGCAGCTAAGGAAACCCTTAGCTTAGGGAGGAGCCAGTGGTAGGACTCCCCATCCCCCGAGTGGGGTCAAGAGGTCAACTGAAGAAACTGTTTCCAGAAGGCTCCCTGTTGTACTTAAAATAAAATCTAAAATTCAAACTACAAGTCATTTCTTTTAGAATCCTGGTAGCAAAACATTTCCATACAAATCCAGTCACATTGTTGAAAAACATCCAGAAGATAAAACTCTAAGAATAAATACACAGTACACAGTACACTCTAAAGCTGTTAACATGTTCATCTCCTTCAGTAATTCTTTCAAGAGTTGTTCCTAAGGATATAATTAAAGATGTGGGCAAAGACTTTGCTAAAAGAATGCTCACTGCAGCCTAAAAAATAACAAGAAAACTTAGACCCAGCCTAAATTCATTAACAACAGGAAACTGGTTAATTTTGTTTCATCAATTACATTGGGATTAATATATATGAATAACACTACTACACTGAAAGTGGTCTGGAAGGAGATTCACTAAAATTTCTAACGTGTATTGCCTTTAAATAGCAGCATTTTGGGCTTTAAAATGTTTTCTTGCTTTTGACCTCTATAAGACTTTTCAGGAATGAGCATAGTTTTGAATAACTTAGAGAGGGTTGATGGACTACAAAATGAGACTATTGGAGAGAAGCACCTTGCTCCTGCCCAGATAATGTTCTCTCTTCAATAGTCGTTGTTTCTGATTCAACTGTTGGTGCTTTACTCTCAGTTTCATTAACAGTCGTCATCATTTCATTGTCATCCTCAGACATGGATTTAATTGTCCAGAGAGATTTTTGGCTTCGGATCTTATTTAATAATTTTTTGAAAAGAAGTTTTGAAGGGAGCTGGTGGGTCTTCATTGCCAAGGGAACTAAAAAGAAAAGAAAAATAACTTATTCAGCACCTGTTATATACCAGGCTAATTATTCTATCTTTATACTTAGTTACCGCTACAACCACCAGTTAAAACAAAAGCACAACTTTATTTTCCTCTTTATTTAACACTATATACTATACTATTCAACCCCAATCACAATTTTATAACCAGAAATAATTTTTCAACTTAAATTTAAATAAAGGCACCAAAATTCAACTATTGCCCAACAATATGCGTACGACACAAATTTCCAGCTTAAAAACTTATCAGGAACATGTTTATTCTGCTTGCTGAATGATGTCAGAATGCATATCTCTTAATTAATTTGTGGGCAACATTAGCCTTCAAAATATGTGCTATAAGGTTCTATACTCTGTGCTAGAGAAGCATCCCAGATATGACTCTGTGCCAAATATGGCACTATGCTAGAGGAAAACAATACCAGTTATAAACTAAAAGCAAATCAAGTGCTTCTAAATTATTCCCACTTATCATCATAAAGAGACCTCTACAGTTAAAAAAAATTCTTCAGTTGTTTCCTCAAAATATTCTTCCAAATGGTACAATGCCAAAACTCAGTACAATACTAACAAATCTCGAAGGGGACAAAACTAAGTTGCGAACACATAGATCTCCGCCTTAATCAAGGAATAATATTTAAAAAATCTACAGAGGTTGAAAACTGGTAGACTATGGTTTTGTCTGATCCACATTTTTCTTTAAACTTTCTAATTGAGTTATAATTTACAAAGAATAAATTGCACAAAATCTAAGTGCACAGCTCAATGAACTTTACACATATATCCATGTAACACCATCCAAATCATAATGTGGGACATTTACAGCACCTACTAAACTCCTTCTCGTCCCTTGCCAGTCAATACACCCCTAAAGATAACCCCTATTCTAACCTCTATTCTAGACCAGGTTAGTTTTGTATGTTTTTTTCCTTTAACGTCATATAGATAGGGAATTACACTTAGGTAGTCTTTTCTGCCTGGCTTCTTTCACTCACCATTAATCTGTGACTCACTCATTTTTAAGAAATAAAATTAATTGCCAGTATTTAAAAATAAGGATTTAAAAACAATGGGATTCCTAGGTTCTTTTGAGCAATCAAGACAGTTGGCAACACCAAGCCAGCAATCCCAGATGGAAGAGGCAGGAGCAGAAGAGTAACTGTCCTGTTAGATAAGGCAGGACTTCTAATTCTGACAAACTAGAGATCTGAATGATATTCCCAATGAAAAAACTAAAAGAGTTGGGTGAAACAATAAAATATCTTCTTAAAGGCTGATCTGGCAAGAAAATGAGAGATTCTGTAGAGGCCAGAAATGAAGTGTAAGTGGGAATTCTGGAAGGCAAGTGAGCCCTGAAACTATCTTCTGAAGTTTACGCCAAACCTCAATAACCTGACACTTTGTTTGGACAGACTGTGGGCATAGGGGCAGGGATAAAGCCTAGAGTCCTCACCCAGGGAGTCTGATAGGAGACCCACATAAAGCTGGAACCCCAAAAAGCTACCCATCCACAGTGTAGGGTAAAAATGATTAAGAAGGCCTGAGTGGTTCTGAACAAAGGCAATACCAGTACTGTGGGGGTAAAAAGAGGTCAAAATAAAAAGGACTTGGTGTTTAAGGAGATGTAGAGTAAAAGAGAGTGTGGTGTTAGAAGTAACTTTCCCTGTCTGGCTTGGATAACTGCAGACTGTGGTATCCTTCACTAAGACGAGGAAGACAGGAAGTAGGGTTTCCAGGCGGGCGGGAATTCCCGCCCATTCTCAGGAATTTTTTCGCTTTCCCATTCCCGACTCCCGAGATACAAACTGTTTTCTGTTCTCCGTGATGAATTATTTCCACAAAGTGACAGCCAATACTACTAACTACCTGGCTTTAAGGAGCCGATTTTCCCGATTTCCCGACCAACTTTTCTTGGGATCCGGGAACGGAAAAGAGAAAAAAATTCCTGAGAACGGGAGGGAATTCCTGTCCAGAAAAATTCCCGCCCGGAAACCCTAGCGATAAACAGGAAAACTGTCTAAGAGATAGATACACTGTGAGTAGTACGTTTATTTCCCACTGTGGGTATTACTGGGTTCAAGGAGCCGATTTTCCCGATTCCCTGACCAACTTTTCTTGGGATTCGGGAAC
The DNA here is from genome assembly GCF_004115265.2 of Rhinolophus ferrumequinum. Taxonomy (NCBI): domain Eukaryota; kingdom Metazoa; phylum Chordata; class Mammalia; order Chiroptera; family Rhinolophidae; genus Rhinolophus; species Rhinolophus ferrumequinum. The sequence continues at coordinate 64,865,862 of NC_046294.1, read as the reverse complement.
AGGAAAGCGAAAAAAATTCCCAGGAACAGGCGGGAATTGCCACCTGGAAACCCTAACAGGAAGGTGTCAGTAGGCAAGAGAGGATAAATTTACGTTAGACAATAAATTTTAAGTACCTGTGCGACAGCCCAGTGAAAAATTTCAGAATGTGAAGAGCAAGAGAAAGTTTAGAAGAGAGATCTCAGTGTGTGCTATTCGTCATTACACATGAAGGGCCCAGCAGTAATGAACACCGTAGGATCTCTGGTGATTTGATGGAAGTCTAAAAAAATTGCTGACCTTACAAATGAATTCAGAATTAAATATCTCAACGAAATAACCTAAAAATCTTCAGACTATATATACATATGAATAAAAGAACTTTCCTCCTATGTATATGAAAAGGATCATTAATGATGGAAATCGGAAAACATTGTTTCTTCTTTCTGTCACTCCTATGAGTACTAGTCATTGTTTGCACTTAACGTAGACCCAGCTTTCCTAACTGTTGGCAAATGATTACCATTTTTTCTAGGAAATACTGTAATATTCAGCTCAGAAGTTTTTTACCGTTTGCTTCACTAGAACATATTGTCGCTGGAAGGTTTTCAGTTTCGCCTAAATTTTCTTGCTCCATTGAAAGGTCCAGTTCTTCATCTTGGATCTGATCAGTCACAGTGGGCAAAGGCTCTGGTTCAAGGTGCAAAATCAGGTTTCCTTTCACCTCTCAATAAAGAAATAGAGAGACATGTTTCCATTCCAAAAACGACTCAAAAGAACTTGAGCATAAAAATTTAAAGGACATCATACATAGTTTCTAAGTCTAAAATGTGAGGGCCTCCTTCAAATGGAAAATTCATTTCAAAATAAAACTTGCTTCATCAATACAAATATATTTTCCCACCAAAACATTTAAAATAATTGTTGAAAGTTAACTGAAAATATCTTACTATTGTCTGCATTGTACATGTCTTCAAAGGCAAATTCTAGCTCTCTTTGCCAATCTTCTTTCATTTCACTACGTTTGTATGGAAGTTCAAGTAGTTGTGGCGGCATTCTTGCTACAGTCTGTCTCCTACGTGCCAAGTCCTCTTGTTGTAGCTGTTGGAGTTCTTTCATTAGTTTTTCTTGATTCTTCAAGAATAAAGAAAATTAATTAACAACAGCTGAGTCACAAATTTTGGATAGTAACATTAATAGTGCGGGAAAAGTGGAGAAATCCTGAGGAACAAGGCCTGGGGTTCCCTTTCCTCCTCTACCATTTGTTCTGCCCCCAAAGTATATTAGTTAATTTATTCATTCAAAAAAATATTTACGGAATGCCAGATACCATGGTAGATGCTACAGACATAATCTCACCTATAGCCTACAGACCAACAAATAGGTAATTAGTATTCTGTTAGCAAGTACTGTAAGATGGTGGTACTGACTAGGCCACAAAGCTTCAAAAGTACCTGCCACTTACAGTTCTTTCTCAGGACAGTCATGAAGTTACGTTCTATGTAAGTTGCCATGGCTCCTGCAATGTACTTTTTGCTAGGTCTCCTCAGAGCCAGCAGCATATACCAGTCTCAGGTAGGCACCAAGAACCAGTGACTGTGCTTAACAGAGGATACTTTTTATTACTTCACACTCTTAGAAATCCCTATGACTAAAGGGGATCTGTAAGTATCTCTTTTAGCTTAAAGAGTCTAGCTAATATGGAAATTTAAACAAATGTTTTAGTGAGGTTATCCAACCGAATTTTGGTGATGGAGGACAGGGAAGGGACACAAAAGCTCTCATCCCTTGGGATGAGGATTTAGCAAGACAAAAGTGGGTGAAGGAAGAGTACAAGTGAGAGAAGTAACAACTGAAACAGAAAGGTATGGAGATGAAGGCTTGGGGTGTTCAAAGTATGCTGTTCATTATGGATAGGGCATAGAGGGCAAAGGTAGTAAAGCAAAAAAGATAAAGTTAAAGAGGCAGGTAGAGGCCAAATAGTTACAATAGACATTAGCAGGAAATAAGATCCCAAAGCACAACGGGGTCTACAGCAAAAAGGTTCAGAGAGGGGAAAAAAAAATGCTCTAACAGTAATGGGACTGCACGGTTTTGGTGCCAATTTTGTGTAAGAGACACCAAGTCTACAAAAAGGTGGACAGCCTCCTGTATAATAACAAGGTGTTTGTCAAGTGATAACATACACACACTACTTATTCTTATGTAAAGTTTTAAATATCTTGTCGTTTGAAGATAAATTTTTTTGCCATGCCCTGAAACTCAAATTATGAATAAATTTCATTTACATTAAGATTCAAATCATCTCATTAAATTTTCTAAAATCACTACATATTTTTCTACTTGAATTACTTATACTAACAACTACCACTACCACTGAGCTTATAAAATTCCAGGCACAATTCTAGGGGCTTTACTAAGCTCATTTCATCCTCACAAAACAGATGATGAAACAGAGTTCAGAGAGGTTAGGTAACCTGCTTGAGATCCAGCAGCAAAGCAGTGAAGAAGGGAGAAAAACTCAGGCAGACTGCGGAGTTTACTTTCTTAACCATTACATACTATTGATTTGTGCAAGAACGTGATCAGTTTATGATGCTTTCACACTTCTTTTCTATAGGCTTAAAACTTAGATGAGAATTCCTGCTAATAATTCAGCCATTCAGTTATTTTAGTCATAATTTACTTACAGTTTATAAAAGCTAAAAATTTAAGGGAGAATGTCATAATTCAGTCCAAACTATACAAGATAGTTTAATAAGATAGGCATTTAATTCCTATCCAAAAATACTTAAAAACTCATTCCTCAGATGAGTATTTAAAACACCCAAATGCATCAATCAAATTCAGAATATAAAATCAGACTCCTAAAAAGACGAATCATTTTTATGCTGTTTCAAGAATAAACACTCACTGAGTAGGCATGACAGAAGTGAAGCAAAAATGATAAAGCCAGTTTTCATTATATGTATTTTGCAACTCCGCAACAGTTGCTTTTTCAAAGCTCCTTGAGCAAGGACCATGTCTCTGCCTTTGAATCAATTCTCTGCAAAGCCATCAAGCACTTTTTGTTCAAGAAATATTTAATGAACTGAATCCTAAAATTTGCAGATCACAAATGCAATTCAAGTAATTAGAAAAGTGACTTCTTCCCATGCTATTTTTGAACTGATTAAAATATTAAACTTTTAATAAATTCATCATTAGTAAAAGTTTTAGAATAGTAATATACTATAAGTGAGAACAGACAGCTTCGCCCAAGCTGAATTTGAAACAGGAGGTAAAAGAAAGTCTGGAAACTTGAAATCATGACTCAGACCATATTTTCACATTCTTCACACTTCCATAATGTGAGCACATTCACTGATCAGCTCTACGATGCTATCTGTAAATCTATCTGTAGTGGTCACAGCCAGAATTTAATTCTTACTTGAGCCAAATGGATCTTTTTCATTGCTTGGAAACCCCGTGCATGTGCCTTTTCATTCTGTTCCATTCTCTCTTTCGCTGCTTGTTTTTGTATTTCTTCCAATCTTTTAGCTTCTTCCTCAGCAGCCAAATGAGGATCTGGCTAGCAGTCAATCAGTAATATTTTAGACAATTTAAAAGTGTGAAACAAAGCGATAACTAAAAAACAAAGCAACTTTAAGATGTTTTTCTACTTATCTAAAATTAAACTATAACAAAAGTTGTTTTTAAGTGCCCACCATTATCAGCATGTGTCTACGAAAAAGATCAAATTGTTGGTTTAGTTTTACTAGTTCATTTCAAACCAAATTACGCTATACTCATTCAAATGCATTACTCCATCATTTTTTGTTAATAGAGAAATTCTATTAAAACTGACAATGTTGAAAGGTAAACACCCACAAAGCTAGTAGTTAAGAAACCACAAACATCAAAGGTTATGTAAGTCATTTAGAGAAGCACGGAGATTTGTCTTTGGTTTTAAGCCAACATCTGCTGCTTAGCTTTGGCCTTAGGAAGCCCAAAGCACCAAAACACCTACTTTAATATAATTTCTGGCTTCCTAGAAATTGTGCATAACCAATGATTATGAGATTGTTCTCAGTCATCATATCTCATTAACATAATAGTAATACGAAAAGGGGGGAGAGGCACATAACCTGGATTTACTATTATATCTAAACATTCAGTTTCAAATATAGGTAAACACTGAAAATGTAACTTTAAGTAAAAATCTTATGTATTTTATATGTTGAAATCTATTGATCAGGTGAAACAATAATTAAGGTTGACCATGGAAGCTATTAAGTATGTATGCTAAATTATTTAAAACTCTCAAATAGGGAGATAAATAGGTAAGGAGACTGACAGTTAATATATTAAGAGAGAATGCAATGGCCAAACAACTTTATGAAAAATATTATATCCTTTTTGAGCCTATAGCTATGCAATCTAAATATGCCGGGCAGAACAACAAAAGTTAAATTAAATCAAAATTATAATCTCCATAAAATTATTTAGTGCATTAACATGTGTAACATTAAACAAATGAACTTCAGGAACAATATTTCATTCCATTTAGGGATTCTTCACACCATTTAAGGGTAAATTAAAAGCAGAATGTGAATTTTGGTAAACCAAAATTTTAAGGGAAGAAAAACTTTAAAACATGCAACATTCATGATTGACATTTTAAGTCTGGACACAATGAGGAATATAAAGGGTAGGAAGAAAATAAAGAGTTAGAGAAAAATGAAGTACCCCAAACAAATTTTACTGTTATTGTCCAAACCTCGAAATAAGATTTTACAAGAATGCTTTAGGAAGACAATCCTTTATGGATATGTGTCAATGCAATTAAAAATTTAAACAAAAATCTGACTAAAATAATTATTAGATTCCATTTTCAGTAGTTGATTTCAAAAGGTATGTGAAATTTGCAAAAACTGTGAATCCCAAGCAAAAATTCTTTTTAGAAAACATGTTTCTGAAAAAATTTTTCATGAATTATAATCTGCAGTGCACAAAATGTAAATGATATTAAATAATGTTACTTCTATATCTTGTACATCAGACATTTGGATTGCACATCAGTTATTTTTTAAATTGATGAATTTAACTGTTTCTGCTTTACTTGTCTGCAGATATTCCTGGGTCTCACAGCAACCAACATAATGGCTCAGATTGGAAAAATATTTCTAGAATGAAAAATCCATTTTTAAAAAGTGCTATGCAACTGTCACTGTCAAAGAACAGACATGATGAAGGCCGTGAGTAATTTAGGAATTTTAAGCATATGATGTTTTGTTTAGTTGCATGTATAGAAAGTAAATGCAGCAAAACATAATTTAGAGAACGAATGGTTCTAGGAATACAGCAGGCCACTTTCATCATTCTTTAGCTAACGACAAATTTTGTGGCATACAAGAGATTTTAGAAGTACTTTACCAGGATATTCAAACAAAACATAATAGCAGCTCTCACACGTTAAAAAGGCCAACTGAATAAATGAAAATACTTTATTTGCAGGAAGCTACTAAAGAAATAACCAAACATATATGCCAAAAGTGCAAGTATTTTTTTTACAGAAACCTGCTAAAGAGCCTATCATTCCACTCCAGGAAAGATGCTAAATTATTGTGCATGTGATATAAGCTTAGATGCAGATTAAAATTCAGAGATAATTTTGTTATCTTGCAAACCAAGCACATTGTTCCACTGCCATATTTTTTTTTTTTTTTGCCATATTTTAAACCCAAGGTTTAAGGACAGATTTTTTCCTAAGTGATGGTGTGAAGAAGTAAAAAGAAAATATTAGAACGCTTTAGTTTGTGGGACTGCTTTTCTAAAACTGTATTATAGCTACTGATCCAATCTTCAAGTCCAGAAATTGAAGAGGAGGTAGGTCTTTTAGTTACTATTAAAGAGGAAAGTTTAATAACTTCCTGTAACACCAATAGTGGTACCCTGTATTAGGGCTAGGCAAAAAAAGTCTTTCTTCATTAATCTGAGTTGAAAAGGAACATCTATCTAATACTACAAAAATGTAGTATTAGTAACCACAAAAGCAAGTTAGCAATAGACTAAAATTATTATTCCTGTATTATAATACTGAACTTGTGATAATTTACGATTTTAAACAAATCTCAATATTTATTCTTACAAGTTAATTCTATGACGACGATATTCATCTTAGGTCTTGATTGAATACTGATTTTAATACCTGCTATTAAGTAGTCAACCAAAATGTGTGTTTGTGGCACTCTAAAGTCCAAATGAATGCAAAACTTAGAATGCTGATTTTCCTAGTAGCCAAACATATCCAACATGGAAAAAAAATTAAAACCCACTGTTACAAAAAAATAACAATTATAACAACAAGGAGATATCATTTGTCATTAAGACTGGAGATAGTTTTTAAACTATAATATTCCACACAGACAAGGGTCTGATAATATGGCCATTCTCATATATTCCTAATGCTTTTTAAAAGGCAATTTAATGATCCATATCAAGTATCTGCCGAATGTTACAGTTTGGAACCAGTAAGTTCTCTTCTAGGAATACAGAGTTGTAGACAAAAACATATAAGATCATTATGTTTGCATTATTTACAGAAGAAAAAAAATGGGATAATAGAAAAATGGTTAAATAAATTCTTTGACGAAATATTAAGCACCTACAAAACTCATGTTTTAAAAAGTGTGTATAGTTATATATAAAGACTAAAGAATTCGTTAACATATTAATCACATTTCCTTTTAGTGATGAAATAATACATGTTTTTCCTACAGTTTATGCTTGAATGTATGCCATGTTTCCCCGAAAATAAGACCTACCCGGACAATCAGCTCTAATGCGCCTTTTGGAGCAAAAATTAATATAAAATCCGGTCTTACTTTACTATAACATAAGACTGGGTCTTATATAATATAATGTAATGTAATGCAATGTAATATAATACTGGGTCATATATTAATTTTTGCTCCAAAAGATGCATTAGAGCTGATTGTCTGGCTAGGTCTTATTTTCGGGGAAACAGGATAATTCCAAATTTTTCGCAAAGAGCATGTATTATTTTTACAATAAAAGTTTTTAAATCAGCTACTTTAAAATATAACCATTTAAATAGCCAACTCCTTTCAATCATATTAAACCATCATTCATATTAAACATGACATGATAATTCAAAGCATATTGATGTTTTCATCATCAAAGATGTTTTCATCATTACTCTATAGCATTGGTAGAGTTGTTCAAATTTTGATATATGGAAACAACCCATACAAAACCAAGCTATAACTCAATTCAATGAGAAATAACAAAGTGACGGTCATGAACAAACAGTAAGTCAATCACCTGCTTTGTGTCTACCTCTCTATTCACGAAAGTATGAAGATGATGGTAGGTAGAACTACTTGTTTTCACATTAGAAATCCTCTTTACTTCGATGTTCTGAAAAACGGAGCACAGAAAATAGATTACGTTAAACGCATTAATTTTCATTTAAAGCTGGACCCAACGCAAAAAAATAATTTTGCATTTTCATCAGTTATCCTTATTTGTTTTTTTCACATGGGATCATGTGCACTGTATTTCCACTAAACTTGAATTTAGGTTTAAAAGCTAGATTATATTTAGTCACGAATATTAAATAGGTGATGCTGTATAATTTAATGTATCATATCAATAGGCACATAAAGGTAAGATGCTCTCCTATTACTGATTCTAAGTTTGATCATTTGGTTACGGTGGTTCATGCCCACTAATAAGAGAAAGTTCTCTTTTCTTTTTTCAAATAGAAGTAGGCCAATGAATACATGTAGAAGAATAATAGATACCTGCTTGGTACCAAATATCATCTCCCAGATTACTTGGTAATTAAAAATAGAAAAATATACCTTTATGATGGCTATCTCATGTAATCACCACCATAACTAAACGAGACAAATACATAATATGAGAAACTAGTCTAGTGTCTTCAAAAAATCTGAAATAATGAAGTTGGCTAGGGTTAGGAGAGATAATGTTCTATATTAAAAGAGACCAAAGAGACAAAATAATCAGAAGCAACCGGTGAACCCTGACTTGGATCCTGGTATAAAAAAAGAAAATATGCTGTAAAATAAGACAATTTAGGGACAATTGGAAAATTTTTATTATAGATTGTATATTAAATGGTTTTAAGGAGTTAACAATAATTTTCTTAGTGTGATACTGTAGTTGCATAAGAGAATATCATTATTCTTACAAGAAGCATTATGAAGTATTTAGGGTAAAAGGTGATCTCTACAATTTACCTTCAAATACATACATATATACAAACACCTATTTGAAATCTATACACAGTGCAAACAGCTATTCATTGTACTCTTTTTTTAACTTCTCTGTATTTTGAAAATTTTGAAACTTTTCATAATAAAAAGTTTTGGGAAAAAGCTATAACCTCACATTTACATGTAATTCATATTTGCCAAATCACTTACACACACTATTTTGTTTGCTTTTTGAAAATTTTTTTGACCTTGGCTTGTTAGGGACATTAGGAATTATGACAAAGGTAATCAAAAGGCATCATGGATAAAACACTGCCTGCCTTTTAACACGGTATTGAGGGAGTGACTGAAATCTGACTGCTCCATTTGTATTTTGTTGGATCAAATGTTGCACGGCAGATGGCTCAACATAAAAGCAGGAAGGCTGACAAAAGGAAAGGCTTAAGAGGCAAACATCTAGTACTTAACGTTGATCACATATATATACTTGTATATACAACTAATTAGACATTCCTGTATTTGTTTAGGTCTTAATTTTCTTTTCTATTTAACTTATTAGATAAAAATAACAGTTTAATTCTGATAATCATCCAAATAGCCATCTCAATAACCACAACAAGCTAATGTGAACAAGAGAACCAATACCTTTGAAAAATAATTTCCGCTTTACTTAATAAATTTTTTTTCAAAAATCAGCTCCAAGCCACAAAAGTACACATTTTACTCCCATTAAGAGACCTCTCTCATTACTTTATGTAATCTTACGTAAATTTATTAACTTATCTGAACCTAATTTCTTTATTTATAAAATGATATCTATGTACAATTTCCTACAATGCTGAATGTAGGAAAGTCTATAGAGCAAATAATCCAAATAAAAAAAATATATATAAAGGACATTTTTTTTTTTTAAGGGCCAAACTATTCAGTTTTTAAAAAAATCAAAAACACTGCAGGTTTTTTCAAACAACAAAAAGATTTCTTGAGACAACCGGGGAAAACTGAACCACAGACTGGATATTAGATGAAATAGGGAATAACATTAGTATTGTGCTTACAAAAAAAAGTCCTTATATATCAGAGATACATACTAAAGTATTTACAGGTAAAATGATTATTTATTTATTTATTTATTTATTTATTTACTTATTTATCTATTTATTTATTTAGGAGGGTGCAGCTCACAGTGGCCCATGCAGGGATCAAACCGGCAGTCTTGGTGTTATTAGCACCACGCTCTAATCAACTGAGCTAACCGGCCACCCCCTGTAGCATTATTTTTAAATACTACAGATATACTTGTGTTACTCATACAATTTAAAATTAACAAATGGTGTTTTGATCTACAGTGAATTCTAATAGTAAAGAATTAGTATAACCTAGTTCTTAACAGTCAAAATAATTCACCTCAAAAAGAGTTGGAGGAGGAGGCGGCAGACTTGTAATTTTGGCAGATCTCTCTTTTTCCACAAGCAGTGCTTCCTTTCGAGCTTTTATATGCCTTAAAAACAAGAGATGTCATAAATTAATCTCTCAGGTAATATTACAGCACAACTGTTGGGGTTAAAAATATAAAAACCATAGGATCTGAGGAAATCCTCCAGTCTGATTCCACAGGCTCAGTATGCTGTTTAATAAAGAGTCTCTACACAGTGGACGTGTAAGAAAATGTTTACCAAGTGAAGGAGAGGTATCTAAACCTGTAAAGTGGAACTGACTCAACACACATCCAATGTTCCTTAATTTAGGATAGTGTAGAGTAAAAAACTAGAAATGTTGATAAGGATGGGCCCCTGGATACAATGACCACTGCTGATCAGTAACAGCCTCTTTCATTTTTAGAATATGCAAAAAGACTCACTAATGACTTCCAAAGAGTCTACAACAACCTCTTTTAATGTTCTTAATCGCACTGATTTTTTTCTGTTTTTTACATCAGCGGCAGAGATTTTGGTTGACATGCATTCTGAACTAGCCATACATTTCTATAGACACTTAGTAATTGTTGCTACAGTCAGACTAGAAGGAAAGCTCATTTGTTACTATGGTCACCTCAGCAAACCACTCCCTCACTGCATTATTTTTAAACCAAGTTAACAAACACAATGGATATGTGATGACTTTTATTTAATATCTGCTTCAACAATATCCAACGCAGCCTCTACTTCTAGCTAAATCAGTTTCCGTGGAAAATATGGTAAAAATTATTACTTTACCAGGTTTTTTGTTTCATTAACATTTCTTTTTGATTTTTCTGTACTTTCAGAGCTTCTTTATGCCTCATTTCTGCTTTTCTTTTTCTTTCTGCTGCCCGCTGTGCCACAGCATTCAAGTCAGGTTCCTAAAATATATATATTACTTAAAATGTTATGTTAAACAAGATTAAAAGGTAATACACAGTACAACCCCTGGTTGATTCCCCAGATCAAGGCAAAAATCATGAAGGCGGTATTCTAATGTCTGAAGTTTAGTAAATATTGAACTAACACACAAAGTTCAAGGGGCATAAATAAAGCTACAAATATCTAATGTCAGAACTTACGGTTTTTACTAAAAACACAAACTAAAACAAGGGACATAATTGATTGCCACATTCTTTACAGGTATTTCTTTTCCTTGCTAGCATTTTGATATCAAATACCTCCCTTCTTTGGAACCAGCTTGTTTATTTTGTGTGACTACCTCTGGGACTGCAATCTAGTACAGGCACACCTCGTTTCACTGTGCTTTGCTTTACTGTACTTAATACTGCATTTTTTTACAAAATGAAGGTTTGTGGTAACGCTGCATTGAGCAAGTCTATCAGAGCCATTTTTCCAACAGGCTCAGGTGATGGTTAGCATTCTTTAGCATTAAAGCATTTTTTAAATAAAGGTATGTACAATGTTTTTTAGATACAATGTGATTGCACACTTAATAGACTACAGGAGAAACAACATTTGTATTCATCGGGAAACCAAACAATTCGGGTGAATCACCTTATTGCAGTGGTCTAGAACAAAACCTTCAATATCACTGAGGTATGCCTGTATTTTCCAACCATAAATCACAATAAACAAAGTAAGGCCAGGAAGCAGTCTTAAGTACTGAGTTAAGTTCTACGTACTTTGCCTTTCTGAAAGTCATCAAAGAATTTTTTTTTTAAACTTCACTTTTTTTTTTTTTTTTTAAAGATTTTATTGGGGAAGGGGAACAGGACTTTATGGGGGAACAGTGTGTACTTCCAGGACTTTTTTCCAAGTCAAGTCGTTGTCCTTTCAATCTTACTTGTGGAGGGTGCCGTTCAGCTTCAAGTTGTTATTCTTTTCAGTCTTAGTTGTGGAGGGTACAGCTCAGCTCCAGGTCCAGTTGCCCTTGCTAGTTGCAGGGGGCGCAGCCCACCATCTCTTGCGGGAGGGGAGCCGGCAACCTTGTGGTTGAGAGTACACGCTCCAACCAACTGAGCCATCCAGGAGCCCAGCGGCAGCTCAGCTCAAGGTGCCGTGTTCAATCTTAGTTGCAGGGGGCAGAGCCCACCATCCCTTGCGGGACTCCAGGAATCGAACTGGCAACCTTGTTGTTGAGAGCCCACTGGCCCATGTGGGAATCGAACCGGCAGCTTTCGGAGTTAGGAGCACGGAGCTCCAACCGCCTGAGCCACCAGGCCAGCCCCGTCATCAAAGAATTTTTACTATGTGTGAATGAAATCTAAGTATATGCACATTCATCTATACATGTTTTACAAAAGTACACATTTTATTGATGTGAAAAGTACACATCACCTATACAGGTATGAGGAATAACAAAGTGGGAAATTTGAATTCCCCCCCTGGATCTGTCCAAAATCCTTGAAACCACAACTTCTGATTCAGAAGGTTACTATTTTATTTACCCACATAGTTAAGGAACAGAAAAGAATAATGATAATTTAAACATCACAGGAAAATAGATTTTACTTAACATGATTCTTACTAGGAAATGAACCTAGCAGCATTCTTGAATTATATTAAATTTACAAAGTTCAGGCTGCTCAAAACAAATTCTACGTGAAAATATTTTTATCACACAAGCATTTAACAAATACAATTTACTTTTAACCAATATGACTACCACAGAGAAGTAGTCAAATAAGTGTTCACTTACATTTTCTTTGGCTTGTTGATGTCCCTCTCCCATATTTCTTAAACTTGCCAAATAGAGTTTTTCCAAGTTCTTTATTTTCTGAGTTTGTGATTCTTCCCATTCTGTCCTTAGTGCCTCTGCCAAACGAATAAATTGCTGATTTCTCCTCTGTTTTATATCCTCTCTTATCTGTAAAGCGATACCCCTTTCTTGTTCTCGAACCTAAAGAATGAATATTTAACAGATTATATAACAAGAGGCTTACTTAAAGTTTTTTGAAAAGCTATTTAGAAATAGGAACCCAAATGAATTCTCTTTAGGTCTATCAATTCTCCTGAATATTCATATTATATTAGATAAGCAAAAAATCCAAGTGATATAGAAGAAAACTAAAATCTCAAGACAACTTCTAAAGTTTCCTGATTGGTTATTGCCCCCTAAACCCTAACGGTACTGCCATTATCATTCTAATAACTTAAGAGGCTAAAATGGTTAAGCATGATTCAATAAAATTTATAGCCCAGATGAGCACAGATAAGGCTGGATGAGAACTCTATACCTGTGCTACATCATCCCCAATTCTAGGCAGAATGGCACCTAAAACATGCTGCACAAAGACTTAACTAACTTATTCTAAAAAAACAATTTCTTAATAAATTTGTTTCACAGCTATTAATCTTTCCAGTAAGTCGTCTTCAAAGTCATTCTAATCTTCCTGCTATAATCTTCATCAGTTACACTAATTTTTAAAATATTTAAAGAGGGGACAACCAAGATGGCGCAGTAGGTAAACGCTGTGTTTACCTTCTCTCACAACTACATCAAAATTACAACTAACCTACAAAACAACCATTATTGAGAATCGCCTAAAATCAAACTGAATTGAAGCCCTTCAACTAAGGACTTGCAGAAGAAACAACCTCCAGACGGGTAGGAAGGTCCGAGACGCGGAACAGGCTAGTCCCACACCCTCGTGTAACCATTAAAGATTGGGAGGGCTGTTTCGGTTGTGGGGGGTCCCCACATCCCTTAAAGGAGCGAGAGATCCCAGCCCCACCCCAGCCCAGGGTTCCAGTGCCGGGGAGAGAAGACCCCATAATTTTTGGTTGTGAAAACCAGCAGAGATTGTGATTGAGTGAGACTGAGTGTGGCTGTACTCCTAGGTGCTCCTCTTAAAGGGACTGTGCACGGACTTACCACCAGTGGAATCACTCTCTCTGAGCTCCAGCGCTGGGGCAGCAACTGGAAAGACGGCAGGGACAAATGGTGGAGGACTGAGTTGTCTGGCTTGGGATGGGGGCTGGAGAGGTGGCTTTCTCCTGGATGGCGGAGCTGGTAGAAGCCATTGTTTCTTTGTTGAGCCCTCCCCCTCCCAGCGTGAGAACACAGGCAGCTGCCATACCTGAGTCTCTGCCAGTCGTTCGCCACACCCTGGCAATTTGAGACCTGGCCAGGCCCAACTTTTGGGCACACCCAGGCTGCTTTCAGTGGCTTTTTCATGCACCCCGCCTGTTTTGGCTCAAGCTGCAGACTTTCCTATAATCTCTCAAAGGTTCACGGAACCCAGACAAGCAGCATCTGGCTTGAGCATGTCCTATACCTCGGGCTGAGCATCCCTAAGCTGGCACTAGTGGCAGCTGGCCTTGGTTAGCGGCTTGGCCTCTGAAGGAGCTCCAAAGCATGGCAAGGGCGGCAGCCATCTGCAGATTTCTTTCTGGCTCCCACTAGGTGGCCCCAGGTGGGGCACAGGCTGTGGCTGAAGTAGACTTACAGCAAATCTCCTCCAAGGGAGTCCTGGGGCTGGCACCCCCAGGGGCCAGATTCAAAATGAGCTGAAGCATCACCCAGCCACCTCCAAGTATAATACACCCAAGGGGAGGATTGCACAGGAACCAGAGTCCTGTTGAGGCAGATCCTGCTCTGTAGGATCAGCCCCTGCACAACAACTCTTCCACTGTAGTCAAGGCCAGTCCTCACAACCAGTGAGCCCAAGAGTCAGTCCCTTCCACTGATGTGCAATTAACAACCAAGGCTCAATTACAGAGGAGGGCACACACAACCCACACAAGGGACATACCTGGAGTGCATGGCTCAGGTGACCTGAAAGACTGTGCCACTGAACCCCACAGCACACCTAACACATAAGGCCACTCTACTAAGACCAGAAGACATAGGAGCCCTACCTAACACAGAGAAACAAAGCTCCAGAAAAAGAACTAAGAGAAATGAAGATAAGCAATCTATCAGATGCAGAGTTCCAGACACTGGTTATAAGAATGCTCAATAATCTCAGGGTGAACTTCAACAGAGAGATGAAAACCATAAACAAGAAACAGTCAGAAATAAAGGATACAATAACAGAAATGAAGAATATATTACAGGGAATCAACAGCAGAGTAGATGAAGCAGAGGATCCAACCAGCGATGTAGAAAGTAGCAGAAAATACCCGACCAGAAGAGCAAAAAGAAAAAAGAATCCAAAACATTGAGGAGAGTTTAAGGGGCCTCTTGAACATCAAGCATACCAACATTCACATTATAGGGGAACCAGAAGGAGAAGAGAGAGCAAGGCATTGAAAACCTACTTGAACAAATAATAACAGAAAACTTCCCTAACCTGGTGAAGGAAATAGACATACAAGCCCAGGAAGTGCAGAGAATCCCAAACAAGATAAACCCAAAGAGGCCAACACCAAGACATATCATAATTAAAATGCCAAAGGTTAAATACAAAGAGAGAATCTTAAAAATAGCAAGAAAAAAGCAGTTAGTTACCTACAAGGGAGATCCCATAAGACTGTCAGCTGATTTCTCAACAGAAACTTTCCAGGCAAGGAAGGAGTGGCAAGAAATATTCCAAATGATGAAAAGCAACGACATACAACCAAGATTGCTCTACCCAGCAAGGCTGTCATTTAGAACTGAAGGACAGATAAGGAGCTTCCCAGACAAGAGAAAGCTGAAGGATTTCATCACCACCAAACCAGTATTATAAGGAATCTTAGGGGCACTTCTTTAAGATAGGAGTGGGGATAAGGATGGGTGAAAGGGGAAGGGATTAAGACGTACAAATTGGTGTTATACAGCAGTCATGGGGATGTAGGGTATAGGATAAGGAATATAGTCAATAATACTGTAATAACTAGGTATGGTGCCAGATAGGTACTAGATCTATCAGGATGATTGATGGGAATGGGGTTGGGGCCAAGGTAAAAAAAAAGTGAAGGCATTAAGAAATACAAATTGGTAGTTAATACAGTATGGGGAATATAATCAACAATGTTGTAAAGATCATGTAAGATGCCAGATGGGCACTGGACTTATCAGGGGGATCATGTCACAGACGGTGTAGATGCCTGACCAATGCGATATACACCTGAGGAGCTGAAGTAGAATGATATTGAATATCAACTATAACTAAATATATAGGTATAGACAGTCACAGGATGTGGAGTACAACATAGGGAAGACAGTCGATGGTAGTGTAACAGCTACATAAGATGTCAGAGGGGTAGTAGCTTGGAGGGTGGGTTATCACTTTATGCGGGGTTTAAATGTCTATTATTAATACGTTGCTTTGTACACCTGAAACTAATTTAAAAAATTAATTAATTAAAAATATTTAAAGAACTGTTTTCCAATAATTATTGAGTCAAATAATCCCTATCCTCAAATTCTTCTTCAATCTATTTACTATTTCAGCCTATTTTTTCAAATGCTCCAAAAACTAGTTAACATGCAAGAACCAGAGGTCTTGTACAGCCAGAAAAGGTTTTTACAGGAAACATTTTATTTAGAACATTCTAATGTAAAAATTACTAATAATTTGGGGAAGACAAAGAATTTGAAACTTTGTTCCAAATAAATTTTTACCTGTAGTAATCTTAGTTTTCGTCGTCTTTCATAATCCTCTTTTAAAATGAAGGCTTCCTCATTAGGACTCAATCTCAGTTTGCCAGCATTTATTACCTTTCTTTTCATTTCTGTGTCTTTATGTATAAAGGTTCTGAATTTGAAAAGAGAAAAATGTCTATTAAAATAGGGCAGCAAAGATGAGAATAATTTTTAAAACACATATTAATATATTTGATAAAGGGCTGTATACAAGCAAATAGAGTAATTTGGGTAAACACAGTCCAACTTATTACAGATATCAGTTATTAATTCAGCACTTAAATCAGTGGTTCTCAGATGGATGGGAAGGGGGTAAGTGGAGGGTGAATCAGAATTACTTGAAAAATTTTTCCCCATCTACAGCAGATAATAGTTTACACAGAGTATCTGGGACCTGACATTCCTGACTGGGATTTCCAGGGTTTACCTGGCTTACATGTAAAAAAGCACAAAGACTTAAAAAGATGTGTTAGCACAGAATAAATGTTTCCACAATTACAATTTAACACTTTAGACATTTGATAACCGTTCATAACCAGCAAGACTGCTGTAATTGCAAGGGCTCCTGGTCCCTAGATTCAACTCCCCATTGTATATAACTTGATCACCAAGTGTCACCATGTCATATGGAATCACATCAAGCCCTGAACAGTAAACAATTCTTCGTTAATTACAATGGTGTGATTTTTAAATGAATAATCATTTTAAGAACTTCCTCTTGGAACAATTCTGTTGTTTGGATGAGTCAGGTATTCAGATACCCAGTTCTGTTTATCTAGGGGTACTGTTTACACTTGTACTGTTTAATACATTCACACTCTCTGTACCAGATTAATGTGCCCCTATCTGGGGGAGTCTGCTAGGGAGAAATGGAAAGAATGTAAGAATCTATGAGATTCTATAATTTGAAAACCCTCCTCAGGTGATTCTGGTATCTTCTCGTTCCCATTACCGCCATTTCCAAAAATTAGATACAATCAGTATATGACCATGGTTTTATCTGAGGTAAGTCAGTATTTCTCAGGTCCCCTCACAATGACCAGGCAGGCAATGTGGGTGATTGGATACTGACATCTTTCTGAAGCTCGCTTAATTAAGCCTCACCTATCCAAGAGGCTGCTTTCTAGTGATTCTTGCTCCACCCACCCATCCACTCATTCCTGACTTGCTCACCGATCATACATTCGTATGGGGACGAATCTTATGTTGTCTTGGTATGACTTTCCTCTAGTTTTTCATCAATTACAGTTTGCCATTTCTAGTTAGATTCCCAACAATTGAAGAACAAAACCTATAGTTTTCTTTTAATATTAATTTAATATGTAACAACTATTAGGCAGTATTTCACTTACCGTGGCTGGATACTGTTTTTACTAAAGTGTAAACAGAACAGTGGCTAGGAGAATTCAGAACTACCTAATGGGGACTAATACTTTCCCAGTGAATTCTCCATCAAAACACAAGCTCAATGAGGGCAGGAACGGTCTTATTCATGGTTTTATGTCCACAGACTAGAAACAGAGCCTTGAACATAAATAAATACGAGGTACTTCAGTAACTGTGTTGACTAAAAAAAATGATTCATTCAGCGAGTTAATACTCATAAAGTGCTACAGTGGTATACTTCATTGTCATTATTTTCAATAGGACTCCAATGCCAAAAGGAATAATTGCTTGCATTTGAAAAGGTTTTCCAATACATCGCCCTCAGCTGATATTCACAAGGCTTTGGTAATAGCAGGTAAGTGCCACTTGTTTTTCCCATTTTATACATGAAGAAATAAAGGCCTCTTGCGTTAAAGCACTTGACCTAAGTGACAATATTTACTGGCAAAGCCAAGGGAAGAATCTGGTTTCCTTATTCAACATGGCTCCTGACTTTCTGACATGCTAAAACATGTAAAATGAGAAATTTTGTTTAGGCTAGTATTTTTTTGCAAGCGGGGCTTGAAGAATAGGAAAGAACTGAATGAAGAAAAAATCAGCAAGATTAAATTCAGTCTTAACAATGGGTCTTTA
The DNA here is from genome assembly GCF_004115265.2 of Rhinolophus ferrumequinum. Lineage (NCBI taxonomy): Eukaryota > Metazoa > Chordata > Mammalia > Chiroptera > Rhinolophidae > Rhinolophus > Rhinolophus ferrumequinum. The sequence goes on along the minus strand of NC_046294.1, from coordinate 64,847,626 downwards.
TTAATTTGTCTGAAGGTCTTCAAAAATTCACTCATATTGAGACTATTAAAACTAATTCCTGATAAATCTTAGACATAGCATCAAGGAAAGGAAGAGAGAGCACATACTATAAAATTCCATTATATGAAGTTCAAAAACAGGCAAGACTAATCCATGATGAAAGGTTAGAACTAGGGGGTCATCTTTCTGGAGGTTACTGACTAGGAGGGCACACAAAGGGCCCGCTGGAGTGGGGAAATGTTCTCTGTTTTGATCTGTGTGGTTACACAGGTGTATAAATATGCAAATTCCTCAAATGGTATATTAGATTTGTGTACTTCATTCTAAATTATACCTAAATAAAAAAGAAAAAACCGCATTTTTCAGATTGTTTTGAGGATTCATCGTCTCATTTGCTAGAGGATTATAGGAAAATATACATACATTTGTTATTTTCACTTCCTAAGATGGGATAGAGTAACTGTTTTCTCATTTATATACTTAAAAAAGTTACTTGGAAATAATTTCAGACTTAGAATTCCCATATGCTCTTTCCCTAGTGTGGGCACAGAGTCCCAGAGAGCAGTTTCCAGGCTCTCAACCTCACGTGGAAAGGTGAGGCTCGGGTAGTAGATGGCAATCAGCTGTGACTAGTTGGCCATCAGCTGTAACCAGTTACCGCTGGCCACTGATATAACTGCCGTGGCTGAGCTAGCAATGGCGGATTGCAGTTGGCAAGTGAGGTTGGGTGGCAGAAAAGCGGACGGCAGGTTGCGGATCGTGTGGCTCCTGCTTCCTGTTTCTCTAGCCCAGCCGCCAGCAAGAATATAGTGGTATGACTCCCTGATCTATGGCTCCATCGGTGTTCCTTTTTGGCCTCACCATATCCTGCGTTTTTATGTGGGGAGTGGGAGCTGAGACCCCGCATGACACCCCGCATGACAGCCAGCATCTCTAAATGTTAACTAACATCTTACGTAACCACAGTACAATAATCATACCAGGAAATCAACTGGCACAATACTTTTAACTCGTCTACAGAGAAAGTTAAAAGTTCAAATTTCATCAATTATCCCACTAATGTCCATTTTCTGCACTAGGACCCAATCCAAGGGCAATATATTGCATTTGATTGTCGTGGTACTATGCAGGTACCAAGATGAGATTAAACCCACAAAGATTTTATTCGGGGAAATGCTTGTGTGAGAAAAATGGGGAGTTAGTAAAAGCTGGGAACAATGCAGACTTTCATGCAAATCTGACAGAGTGAAGGAGGGAGAAAAATTGGGTAGATGCCTCTTAAGACTGCCATGCAGTCTAAGGAAGGTTCTGCAAGACCTCTGGGAAGTCCTCAAGCCAAAGTCCCTTGTTTCTCAGGAGCAGGCCTACTATGTTATTGGCTAGGCTCTGTCCCTGGCTAGGAGCAGCCCACGGGGAAGCATCCATCCATATGAACTTCAGAACGCAGGTGCCGAAAGTCTGTGAATTACATTCTCCTGGCTGCAGAGGTTGTCATGTCTCCTTCAACTCCTCTAATCTGGGACAGTTCCTCAGCCTGTCTTTCTTTTCAAGATCGTGACATTTTTCAAAAATACTGGCCAGTTATTTTGTAAAATGTCCCTCGATTTTGGATTTGTTCAATCTTTTTCTTGTGGTTAAAATGAGATTATGTATGTGTGGCGAGAACACCACAGAAGTGATAACACACCCTTCTCAGGGCATCACATGGGAGGTAAATGTGGATAACCTGTCTCACGACTAGTGAGGGGAATTTTGAGCAGGTGGTTAAGGCAGTATCTACTGGGTTTCTCCACTGTAGTTACTACTTTTCCTTTGTAATATCTGATGAAGAGACAGTTGAGGCTATATAAATCCGAAGCTCATCAAACTTTTGCCCACTCTGTTTAGCATCCACTGATGAATGTTGTCTGAAACAATTACTGTGGCAACTATCCAAAAGTATTTTCTATTTCCACTATTCCTTCTACATTTATCAATTGGAATTCTACTGCAAGGAAGGAATTCCCCTGCTTCCTCACTTATTTATACTAATATAGATTTTTAAATTCTATGTATTATTACTATCCAATAAAAGAAAGACTATGTATCTTGCAAAATTTTGTTCTGATTAAATGACACCCGGCATATTGTAATCAAAAATTAATACTAGATTTAGAAGATTGGGTTCAAGACCCAACATTGCCACTTATAGCACAAGACACTGGTCAAGTCACTTGGGTCTTTTCTTAAACTACACACTGGGAGTAATAATACCTTACCCCACACGATCTGATGATTCTGTCCCTTACTGAAATTGAAACTGCCAAATGCTTTCTATATAAAGACTCAAACGTTCCCCATTGTTTTAAAATCTCAGTTTGGGGCAGGACTTAATGCCCAAAACATTAAAGGTGACAGACACCAAAAAAGAGCAATGTCTCCGCATGAAACCATTCCACGTGGTGCTTTTAAACGGCGACCAGGTTTCACGCCGCGTCCGCGAGTGACCTGGGGGGGGAAGATGGGCAGGACGCACCGATTCGAGTTTTCAGCAGCACCAGGAACAGCGGAGGCCCTGCCGGGAGCCCCGGCCTTGGAAGCTCAGGGTCCCCGCGCGACCCGTCCCCGGACAAGCGCGCAAAGCCACACGCGTAAAGTCCCCGGGGAGACTCTCACGTGGAGCGGGGGTTCCGGGTCGGGGTCCGGCCGTGCCCACTGCCCCGGAGCTCTTTAAAGCCGAGCCAGGGCCCGTCGCCCGCCGAGGCCTGGGAACCGCGGGCCGTGCTGTATCCGCGGCGCCGCGACTTTCCGACGTCCCCTTCCTTCCCCGCACACTCCCAGCTCCCGGGCGTCAGGAGGTCGTGAGAACCGTCACTCACCTGAGAACTGGGAGCCGGGAGCCAGGAACCGCCGCTCAGACAGGGAAGGCCCCGGCGGCCGCCGCCGATGAGCTTCCCAACAGCCGTTCGTGCGCCTGCGGGGCAGCCATCGCCCAGCCGCCGTCACTTCCGTCATTCAAACCGCCCGCCAATGGCGGGGCCACACCGCGGGAATCCGCCGGGTCCCGCCTCCCCCGAGGCCAGCGGGACGACCGCGCCGGCAAAGCCCGCGCCTCGCGCACGGGCACGCGCACGGGCACGCGCACGGGCACGCGCACGGGCACGCGCCAGCCCCTAAGTACGTACAGCCCCATTATTTCTCGTACAGCGGCTTTGAAGTTTTACTTCCTCTCTCTCAACATGCTCAATTCACAGGTCAGGAGACAGATCTCCAAATAGGGGAAGATATTTGTACAAAGCCAGGAGGGCGGCTGTAGTCTTAAGGTACAAATCATGAAGATGCCTTGGGATTTGCATCCTTTTGTGTATTGAGTACACGACTCTTTTGGTACGATTATGCGACAGTTAGTTTCTGCTTGCTTTCATTAAAGGCTTCCAACTCGTCCAACAGTAAACCGTGTCACGATCCGCTGTGCCTCCAGAGGTCTGACACACCTAGAACATGTCAAGGATTTGTCTGCTGTAAATAACCTGTAATCAGAGAGGGCATGAGTACAGGTTTATATTTATTGAGCATCTATTACGTGCGAAGTACAGTCGGCTAGGTGCAGGGGAGACGAGGGTAAATGGATTGGGGCCCTTATCCTGGCTTTTGTAGTCTAGTTAAACATACCAGGAATCAGGATTAGAAAATGGGGTGGGAGGGGTGGAGAGGGAAGTTACTGACATGATCATTTCTGTCTTGGTTTTAAAGCAGAGGTCACAGGGAATTAAGACTGAAGAATGAAGGCAGGGAAATCAATTAGGATACAACTGCAGGAAGTGAAAGATGATCACACTGAGAATGGAGAGAAGTGGGTAGGTGTGGGGACAGAGCCGGGAGTGCAGTTTCCAGGCTCTCGCCCACACGTGGAAAGGTGCTCACTCAGGTAGTAAATTGCCATCAACTGTGATTGGATGGCCATCAGCTGTGGCTAGTTAGCTGATCGTCAGCTGTAACCAGTGAGCCATTGGCCACTAATATAACAGCCGTGGCTACACTAGCAGAAAATGGGGGCTAGCAAGAAGATGGTGGCTGAGCTAGCAAGAGCGGATTGCGGTTAGCATGGCAGATTGCAGCTAGCAAGTGAGGTTGGTTGGCAGAGAGAAGTGGACGGAAGGTTGCGGATAGTGTGGCTCTTGCTTCCTGTGTCTCCAACCCAGCCGCCAGCGAGAATATAGTGGTATGATTCCCCTATCTATGGCTCCATGGGTGTTCCTTTTTGGCTTCACCGTGTCCTGAGTTCTTATGTGGGGAGTGGGACAAGAGACCCCGCATGACACCCTGCGTGACAGTAGGTTTAAGAGGCAAATAGGAGGCCAAACATCAGGAATTGGTAGTTACCTAGTTATATAAGGCAAAGGAGAGGGAGAAATCAACTGTGATGCCTGAGTTCCATATTTGGCAACTGAGTGGATTGGGGACAACATCCTCCTGGAACACAGGAAGAGCAGGTTTGAAGGGGTCATGAGTTAAGCTTTGAATAATTGACTTTGTGCTGTTTGTAGGATTCCGAGACTAAGGAATGAATTGCAGAAGTACTTAGGAAGCAAGATAGCACTGCAACAAACAATTGCATGTGAAGTTGAGAGAAAGGGAAGAGTTGAATTAAGCTCACAGGCTACTAGCTTGGGGAGCAATGTTGATGATGGTGCCACCAACCAAGAAAGAAATCAGAAGTGGGAGTCAGTGAAGTAGGCAAGGTGATGAGCTCAGTTTTGGACACGTTGAACTTCACATGCCTGTGTTGAGGAATACAATAGTAGCCCACAGAACTGGGCTAGCATATAGACTTCAGGTTCATTTCCATATGAATTGTAACCAAAGCTATAGAAGTAGATGAGATCGCCTAATATATGGTGATGGAAGAGAAGTGACTCTAGATGGTGAACACACAATGTGAGATATAGTTAATATATTACAGAATTGTGCACCTGACATCTACGTAACTTTACTAACAATTGTCATCCCAATAAACTTTAATTAAAAAAAAAAAGAAGTAGATGGGATCACTTAGGGAGAATTTGCAGAATGAGAAGAGTGATGAGCTTAGGACCAACTCTGAGGAACACCAAAACTGAAAGGAGTTGGAGAAAGGAACTGTCAAGTACATGGAGAAATAGTGTGACCCCCACCTCAGTTTTACAAAGGAAGCTGAGTTACAGAGAGATTCAGTGACTTGGCCAAGTGAGGGGGAACCAGGTCTAGAATTCATGTCCCTATCCCAAATACTAGGATTCTTTATCCCTGTCTCCCTCCTCACTTCCTGTAACATTTCTTTGGATGGGTAACTGTTCATTCTAAATATGTACTTCAACATCCTCAACACGGACTCCGAAATACACTCCCACACCCAACAAAAGATATGCCCACTATTTCATGCCTTGGGCTACGTCTAGTGGTCCAAAAGCTCCCGGCGTATTCCTCATCATGGCACTTATCTGTCCTTATTGAAATGAGTTATTTATGGGTCTGGTTTTCTATTGATTAGACCCTGAATTCCTTAAGAACCGGGAGTGCTTTTTGTTCAGTTGCCCATCACATAGAGCTTCTCAAATGTTTGTGGAAAGAAGTAATTATATGTTCTACTTCCCCAATGTGGGGACAGAGCCAGCAGAACAGTTTCCAGGCTCTCGACCTCACGTGGAAAGGTGCTGGCTTGGTTATTAGATGGCCATCAGCTATTACCGATTAGCCATTAGCCACTAATCTAACTGGCTACTGATGTTATAAATGTGGCTATGCTGGGAAGGGAGTTGGTTGGTTGGCGAAGAAGCGGACGGCATATTGCGGATTGGGTGGCTCCTGCTTCCTATGTCTCCAACCCAGCCGCCAGTGAGACTATAGTGGTATGACTCCCCTATCTATGGCTCCGTGGGTGTTCCTTTTTGGCCTCACCATGTCCTGCGTTCTGGTGTGGGGAGCGGGACCAGAGACCCTGCCTGACACCCAACTTACATCCTGGGAAGAAATTCTACAATTGGAGATTTGTTCTATTTTTTTTTTAATTTTATTGGGGAATATTGGGGAACAGTGTGTTTCTCCAGGGCCCACCAGCTCTAAGTCGTCCTTCAATCTTAGTTGTGGAGGGCGCAGCTCAGCTCCAAGTCCAGTCCCGTTTTCAATCTTTAGTTGTAGGGGGCGCAGCCCACCATCCCATGTGGGAATTGAACCGGCAATTGTTGTTGAGAGCTTGTGCTATAACCAACTGAGCCATCCGGCTGCTCCTCCAGAAGCTCAGCGGCAGCTTGTTGTCTCCAATCTAGTTGTGGAGGGCGCAGCTCACCGGCCCATGTGGGAATCGAACCAGCAATCCTGTTGTTCAGAGCTTGTGCTCTAACCAACTGAGCCATCTGGCCACCCCGGCTTGTTCTATTTTTAACAGAAGGCAGTGAGGAATCAAAGAAGGCCCGGTAGGGTCAGAGTGTCTGGTTTAGCATCACAACTCTTGAGACTTTCTAGCTGTAGGAAACTAAGCCAAAGCCTTACTTTCTGTTTCGGTTCTTTATTGTTGCCAACCAAACCACCCTGGAATGTCCAAAATGGCTCACTCATTACAGCTGGCCGTTGATGCTGGCTGTCAGCTGAAAGCTCAGCTGGACTGTTGCATGGAGTGCCTTCATGTGGCCTCTCCATGTGAGTTGGACTGCTCAACAGCTGAGTTTCAAGAGGGAGTGTCCTAAAAGTCAGCATTCCCAGAGAAAGAAAATGGAAGCTGCAAGTCTTTTTAAAGGCCAGGCAGAAAAGTAGATACAGTAAGTTCTGCCACATTTTATTGATTAAGTATCCTAAGGGCCAGTGCAGATTCAACTGAAGGAGAAATGAACACCATCTCTCTATGGAGAGAGTGACACAGAATTTGTGGCCATCTTTATCCACCACTGTTTTCCTCGGTAATACCGTGTTTCCCTGAAAATAAGACCGGGTCTTATATTAATTTTTGCTCCAAAAGATGCATTAGGGCTTATGTTCAGGAGATGTCGTCCTAAAAAATCATGCTAGGGCTTATTTTCTGGTTAGGTCTTATTTTCGGGGAAACACGGTACTTGACCTGCCCTTTTTACATAGTGGTTGTGAGACTCAAAAGGCATGAATCCTATGAGAGCACTGTAAACTCTAAAGAGATATACACATGTTAGGTAGTTTAACGGCTATTTTATTTTTTCTGTCCAACACCTTTCTGCCCTCTTCTGGTACAGATGCAGGCCTCCAGGCCACAGGGGTAGGCTTGTGACTCAGACGGGGAAAATCATAGTTCTCTATCTCTCTTGTCACTGGGATTGACCCAGGGATGGGTATGTAATCTGAACTGGGTCAGAGTCTTTCACATGAATTTTTCTTACCTGAGACAGCAGGGACAAATGTTTTCCTCTCTGGGCTCATGTCACGATATAAAGCTGGAACTTCCCCAGTGAGATTCCCCACCATGTGGACCCCCACAAGCTGGTATGGAAGAAAGAGTCTGACATTCAGCAAGGAACACACAGAGGGAATCCTGATGGTGTTCAAGTTCCTGGATCCAGACGTCCCTGATGTCAGCTCATTGTGTAACCTACAGATAGGAAGTCGTTAAATCCCCTCACCCCCTTTTACTTAAGCTGCTTCAAATGGGAGTTTCTCTTTTTTTGCACATTAAAAAAGGCTGCAGATTTATATTTAAATTCTCATAGACAAACAACATCTGGGCGTCTTGGGAAATAGTATAGAATAAAAGTTAAGATCTTGGACCTAGAGTCCAACTGCCTGGATTTAAATTTCTGGCTTAGCAACTCTGTGACTAGTTCCTGACCCTCCCCCAAAGTCGGTTTTCTCATCTTTAAAAGGGATGTAGTAAAAGTGAGGTTTAAAGCACTTAAGACAGTGCCTGGCACAAAGTGTGCAATAAATGTTATCTTTTTTGGCTTTGGTTTTAATACGATAATTTTAGACTATAGGAGGCAAAAAAAAAAATCCCTTTTAAATGTGTTCATTGGTGTTTTTGGTTTAATTTTTCATCAGGTCCTTTTGTACTTTACAGACCTAGGAAGAAATATGCATGCTAAGCTTTTCCTATTGTTATCCCAGTAGGAATGAATGTTAATAACATTGAGGAAGAGGAAGCATTGTCCCTAGGAGGTAATGGCATTTGTGTGACTGGTTACCATGAAACGCTGCCTCATCTCAAAATGCAACTGAGGCCATTTAAGGATTGAGTTAGTTTAAGATGTTTCTTTGATGGTAACAGTTTCACTGTTCTGAGTTTACTTGAATCTTTATCCACATCCACTGTGAGAGACTGACATTAAAGCGGGGGGAGGGAGGCTCGATAATTCTGTATAAAATCCAGAAGAGATGAATCTCTGCAAGAACAGAAGTAATCAAACTTCCATCTGACCACCTGCAAACTGCCCTCTTTCTCTCTGGAATAAACACCACAAAAGCTTGAAAAGTGATAGTATCTCGATAGGATCATTTACAGCTGCTACCAGGAGAGAGATTAAGAGTGCCCAGCAGGAGAGAAAAGATGGGCTGGGAAAGGCTTTTAAAAGCTGTCAATATTTTTTTTTTAAGGTGTGTGGTACCTATGCAGGTGGGGAGGAACTGGGCCGTTTATTTAAGGAGAGAGAAATGAGAGGAAAGAGTGGGGAAATTAACTGATTTTGTTTCATCTTTTAAATCTTTTCAACGCATTGCTAATATGATACTTATTAATATTGTTAATATTAATTAAGCCATAGGTGACTGTGAGTTATACACTTAAAAAGACAGGGACACCTGAATGAAAAGGGGAGAAAAGGGAGATTATTTACAACCCAGAAAAGTACATCGCAGTTGAAGAGGATTGGGAGGTGTGGGGAAGTGTTTTGGAGCTACAGTCAGAAAATGTGGCTTTGAACATCTGCTTTATCAACAGTTAATCTCTCTGAGGCTCAGTCCCTATCTATAAAATGGGGATAAAAATACCCCAAATTTATCAGGCATGCTATGTGCCAGGGATGTGAATACCCGTCCTGTCTTATAGAGTAGCTGTAAAGACCGAACAGAAAAGTTGTAAATATCCTACATAAAAGTATATGAATAACTAGAAAAGATCATACCACAATTTGGCCACCAGTGCAGACTCAGGGAAGGTAATTTCTGTACTGCAGTTTTTTTGTGACTGCCATTTGACCTGCTGTAACGGATCCAGCTTTATACAACATGAATTAGCCCTATTTGGTCAGAGTTCTCTTCATCCAAAATTGTTTCCATTTACTGTGGACATAACAAGAATTTACACCCTTGCTACCCAAAGTGTGGTCAAGGACCAGAAGCATCTGGGAGCTTGTTAGAAATGCAGACTCGCAGGCCCCACCCCAGGTCTGCTGAACCAGAATGTACATTGGAACTAGACCTGCCGGCAGTTCGTACACACATTCAAGTTTGAGAAGAAGCACTGCTCTACACAAAACCCCACGTGAGGTACATTTAGGACAAGGTAATAGAATAGGAAAGGCTAAGTGTGTGGGTCATAATATAAATAAGTAACAGGTAGACCACGCCACCATCAAAAATGAGATAGTGCTTCCTTTTACTAATGTAGAACTTGGCCACTGGCGTTGTAGGTATGAGGTGTGGTAGAAAGAGTACACTGGATTTGCAGTTCTTATCCTAACTCTGCCACTTAGTTAGAAAATCAGTCACTCTGGTGCTCAATTTTCTCACCTATAAAATGGGGAAAATACAATGTAATTTACATGAAGCATTGAGCACAGAGCTGAGAACCCATCGTTCCTTTCTACTCCTTTGATGGAGTGCGTCCAGGAGGGTAATAATATAATGGGTGTGATCTTTGTCACGTATCGTATTTCCCTTCACAGGAGCTCTCACCCAGAAACCTGGGAGGTGTGTATGTACTGGGCCTCTTACTAAGATGGTATTATCCATTTATAGGCATTTTGGCTGCATTAGATTCATTCATTGAATATTCATTGAGCATCTACTAAGTACCAGGTACTTTGGTTGAGAATACAGTGGTTGACCAGATATTGAGACTACAAATATGCACGCGATAGACATGATCCTGCCCTCAAAAAGTCAGTGCAGAATTGTGAACGGGCTCTTTCAAGACAGTGCTAAGTGCAATAACAGTCTGTTCATTCCTTACATACCTGTATACCTAGCCAGGGCCTTTTTTAAGCCTAAAATGGGGTTCCCACATAACTGATGAACTGATGGCTAGGATGAGCAGAAAGAAGGGGACAGTGACTATTGAGGGCACAATTGATGGGTCAGCTACACCAGAGATCCAGCACATATGGTAAATATTCTACGGTTTCCAGAAAGGAGAAATTTCTGCTATAATTCTTTGGCACCAGGAAGAAGACAGGTGAGGATCTAAGATAGTCTAGCAAGTTCAAAGGGAGCAATGTCTCATGCATATGGTATTATTGTGTGTTGACGGTGTAAAATATTAAAATATTTATTTAAATGACTGTAGTTTAGTGAAACAGGCATATTGAAAGGAATTCTGCTCTTCTAAAACACTGCCAAGCACGGCTGACAGAATAAATTTATGCTGTCAATGTCTGTATGTTTGGGCTTGTTTTTTGATTCAGCATTCCGAACAGTGGTGACATGAGACGAATCTTGCAGCCAGCCAGACATTCCGTTATAAGCATTCCTGCCCTGCTTAAAACCTACCGTGGTTCTCTTTTGCATAGTACATCAACTCCAAATGTCTCTTAATATCTTTCCAAATGCTCCATAATACGGCTCTAAAAAGAGCAGAGTTCAGGGTGTGAGTTTATCACTAATAGCTTTGAGCCTTACTTTCTTTCTTTATGACATACAAATAATAATATCCACCATGCCAAACTCACAGGACTGTGTGGCAGTCAAACAACTGGATGCATCTGAAAGCGCTTTGTAAACTACCAAGTACTATGCAAATATTACTATTATTATTCTGGTGCTCTGAGCCATCCCCCCTTCTTTCATGACACCCCTTCTGCTGCCCTTCAGCTGGGCTACATCATGCTGGGATCGTTCACTTCTCTGAGTTGGTGTCATTCCCCAGCGAGATGGGGGAAGACCCTAGGCCCTGAGGCCAGACTGCCTGTCGTCTGGATGATAGCTGGTGCTTTCTTATACGGAGATTAAGAATCTCTTATACGGAGATTCTCTTGTCCTGGAGATTAAATGAGTTACTGGTATGACGCACTTAGAATGGGGCCTGGCGTGCAGGAAGTGTGATATGTGTTTGCTGCGGCTGTCACTTCTGGTGCCATTGTGGCTAGTGCTCCTCATAGCCTACCATGTCTTTCAGTTCTAGTTCATGTCTTATTTCCTCTGAAGTCTCCTCCTTCCGTTTTCTCCTACCTAGGTAATGTTACACATAGAGCCTGTGTCACACAGCTTATTATTTGTTTATTAGAGTCTTCTCTCAAGGTGCTCGTGGCTGGTGGGAAGGATGATCTTTTCCCCATCTGTGGCCAGATGACCAAGCAGACAATTACAATGGGAGGTTCTGTAGACTGAATGTCTATGTCCCTCACCCCAAATTCATATGTGAAATCCTAACCGCCAATCTGATAGTGCGTGGAGGTGGAGCTTTTGGGTCATGAGGGTAGAGCCCTCATGAATGGTTTTAGTGCTCCTATAAAGGAAGCTGCACAGAGCTCCCCACTCTTCTACCAGGTGACGACACAGCGGAAGGACAGCCATCTTTGCACCAGGAAGCAGGTGCTCACAAGACACTGAATCTGCTTTTGACTTGGTCTTGGACTTCCCAGCCTCCAGAACTGTGAGAAATAGATGTTTGTTGTTTATAAGCCAGCCAGTCTATGGTGTTCAACACATGAATTCTTAAGGGGGTGGGGAGCACAATTCAACCCATAACACTTCCTCTTGAAGTTAGTGCAAGGACTATGAAGTACAGGAAATGACTCTTGTTCCCATGCTTACAGCTCAGGACTTCACAGCATAAAATCACAATATCATCGATGTGGAAAGTGTGTGAGATTCCTCGCTCCTTACTAGTGTGGGCTCAATGTTGTGTGTCTCCCAGGGTGGCTTTCCACTTCCTAGCATGCTGCTGTGTTGCTTGCTTATAACGGGAGCTTCTGGTTCGGAAGGATGATTTCTTAGAGTGTCAAGCTTGATAAGTAGTAGGATACAAATGCCCTTCTCTTTATTTTCGCACATCTATTATACAACATACTCATTTTTCAAGGCCAAGGTAATCTTCAGCATTCATAATATCTCCCATTTTATTGAGCCCTTAAGTTGCCTGGTGTTACATGGCTCAAGTGACAGAGCTTAGTTTTTACCCAGGTTTTCTTACACTAAAGTCCATACTCTTCCCATTCACTCCCTGTTTTCTATTCCACTCCAATCACTCAATAAAGATTTACTGAGTGCTTGTGGGAATAATGCTCTGTGCTTTCTGTGTTTCTCTTCAAGCCAGCTGTGATCAGACTGTATCATGAACTATCTCTGTTCAACATCCGTGGCACCTTCTACTTAGTTTTGTAATTATTTTATAACTATGCCACACCCTCTAGTAGACTGTAAACATCTTGAAGGAAACTGCCCTGTCTAATTTATCTTGCACTTCTATAGGTCTGGGTAGAGGACAGCATTTGAACCACATAGTCCTCAATAAACATCTGATGAACAAGCGAAAGAATATATGGACCCACAGTTACTAGACATTAGATAGCTTTCAGGTCTGTGTTCTGATTATTATAATATGACCTAGCTTTGAAAATACCTCTGGGCTTTAATTCAAAAAAAGCCTTGTCATATTTCTGTGAGTTAAGTCTCTTATTTCCAGTTCATTGGCACTCAATCCGTGGTCTTTTGACCCAAAATATAAGGTTCTTTATGCCAGCACAAATGCATACTAATGCATATATTAAAGAGAATCACCTTTTAGGCTAGGTAGTTTTGCATTCCTTTCCTTCAAGACCTAATTTCCAGTCTTATTACATCAACTACTGTTCTGTGGTATTACTCCTAGATAGATAATTGCAATTTTTGAGGGAGCAGAAGAAGCATTTTGGGGGACTCTTGCCTTCTGCTCGTCACCCTTGGAATATCCAGGGGCCCCTTTAAGCTTGCTTTTATGGCTAACATTCCATGGACTTTTCCTGATCCTCATCCTGCTGAGTCCCAGGCTGTCTGAATTCAAGCTCAAGGATTCACAGGCAGACTACTTCTAGGCAGAGGCACAGGTTTGCATTTTAAGAAAGCCTTTCAAAGCCTCAGCACAAGGTAATGAGTGAGCCCTGCGCCAGTTTTAGGCACTTTCCCACCTTTACATGGTAGTGGCAGGACCGGTAGTGGGAGGTGTGGCAAACACCTCAGATGCTACCCTTGATGGGCAGTTTCTATTTCAACTCTAATCGGAGGAAAAGTGGTGGCAATTATTATGTCTACCACTAGAGGGCAGCTTCGTCAAATTTTGGAATGTTTGCTGGCGGTTAAACTGTGGGAATTTTTTTTCTTGCTTTCAAAAATCCCCGTGCCTTAGGCAAGAGAAGACACCAGAGTCACCAGAAATAGGAAAAAGCAAAGTGAATGCCATTGCTATCGATAAGAGCAGGTTCTCCTCCTTATTTTTTTCTCTAAGTGTGTCTAGCCTACCCTAGGGAAGTAAACAGGTAACACATCCAGGCGGTAACACCCTAGTACTTAGTACCTGTTACATGCCAGGCACCGAGCCAGGCGTTTTACCTACATTATCGTCTTTGATCCCACAACAGCCTTCTGAAGCAAATTTTTTAAATCACTATTTCACAGGTGAAGAAACAGGCTTATTAACATTAAATACAGAGAGTGCCAAAAAAATGTATACACATATTAAGAAGGGAAAAAACTATTAAAATTGTAATACTCAATATATACCGACAACAAAAGATGCATACAAGTCGTGTTTGACTTCTGCAATTACAAGAGGTGCTCAAAGTGGTTACCATCAGCATCCAGGCACTTCTGATTATGGCGAACTACTGTTTGAGCAACGTTAACCAAAGTGTCCACGTGTATACATGTTTTTGGCACCCCCAGTATATTGCTCAAAAGCAAGAATCTAATTATCAGCAGTGGAAATTTGAACTGATGTATGTGAAGGAGGGGGTAGATGAGTCTTGAGAGGGTAAATAAGTCACCGTTCAAAGCCTGTAAGAGGGCTTCAGGGTGGGTCATTGTCTTATGTCAGCAGCTATAACTTGAGAAAACGTCTTTAAACAAATTATATGTAGTCATTGTAAAAAAAAAAAATTTTTTTGTTTTTTTATTGTGCATACATTACCACTTAGGTAGAGATTCTTCAGTATCAATTTTAATCATTGTGTTTTATCTTATTGTACTTAGATCCCTTAAATCACTTGTCCAGTTCCTATTGATAAACTTTTCATTTATGTCCAGTTTTTTATCATTATAAACAATTGTGTAGCAAATTCTTTGTATCTGCTTCTATCCAAGTCATGCTTTCTTTTGTTACTTGGGTCCCATCTTATCTCCCTTAGTTCCTTTGTCATCATTTCCTTTCTGCCATACTGTGTCTTTAGCAAACAGATATCAAATAATAGCTCCCACCTTAAAAAAAAAAAATCTTTCTTGATGTCACTCCACCTCCAGCTACCGCATATGTTCTGTTTCCCTAGACATCTAAAATTCTTGAAAAAGGCGTTTATACTTTCTATCCTCCTGCTGTCTCTTGAACCCACTCCCATCAGGTTTTCATCCGCAGCCCTCCACAAACAGTTCTCATGAAGGTCATCAGTGACCACCATGTTGTCAAACCCAATGGCTGGTCCTCTGTCTTTATCCTTCTTGTAGCCTTTGACATATTGACTATTCCTCTCTTTCTGGGAATTCTTCCCTTGCCTTTCATGAAAGCGTTTTCTTGGGTTTTCTCTTATCAGTCACTGCTTTTCACTGCCTGCAGTCCCCTTTGCTTATTTCTCCTTGTCCCCCTCACCCCCAGTTTTGGGGCATCCCAGTATTCAGATCTCAGACCTCTTCTCTTCTCCATCTCCATTCATTCCTTAGGAGATCTCACTGGTCTCAGGACTAAATACTATCCATAGGCCCAGACCTCTCTGAACTCCAGATTCCTAATCCTAGTGCCTACCTGACATCTTTACTTTGATGTCTAATCGACAATTCAAACTTGATAAGTTGAAAGTCCTTAATTTCTCTGACCTCATCTTACCCAACTTCTCTTTCTATAGGCTTCCCCATCTCCATACATATACTTCTCAGCCAAAATTCTCAGAGTCGTCCTTAACTCCTTTATTTCTCTTACAACTCACATCTGCTCTGTCAGGAGATCCTCATGGCTCCACCTTCAAAACATAGTATCTAGAAGTCAACCACTTTCAACCATCTTCACTGTCACCCTGTGCCATCGTATCTCATCTGGATTATTGTAATCATATCCTAAGTGGCTTTCCTGCTTATGCCTTTGCCCACTTCTAGCCTATTCACACAGAAGCCAGAGAGTCTTTACAAACTCATGTCATAGACCATCATTGCTCTGCTCCAAGCCCTCCAATTCTGCCTGTTTCATGAATGGTAAAACCCCAATGGCCTGACTGTGGCTGACAGGGCCCTGTGTGGTCTCACAGCACCACCCCCTCTGCTTCTACCAATTTGCACTTCCCTCACTCTGCTCCAGTCTCACTGGTCCCCCCTTTGTACCTGCCCTTCCCTCTGCTGGAATCATCTTTCCATCGGCATCCCTGTGCCCCGCCTCCCTACTGCCTTCAAGTCTCTGCTCAATGTCTCTTTACCAGCGAGGCCTCTCCTAATCACCCTGTTAGGAGCATCACATTCCGTTTTTTATCACCCTTATCCTACTTTAGTTTTCTCAACAATATCACCACCACCACCAACAATAACACACCCACGCATGCACGTACGCACAATTTAGCTCTTTGTCATTATCTCCCCTGACTATAATGCATACTCCTTGAAGGCAGCATTTTGCTTGTTTTGTTCTCAACTGTACCACTAGCTCCTAATCCAATGCCTGGCACATACAAAGGTCAGACAATTAAGTTTGCAAACTTGTTGCAACAATGTTGCTAACCTTTTTTGATATCAAAGGGATTATTCTTTAGGAATTTGTACCAACTAGACAAACAGTTAACCAAATTTACTGTTTCGAAGTGCTGAAAACACTGCGTGGAAAAGTTAGATGACCTGAACTTTTCACCAACAATTCATGGCTCTTGCATCACGACAATGCACCAGCTCACACCGCACTGTCTGTGAGGGAGTTTTTAGCCAGTAAACAAATAACTGTATTGGAAAACCCTCCCTACTCACCTGATCTGGACCCCAATGTCTTCTTTCTTTACCTGAAGATAAAGGGAATATTGAGAGGAAGACATTTTGATGACATTCAGGACATCAAGGGTAATAAGATGACAGCTGTGATGGCCATTCCAGAATGGTGGACTAGGCGTGGGTGTTGGTGCATAGCTTCCCAAGGGGAGTACTTCGAAGGTGCCCATAGTGATATTCAGCAATGATGTATGTAGCATTTTTTTCCTAGGATGAATTTGTGAACTCAATTAACAGACCTTGTAGAAGGGCTCAAAAAAGATCTGTTGAGTAAATGAATATTCATCTTCTTCTAGTGCAATTATCTCCTTAGGGTAGATTTCTAGGAGTGGGATTTCTGACTATAAGGTTCTGAATTTTGAAGGCATATTTGACACATTTGACCAATTTATATTCCCATCAACAGAGTACATGACACTTCCATTGCTTCAATGGTCAGCAAAAGGGATTTCTTCAATACTTTTCATTGTTAGTAATCTCAGAGGCAAAACATTTTCTTTTCATTTGCATTTTGGGATTATTTTCATGTTTATGCATAGATTTATTGACCATTTGTACAGGCATTATTTGTGTGAATTCCTAGATTATGTTCTTTGTCTGCTTTTCTATTACGATCATTTCCCTTATTTATTTGTTCTGTGTGCATTAAATCTTTGTTTAAGTTGACAATATTTTTTCCAGTTTTCCACTTGTCTTTCAACCTTGTTTTTGGCGTTTTTGCCAAAAAGAAGTTAACAATATATTATGCAGTCAAATTTATTCATTTTTTCCCTTGTGATCTTTTATTTCTCCAATAAGAATATAGATATGTGACTGAATATTTGGTTAGCTTGCTCAGGCTTTCTCACAAATGTTTATTATGTATATTCTTTTCTTGTGGATAAATTTCCCGCTAAAGTATTATATCATGAGTGAGGTAGAAGGCGATGGTATACCACTACCTGGCTGACCAAACATACAGTTCCAGGAATTTGGGAAGGTAGAAATGCTATACCATACTCAAATGCCATGAAACCAATTCCTTGGGGAGTTCACAGAAGGGTGAGCTGACCCAGCTGTTAAACTACTATGCGTAAAGCAGGTGCCGGAGAGAGAGAACATCGGGTAGCTCCTGGAAGCTGTGCACTCACACTGTTCGGCTCCAAGGCGAGACCTGCAAATGAACATAACTACACAGTTCTGGAGAACCGCAAAGGTTTACCTTGACAGGTGTCCCAGCTTGCAGAGCTGTATAGTCACCTGCTATGTCCCTTCCCGTCAGCGGTTATTGGCCGACATACATCTCACCACAAAGTGGTGACTGAAGTAGGTAACTTCCCATCCTCCCTCACCCCACGTGCATCAGGCCCTAAAGATGTCCTCAGATATAGGAACCACACTTTATGGTCCCAACATAAATCATGAGTGAGCTCAAATTCACGTAGTGAGGAGAACGCTTCCCGTCCATTGTGCCACAGATGTGTGAGGTGTTCTGAGATGTGGATTCCTCGCTGGCCCGCAGGGCTGCTGGTACTGGGCCTGGGTGGCCTGAGTGCCCCATCCTTACTCCTCAAAGCGCTATCCATGCACTAGTAGCATGGGCATCTTCTGGAAGCTGGTTAGAAGTGCAGACTTTCAGGCCTCATCTCAGAACCTGCATTTTCACAAGATGTCCATTTAAGTTTCAGAAGCTGTGCCCACGCCAACTGACTCTGGTCTTGAACCACCCCATCTTTTAATCCCACTGTGATGTGTAAATATTAGCGTTGTTTGTTCCTTGATCGTGAAAATGTTGGGAGAGCACTGATTCTTATAACCAGAGCTAGAGAGAATGTCAAATTATGTTGTTGCTGCTGTTGTTTTTTAACAGCTCTGGTTTCTGGGAAAGTATGGACACTCCTTAGCCCTTGATTTCGTTGGCTTTGTACCCATCTCTAATTGTTCATGTGTAATATATAAGACTTCCTTCTTTCCAATGAGACTGTAGCACCCTAAAGGACAAGGGCTATTTCATCTTATAACACTTCCCCTGTAACTTTTTTGTACCATAAAGCAGTGGTTTCCATAGGAATCACTAGGTGGGTAGAGGGAGAGTCTCGTTAAAATGCAGATTCTTATTCAGTAGCTCTGAGTCTGCATTTTAAGCAAGCACTCAGGCCATGCTGCTCCTGCTGGTCTGTGGACCACACTTTGAGTAGCAAGGTTATAGAATATTCATTTGACTTTCACAACAAGCTTATGAGGTAGGTGGGCTAGATGTCATCCCCATTTTACAGATGAGGCATTTGAGGAGCAGGGAGTTACTGTACCATGTCCAAGACCCTACAGCTATTAAGTGATGGAGTTGGACCCCCTTATGGTGTTTGCCTCTAATAATCCTTTCTTCCTTTGTACAGTAAGGGACAGAAAATCAACTGAGATTGGCTCTATAATGAATTGCTAGAGCAGTTTAGGAGCTAAGATCAAAGTTTTCTCTTTCCTTTATTGATGATCATGACTCAGGCATTACACTTTAGACTGGCATTATAGTGTCTTAGTCTGTCTGGGCTGCCATAACAAAATACCATAAGCTGGGCGGTTTATAAACAACAGAAACTTATTTGTCACAGTTCTGGAGGCTGGGAAGTCCAGATTCGGTGTGTGGCGAGGCTCTTCTTCTTGGTTCATAAGTGGCATCCTCTTGCTGTGTCCACACACGGTGGCAGGAGCAAAAGAGCTCTCTGGGGTCCCTTTTATAAGGACATTAATCCCATTCATAAGGGTTCCAACTTTATGACCCAATCGCCTCCCACGGCTTTACTTCCAAATACCATCACCTTGGGGGTTAGGATTTCAACATGTGAATTTTGGGGAAGACACAGATAGCTGCAGAATAAATTTTGTTCAAGATACTTATTACTTTAAATTCAGTGGTTCTCAATCCTGGCTCACTTGCTACATTTTAAAAACAGATTCCTGGGCTCCACCATAAAGACACTGAATCAGAATCTTTGGAGATAGGGGCCCAGGCATCCGCATTTCTTCAAAGCACCACAGGTGATTATAATGGATGATGAGGATTTTAAAACATTACTGCTCCCTCTATTTTTCTGACCTTGCCCATTCAATTCCTATAACGGAATAGCTAACATTTATTCAGAATTTACTATGTATCTGGCAGTTACTCAAAGTGTGGACAGGGGACCAGCAGCATTGGCTTTAACCAAGGAGCTTGGCAGGAAAAGTCCGAATCTCAAGTTCCAACCCACACCCAGTGAATCAGAATCTGCATTTTAACAAGATCCCCAGGTGATTCCTCTGCATGTGGCGTTTGAGAAGCACTGTTTTATATGCATAATCTCATTTCATTTTATCTTTCCATAGTCGTTGTTTTTTCAGATGTGTGGGCATTGAGGTCTAGGGAAGTTAGGTAACTCGCCTAAGGTCACATAGCCAGTAGGGATTCAAACGAGGTCTCATCTGCCTCTAGACCCCATGCTCTTAACAGATATATGAGTGATTCTCTCAATTTTGTGTGCCGGAGATTTTCCTAGGGAGCTTATTAAAAATATTGATTCCTGTGCTTCGTTCCCTGAAATTCTGCTCCAACCCATCCTGGGCAGGGCTTAGACATCAGTATTTTAACCCAGCCATCCCAAGAATTTTGAGGCAGGTGGTCATGGAACACAATTTGCAAAGCACTGCATTTTATTATACTTTCTGCATGTGCTTTTGGGAGGAGAACTACCCTGTATTTCCAGAGCACTTCAAAACGAGGGCATGACTGATTTTTCCCACCTAGATGGCTCCAGACCCCCCCAGAAGCCTGTTGAACCCATCTCAAGCTTTGGGAGAGAGCCTGGAACAGTCCCACTACAACAGGTGTGAGCAAGATCAGGATCTATTTAAGAACAAAACTCAAAGCTTGTTATTTTTCACAATCCACAAAATTGAACATAGGCCAGGATGTTGGCTACCTTTTTAAATTTTTATTACAATTTCATATATAATTTAAATCACTGGATGGCTGTAACTCCGGCTAATAAATTGTGTATATCCCGAACACAGTAAAAATCAGCCAGCACAGCAGAATCATTCTGCTCATTTCTGAACCCCTTGGGGCATGGCAGAGTTAAAGAACGATGAATAATAACTAGCCACAAAGGTGCGGAAGCTCTCCTCTCCAATTTTATTTCGACTGAATACATTTTTGAACGTATGTTTTTTTGACACAACACACTCCTCTTCTAAAGAGCTCAGGGTGTGATGATACAGTCACACTCACATTCCCTTCTCTGAGAGAGTTAAGAGGAAAGAAGTGGCAAAAATAAGTAGTAAGACTCACCATTTTGAGTTCGTTCATACATTATTTCATTGAACAGCCTGTATTGAACATTTATTACACTCAGACATTTGGTAGCTACTGGAGTCTATCACGACCTCCACCCTCAAGATAATATTGGGTCCTGGAGCTGTGGGAGGCAGTAGGAGGAAAAACAAAGAAATACACAGTTTTCACGCATTAACTTCATGGAGCAAATGCCTCCCCAAAATATCTCCCTGGAATTTTTCTGTTACCAATACGGAGCAAATCAAATCCAGGGCTTGGAAAATGTGACAACAGTGAGCAGCTCCAGGTTTAGGGAAAGTCTTCGTGCTCTGTGTCAGACATACCTCACAGCAAGTGGCAGGCTCCGAGTAGTTATCCCAGACGCACAGGCAAGGAGGGGCAGCCCTAGGAGTGTACAAACACCCCCAGGCTCACACTGGGGAAACATGGTATAATCAGGACCTATGTCTGTGAGACCCTTAGAGCAGCGGTCTTCTAAATTTGCCACTTTATTTTCATGGTTGAGAAGGTGCATAGGGAGAAGAAAGGAAAGTCCATATGTGAAGAAGATTTGACATAAAAAGCAACACCTCTAATGATTATTGCTGGGTTTTTAGAAATTCAATTCTGTGATAATGGATAGAGTTTGGTAATTTTCTAGACAAGTAGATGGCCTGGACAAGGCCAGATGGGCATTTCCTCTTACAAGGCTTGAAGGAAAGCCACGTCATGAGATTTCATGAGGGCCTTCTAAGATGATAATGCTTCGTTTACTCAAGGGACCCTGGTATCGTGCAGCATGCTAGATTCTGGGATGAGATTTTGTGAAGAGGCCTTAACCCCAGAAAGACAGGTGAAATCAGTAGCTCAGAACATTACAAACCACTTCCCCGGCGCTGAATCATCCTGGAATCCACGAGCGTGTTGCTTTTCCCTGGCCGATGGGTCTGTGTTTTCTCTCTGACCACCATGGTGTGCTGGGGATGGAATCAAATCTGGCAGTTTGTGTGTGTGTCTAAAGTTTCTGTGAAGGGTAGGAATCCAAGGATGTGTGAATCAGTTATGCTGCAGTAACAAATAAGACTCCCAAATCTCAATGTTTGTGATAACAAAAGTTTTTTTTATCACTCCTATGTCCAACACGGGGCAGCTGCCTCTCCATTCCACATTTCCATGCTGGGACCAGGCTGATGGAGTAGCCTCTCCCTAGAACCTTTCCTGTCATTGATGAGACAGAGGGAAAAGAATGATGTCAAGCCATGTTTTTAGGGTCACTTCTGCCCACTTTTCATTGGCCAAGTGAGCCCACAGCTACTGCAGAGTTCAACAGGGCGGGTTTTTATATTCTCCTCGTAGGGAGAAGAATCAGAATATTTGGTGATGAGTAAATCCAATCTACTACAATAAGTGAAGAGTCCTGAGGGTCAAATTTTGGATCTAAATTTAGGGGTCAAGTGCAATGGATGAGAGTAAAACCAGAATTGAAAGGGAAGACCAGGGAGGCTAGAATCTACCAGAATTGGAGGAGCACAGGGATTTGGAGCTAGGGTGGAGTCAAGGGTGATTGCCCTGGGTGGTTTGTGTCCACTGATTGGTGACTGGCTGGAACATGAATGAACTGACTGGTTTAAAGGTTGGCAAATGTGCAGACTTGGGGAACAAAACTCATTGTCCATCGGGGAAGTGTGAGCTACCCATTTTGTGTTTGCTTGGATCCGTGCTGTGCTTTCATTGTCTCATCTTTAGCTCTCCAGATACTGATCACCCTGGGGAAACTGAGGCACCATGTTACGCCAGTGAATGGTTCTAGAACACTTCCATGTCTCCAGCCTTAGAAGATATTTTTTTAGAACCCTGAAGGTGTCTTTCTCAAAATAGGTAACTTACATTGGACAAAAGCCTTCCAACCCACTTTAAAGGACTTTTGATTAAAAGATGGTACACTTAGGAGAGCCTTGCAGATAATTACTTGTCTGGGATAAATAATGATTTACAATGAGCAATAGTCAAGATTGTTAAATTAGCTTTGTTTGTTTTTCCATTACCTGGAGCAGTATCAAGCTAAAACTCTGCTGCCAAGAGGAAAGGCAAATAATTGGCCCAAAGAGGGAGTCAGACCAGGCAAAAGAAGACAGGATCCAATTCTTCTTTCCTCTTTAGATCTCGCAAAAGAGTATAAAGTGAATTTGATTCAGCACTCTGTCCCATTCCTTTATTTAGTGTTCATCGCAATGGTTTGGATTTTTACCTCCCTGGGGGCACCGACTGCCCTCCTGCGTCCCACTGCAGCTCTCTACCCAAGTTTGCCTCTCAAGGCAGTGGCTCAGTCTCCACAATTCTCTCTTTGCTCCACTATCAAAATTACCTTTCAATTCCCTTGGTTGGGGAGTTTGTTTAAAAGCAGCACTAAAGGAATCTGTGGATAGACTAATTCAGAAAAAAAGGTGTAAGAGACTGGTAACCAGTCAATATGTTAACCTTTCCTAGGAGTATTTGCATTTCAAAGCTTCCCAAGGACAATGCTTCAACTCAGCAAATACTGCTGTAATAGTGGAATTATAGGGCAATAAGGCTTGCCTCTGGGGGAGCTCCTTTGTTAGCGATTCTTTTCTGGATTGTTCCTAGTCCCTTTTAAACAACCTGTATTATTACACCTTCCACAGTTTGTTAGCACCAAGCTTGACATACAATTCAGGCAGCCCAGAAACCGATGGCTTCTGCATAGCACTGGCCGTTTTCAGTACAATAGTGTGAATTTTAAGTGTCTGTGCCCCTATGACCAAGAAAACACTAGAATTATAACACCATATTTATCACCAGGCTTCATGATAAAAAAAAACATGAACTCCCAAGCACTTTCACATGGATTAATATAGTTAATACTCAAAAAGTCTACGATGGAGGCAGGACAGGTCTGTTATCCCCCATTTTATGGATATGGGAACTGAGATTCAGAAACAGCAAGTGACTTATCCAAGGTCACACAGTTCATCTTCCCATACTTATTCTAGTGCTTTTTCTTGGTGGAGTGCTGATCCTTCAGCCTCTGGCACTGCCTGGACTGCGGGTACTTAGAGTTTGGGTCAGGCAGGGCAAAAGTGCAAGATGGTGGGGGTGATGTCATCAGTCAAAGGACATTTGGCCCCACCTAAGACATGGCTAGTGTTTTGCTGCAGGGATAAGGAGTAGGGGGATATTTTCTATATTGGTGTTCTGCATCTGTGTGGGTATTGATTTCTTTCTCAAAAGGTTCCATCTGCCTTTTATCTAATTGTATTACTAATCTTCATCCCAGCCCTTTGAGGATTTTTATCTCTGTTCTATAGAGGTGCAGGTTTCCAGGGTTACCAGAAATCCATAGATTAAAGCTTTTCTCCGGTTTTCTTATAAAGGTCCTCATCAGTGGAAATCTTACTTTTCGTCATCTTTATTTTCTGGGTGGTATATCACTGACAGCTTTTCTTTTTTTTCACTTCTGCTTGCAGATAGTCTGTTAAGAATAACCCCTGAGAAACTGCCTTGTGCAGAAGAGGATGCAAAATAAATTATAGACACAATGTTCTCCATGACAATTAAAAATAACCAAATCCTACAAGGCCAATGTCAGGAGGTGGGAGAGTGCTCTGCTCTTGGAATCTGCGGATCTGGGATGGATCTGGGTTTGTCAATAACTAGTTGTATGATCCTGATTTAGTCATGTAACTGCTCCTTTCCGAGTCTCAATTGCTTCATCTGTGAAATGGGGAAATAATAATTGACACATTGGTTTGTGAGGATTTAATGAGATGCTTCTGTCAGACAGGGCTTCTCAGACTTTTATGGAAAGTGCATGGAAACCACCTGTGGGAAAGGCAGGTTAAAATGCAGATTCTGAATCACTAAGTCTGAGATGGGGCCTGAGATTCTGATTTTTATCAAACTCCCAAAATATGGAACCAAGGTTGAGAACCACTGTCTAAGAAAATGCTGGAACCGCGTGTGGTTACAGACACAAACGAGTGCCGAATACTGAAGTGATGGGAAATCAGAGCAGCATTTATAAAACTTCCCCAATTCATCTTTCTTGATATTTAAGACCTGCTAGAAAGTAGTGTTTAAATGCGACATTTATTGTTATGTTCACATTACAGAAGTAATGAGTGGTATCTTTGGACACAAGGCTAACTCACATCTCAAAGCTTTCCCTGGCTGACATTCAAACTGATTTACAGTTCCAGGGGCTAAAGGTTTGAAAATATCCCAGCAGCCTACCACACAGGCAGCTAAATTAAACTCAATACCCAGGACCTGTGTGATTAGAATAATGAACTATTCCAATCTACCTCGAAGACCTGTCAGTGGGGGAATAGTGTAAGGGCAGGAGGAAGCCAAATTCGGGGAGCAGAACCTTTATTATAAAAATAAGAAGTCCTACCAACTGTCTTCATATGAGATAAATTGTTTGCGATGGTGAGAAATTTGCTATTTCAGTTTGCCTTGAAGTTTGGTGGATTTTTGACCCAGACAAACATTTTCTCTTTTTCCATTTGAGGACAGTGGGCAAAATCTTGTTATTGTCAACATCATGTCCCTCTGGATTCCATGTCCAGATTCTCCATCCCACCCCCAGGTACTGGACAATCTAGCGAAGGGTTGTGTAGACCAACCATGCTGCTTGCACCCCAAGACTTTGTCATCTTTAGAATGATGGGCCAAAATTGCAGAGTGCTTTATGGTTTAAAAAACACTTTTACTTACATTATCTTATTTGATCCTATGACTGTCCTTTAAGCCAACAAATATTATTTCCATTATCAATTTTGGGGAATTTATGGGATATGTCCAAGTTCATACTGAAAGTGTCAGAGCTGGAAGGCAAAACCATCTTTTGACCGTTTATTTATTGCTCTTTCCACAATAATATATCTATCCTTGTTCTAACAGAACGGTATCTTTTAATCCTGGACTCACAATAAAAGCTTTTAAAGAATAGAGATGCTCAGGTCCTGTCTCACATCAATTAAATCAGAATCTTTGGGGTGGAGCCAATATCCATCTGCATTAAAAACAAATTTCAAGAGTGATTCTAATGTGTACCCAGAAGTGAGAAATCATTGCTCTGGAAGAAGTATTGGGAACTGTTAGAGGAATTTTTTTATTTTTATTTATTTGTTTAGTCAAAAAAGAAGTATCTGCTTATTGAAGGCTACATATTGCCATGGCTCTTTGTATGTGTGATGTCTAGCACCTAGCTTAACGCCTGGCAGAGTGGGGCAAAGGAACCAAAATTATAGAGGCCCTACTATGGGTCAAGTGCCCGGTTGGTCATTTAACTGGCCTACACCTCAGCGGGATTGGTATCGTTACCTCATTTTATAGGTGAAGACACTAACATATGCCAAAGTTAGTATATGTGACTAACTTAGTAATTACTAACTAGTTAGTAATTCATTCAAAATCGTGCCACTTGGAGGTCTCAGGGCTGGGATTTGAACTGACATCTGCTCGTCTCAAAGCCCAAGTGTGTTCTATCATGCTGCTGGTACTAAACCCTGGCTGAGGGTCTGATGACCTGAACTGGAGTAAGGACAAGATGTTGGTATGTTTCAAGAGCCTCCCAGGTGATCCTAATGTGTAGTCAAGGCTGAGAGTCACTGCCGCACACCATTCTGCCTTTCCAACTTGCTTAGAATACGTTTGTTGAACTTGAAAGGTATTGAGGAAGGGCTTCCTTAGGCACGTAGATATCTGCACATATGCACACACACACCAATCTGTCCACGTCTCCCCCATCTTTCCACTCAAAATTAGGAGGGATACAGACGTTCTTTCCGGAGGGAACACTCTTTCAAATAGGAAGTCCAGTCATTTAAATTCACATGTCAAGCCTTTCCCGAGAACTTGTGCCTGAGGGCTGGGGCATCTCAAAGGTGGCTGGGCAGGGAGGTGGCACAGAGGGATTAGGGAAGGGTGTAGAAAGCTGAGCTGTAAAGGAAACAGCCTTGTGACTGGAAGATCATTACGAGGTTTAGAAAACATCTTATTAAAATCCTTGATCCCAGCAATATCTCTGGGAGAACGAATTCATATTTTGAGGAAAATCTAGCAGATTTCCCCCCTTGCATTGGGTCCTGGCTGCACTAATCTTCAGTAGGTCCCGTGTGCACGTATATCACTGTCTGGGGTTCATGGATGAGGAAGATGCATTTCAGTCTTAGGTAAAATGATTTTTAAGCACTGCCATTGTTCCAAAAACCAGATCTAACTCACCATTGTTATTCAACATTCTAATTAAATGCTTCAGAATTACAAGAGAGAGAGAGTGATCTCTCCATTAGTATTCTACCATGTTAGAAGAAAACACAATATAATTTTAATATCAATGTTTGAAATTTGTCCAAATGAAAAATTTCTAGTCAATTGCTTTCAACTGGCTGCTCTCAACCTTAGTGGAAACTGAGATTCCAACTTCTAAATACCAGACTATTATCTGAGGGTCACAGCTCAGTGACACCAACCTTAAAGGAAACCTTAAGCTCCAAGTTGGATTGGGTCCAAATTAATTTGTTTTTGGCCGAAGTTCATATGCTGGCTAAGTGGAGAACCATTCATTGCTTTAGTTAAACATTTTGGGTCTCCTAAGCCAATATTTCAGAAAGGTACCCTAACCTCTGTTAACGACATTTGAATTCAATTCAAGAAGTAGTAAAGGAAGGAATACTTAAGTGGAAGATTCTAAGTGGAGTAAAAAGGAGTCCTAATCATTTGTTCATCAAACATCAATCAAGCCGTTACCGTGTGCCAGGGACTGGCCTCAGCTGCTGCCTTTATCGTTGAAGCTTCTAATACCGTGGGGGAGGCCCACAGTGTTTCCTCAGCACCGTCCTGCAAAGTAGGAGCAGTATTTTCACATCTGGTGCACAGCTCAGAAGAGAAGCAAGGAAGGCAGCTGGCATGGGCTGTGTTTCTTAGCTCTGCATCACTCCTTCCTTATGCTCACCTGAGCCACACAAGGCACCAGACCTTAGTCAGCCCAGCATATTGGTACATCCTGCGCATTGAGATGGTTTGGCTACAGCCCTTGTTGGAGCTGTTCAAGGTGGTGACAATACTTGCCAACTTGCTGTGTGGGGTTAGTTCATTTTATAACTAGGGAGAGAGAAGAGGCTCACTCTGCTATGGTAATCCCTTTTCTGATCTCTTAAAACCACAGAGACCTCTTTCTGGAGCCCAAACCTTATAGGGACCTGGTGGGTAATTTCATTTGAATAAGGATAATGCACCATAGTAAGAGGAAATCGACCAGTTCTCCATTTTTCCATTGTTATAACGTAACTCACTTAACTGAAGCAAGAATGCTGGATCTTGACCTTCTATCCAAAAAGACATAGGGTAGGACCCCATCAGGCCAAGGGGAGGATAAAGTAGGGGACGTCTGGGGTCTTGGCATTAACCAGATCACTCGGTGGGGTTAACCAGATCTCTAGGTGAGCCAAAGGCCCAGGAGAGTTGGATATCAGTGGCTAGGAACAGACAGAACTCAGGTGTCTCAAAAGTCTAGGCACTGGCCAAGGAGTGAAAGGGTAGAGGGTAATTCTGGTCAGAAATAGGCCAGAAGTGAGAAGCCTGGGGAACCACAAAGGACCAAGTTGCTACTACCGTGTTTCCCTGAAAATAAGACAGGGTCTTATGTTAATTTTTGCTCCAAAAGACGCATTAGGGCTTATGTTCAGGGGATGTCCGCCTGAAAAATCATGCTAGGGCTTATTTTCCGGTTAGGTCTTATTTTCGGGGAAACACAGTAGCTGCTGAGGTTAATACATCCAGCCTGTTCGTACGTCTTGAACATTAAGATGGTGTGGCTACAGCACTTTTTGGAGCTCTTCAAGGTAGTGACAATACCTGCCAACTTCCTCTGTGGGATTAGTTCATTTTATAACTAGGAAGTGGGAAGAGACTAGGAGTTCTCAGAGATAAGGAATCTTTGCAGCTGTCTTGGCAGTAATGTCTGTATGTGGGTAGGTGTATGCCTGTAGATGGGAGCAGAGAGGTGAGAAGGGAATGCAGCTGATTAGGGCAGAAGAATGTAGGAAGCTGTTTCTACTCATTAAAGCAGAGTAAATTCTTCCATATATATTCCTACCTTTATTGCTGCATTTATCTTTTCACATGTTACCTCCCCAGCTGACTTTGAAGCTTGCAGGGCAGGGACTGCAAGCTTGCTCACATAGGTTTGGCACGGTTGGTGTTATTTGCTTTACCCGACTGTGGATGCAGGCTTCTTTACTGCTCCCCTGAGGTTTCCACGTGGCTCCTCAAACCCATAAAAAATGACATCTCTAAAAATTATCCAAGTTATTTTTGCCAGCATTGTCTCTGACACAAGCGTTACACTTGATTGCAAAGCAGTGGCATTATGTTAGAGACCTTGCTTACATGCGCTGCCAAAATCTCCAGGAGAAATAATGTTTATTGAGAATGGCTGCAGGCTCGGCCCTGTGCTGATGGTGCCAACCTCGGTGAAAGTTGCCATCAACCCAGATGGTTAAGTAAAGTCAGCCCCAAAGATGCAGCTCTTCTCCTCTCCTGGTTATGAGCTGCTCCCTGGTAACTCCTGGTCTTCTGCTCCCAGGTCTTTCATTTGGATTTCTTTTTCTGGGCTGACAGTCTTCTAATGAGGTGTGGCATTTATTCTTCCTAACTCCCCAAATGCTGTGATACAGTTAAAGCGATGTTATTGGCTTCTCTGCCTTATAGTGTTTGTGAAGAAGGTACAAAGAGAGGAAGAATAGAAAAAAGGAAAAGGTCAGGTGTGCACCAAGGGAGGAAAACAGAAGGAAAAATAGATGAAGGGTGAAGAGAAATAAGAAAGAAGAATAATATGAATCTTCTTGACAGTTTGAGTTTTGGCCTTATTTAGAAAGCTGTTTAAATCCTTCAGTTTCTCTTTCAAGCCAGTCCCCTGTGGAAACTTGAAACATCTTTTCTGTCTGGGATGCAAGCTGTAGGAAACTTAAAAGATGCAAAGATACCTATCTAGATACTTTTCCTATTTAAGGTGTGTGTGTGTGTGCGTGTGTGTGTGTGTGAGCGCGCATTCGTGCACGCCCCTTAGTAGGGCTATGACAACCACTTCTGAGTTTGAACACCAAAGATGAATTGTCTGTTTTACCACTCAGAACACAGGCTCTGCTTGTAGATTGGTTTTTCGCTGGACTGACTTAGTGGTGTGACTGAGGGGAGAGTAATTCAGTTGTTTATTTTCAAGCCATTGGTTAGCCAGCGGGCAAGGGAAGGAAGATGATTAACTTTCTCATTTCTATGATTGCTTTATGAATTTTGCAGAAAGAATAAAAATGTCCCTTTCCTCCTCTGTCCTCCTGAAATCCCGGATCCCTGCTCTCCTCCTCTTTCGCGTTTCAGCCTCTTGCTGGTCAGCCTTTGTTTCCCAGTTCCATGCCTGTTCTATCCTGGATTGTACCTTTGCACACGAGTAGTTTTTTTTCTGTCCATGCAGCAGGCACTCACCAGGTAGGTCTTTCTAGTTTCCTTTCCAGTGAGTCTTTTAGTGATACTCCTAATGAAAGATGAAACAAAAAGCCAAAATATAAGATCCTAGGAAGAAAAGAAACAAAATTGTCTACAGTAGAATCCACAGTTGTCAGGGCTGTTTGTTCTCATGAGTGGGGTGTGTGTGTATGGCGGGGGGGTGTATGTGGTGATAGAGAACGAGGAGCAGGTCCCGCTTGGATATTCCTGATGGTTATTTGTTCTTTGTTGTGTTAATTCTGCCTTCCCACCCCCCACCCAGAGTGGCCTCTAAACTTCCCTACCGGCACTTTCACGGTTCCTTCACTTGTTCCAAGATGAAGGTGAGGAAAGGAGAGGATACAGATACCATATCACATGGAAAACTCAGCCATGAACATGGAGATGACAAGAGGAGGTAATCAGAGCGCCCAACACAGGGAGGAAGGGAAGGGAGTATTGTGACGGAATTAGGAGTATGGGCTTTAGACTGGATTTGAATCCCAGTGTTAGCACACAGCACCATGTGGTCACTTGAGGTCTCTTATTTCAGCTTTCACGTCTATAAATGAAAATAAATTAGATTAGGTATTTAGAGCAGGGAGGATGCTATACATTTAGTAAAAGCTCAAGAAATGTAGGTATGATTAGCATGGAGTACCTGGCAGGCAAGAGCTTTGAAGGAGTAGTGTTTACTTGAGATGCACGAGCAATGACTTCCAAGCAGCAGAACACTGGCTTCTTCACATGCCCCTCATTCTTGAGACAACCTGGTGGGCAAACGTGGGGAAGGGGTGAATCGGTGGCCTCCATTTGGGAAGACTTCCGGGAAGTCTGGGAGAGGCAGATGAACAATTGTCCAGGATTCCATTTTTTAAAAATCATTATGCCTTACATCTCAGGTTCAACCGGATGACCTAAGATCGTTTAAAACCTAATTTAAAAACAAAAAAAAACACGATCCCAAATCCAAAATACAGAAGAGGATTTAAGTACGAAAAGTAAGTCCTCCTCCCACCCCAGCCCAGGTTCCACTTCCTCTCTCTAGAGGCAAACACTACAACAACAGTTTCTTACATATTTACATAGGTTCTAAATGTTCTCGTCCATGAAACCCCTTTTCAGAATATCCCACTCTTCTTTAAGCCTGTAGTAAAAACTAACTTTACATTGTCCCTTTTATACTTTTTTTTTTGAGAACTTCACAGCTCTCACAGCTGCTTCGATTACGACCCCACGAACT
Source organism: Rhinolophus ferrumequinum (assembly GCF_004115265.2). Classification (NCBI taxonomy): domain Eukaryota; kingdom Metazoa; phylum Chordata; class Mammalia; order Chiroptera; family Rhinolophidae; genus Rhinolophus; species Rhinolophus ferrumequinum. Next base: position 64,816,253 of record NC_046294.1, on the reverse strand, counting down.
GCTCACAAGTACAATGCACTGCGGGGAGCATCCAACAGGAGACCAGGGAGTAGATAGGACCATACAAGATGTGCAGAGGGAGCTGGGCAGCAGAGTGCCCCGCTCACGCACCAGAACGGCTCTGCCCACCTGCTCTCCCACCGGCGTCATTCATTTGCTTTCTGCTCTAGGATCCCCTCCCTCCCTGTGGTCCAGGCCAGAGTGAAGAAGGTTAATGCTAAACTAGGCTAATGCCGTTTGATTAAGAGAAGAGTAAACATGCTCAGGCATTAGTGGCAGAGGGACGAAAGGGATGTATCCTTCTGTTTAAGAGCCTGGAGAACAGGCCTGTAGGGCCAGAAGGAAAAGCTCAACTAGAAAGTAAGAGAGAACACAGGGACAGAGTATCCCCCTCATGGATGACGGCAAAACTGAAAATGTAAGTGCTTTTTCCTCTCCTGTTGCTCCCAAACTACCTAATCTTATATTCTTGCCAAAGATGACTTCATTCCTTCTGCTGTGCCACATGACCCTGTCCCTATTGAATAATAACACAGCATTTGTTGATTGTTAGTTTTGCTGAGAAGCCCTCTCAGGGCGGGCGTCTCAGCCCCAGCTTTTACAGCATAGCCGGATTTCACTAATTTTATAAGGTCAACTCATTAGAGGCACGTTGGGGGACCTCAGAACAGACAATTCACTAGTCTGTGCAGTCATCCATCTAAAATGATAAGAATACAAATCTTAATAAACATCAATATTTACAGCACAGTTAGTTTTTGATCTTTCTTCACAAGCCAATTCCACAGTGATCTTTGAATGATTTCCTTTAATAGATGACTTCCCTGTTGTCATATTTGACCTTGACTCAATGGGATTATGTTACCCCACCAACATGTGAACTTGAGTTAAAAAGACTGTTGGCTGAGTTCCACATCTGAGCTCAATAGTTAGACTTCTTATGGATTTTCATAAGTGGTGGTCACCTCTCTGCATGATTTGGGGTGGAGGTTGTTGCTGATTTAAATTGTAGAATTAAAACCCACTGAGATGAATGACTAATTTAGGCCCTCCAAAATCCAGTTCAGGGCCAGAATTATCTGGGCTGGATCTCTGGACAACTACTGAGTAATTACCTAACTTACTTCCAACTTTATATTCTGCTCTTTAGATGTTGAATTACTAGGCCATGAAAAGTTATTAAAAACTGGTTGGGTTGGGTAATTGAAAGGTTTTAGTCACTCTTTGAGATTCAGTTTCTTCTGTAAAATGGGGATGATAATAACCCCTATTTCTCAGAGCTACATCTAAGACATATATGTATGTATGTATATTTATTTATATGTACATGTATCTTATTTAACTAAGATATTGTATACTAAGTGCCTAGTGGTACCTGGCGTGTTAGGTATCGTTATAATTACTATGCAGTGGTATCCTGTAAGATTTTCCCAAATTTCTCCAGTCAGATGCATAAAAACAGTTGGCTTAGTTTTGTATTTACCTGTTTTGACATATCAGGTACCTGCAGATCATGGAAGCAGCAATTAATCAGTTTGTGTCTACCATCTACCACCAAATGATGTTCTTCCATAGTGTTTTTAAGTTCTTTTTCACTCATATACTCTCATTGATATGAATCTTTGACAGTAAAGCCTTAGATGGGGAATGGAGTGTTCTGTTTATTAAAAGGTTAACTTAAAATTAGCTCTGAAGCATTTTTTTGTCCAGATCTATTGAAAATAGTTCCAAATAAACAAGTCTATTTGCCTGCCCTCAGATAGTTCCAAGAATATAGAAGTTCATCTTTCTGTGGTAACGGATACTCTTGGGGTGCCTGGGTCATTGCTCTGAACCCTGGCTTTTGTCATATTGACCTGAAAATATAAAAGCTGAGGAGCCGGTGTTGGCAACCTTTGACTGAGCCAAAGTTGGCATCGAGACTAAATTTTCACTGGATTTACTAGAACAGTGTCTCAGACAGTTTTGTTTTGTAGGCACTCAGTAAATGTTTACTAAGTAAATGAGAATTGCCTCTTTGTTCCCCAACATTCTCAATCCCTCATGTCACTTCTCTCTCCTGTTTTTTCTAAAAATATTTGATATAGTTTACAAGGACCCCTAAAATATAAAGAATGTAGGAGATATTACTTGAGGTTGAGCCAGTCCCAGCTACTTTTTCCCTTTCTTTTTGCTGTGTGGTCATCTGTGGTAGGCCCAGTCCCGCGGCCACTGCTGGTTGGACCAGGAGCTGGGGAGCAGCTGTATTGGCTGCTCAGTATTGGCCGACAGAGCTAATTAGATTCTCTCTCCTGGGAGAACGACAGTTCTCAGTGTCAGTGTGGTATATCCTTCCAGAAACCCCCCTTCTTGATTTAGTTAGCTTGAGTGGGTTCTGTTCTTTACAACAAAACAATCCCCGACCAAATCTGGGCGACAGATTTGGCTCTAAGTGTTCAAAGTCTGGAAATGCAGAATAAGCTTATTTTTATACATTAGGTTAGTTACATGTTCAAATGTAAGTAATGGGTCCAATCGTTAATCTAAGAAAAAAGGGCAATATACAACAGGGCGGCAAAAAAGAAAGTTTCAAAACAGAGAAAATAGTGGATTTACTTTTTTTCATATTAACAATCTGATATTCTGTGGTGTATTTAGTTTGGACACAGATCCATATTAGTCAGTATATTGTCTGAACAGGTAACTAACATACTGTTTAAAAAGAAGTTTATCCTACGTTTCCAGACTTTTGAGACATCCTGTGGTAGCCAATGTGATTGTGAAAAATTAATTCTTATTACAGTTGAGAGTGTTATGAGATAAAACAATATAACCACTCAAGTAGTTATATTCTCCTCTGAAATGTATTCTGAATATCCTCATAAAATCTCACTGTTTACCATAGTGAACAACATCTTTAACTACATTTTTATACCACTAACACAAATTAAAAAAAAAAAGATTTTTATTAAAATACAGCTAACATACAACCTTACATTAGTTTCAGGTGTACACCATAGTTATTCAACATTTATATACCTAAAGAAGTGATCACCATGATAAGTCCAGCAACCATCTGACACCATACCACGCTTTCACAATAGTATTGACTATGTTCCCTATGCTGTTCATTACATCCCCATGACTTATTTGTTTTATACCTGGAAATTGGGACCTCTTATTCTCCTTCACCTTTTTCCCCGTTTTTAAATTTTTCAATTACAGTTGACATTCAATATTATTTTGTGTTAATTTCAGGGGTTCAGCATAGTGGTTAGAGATTTGATCCCCCTGACTAGTCTAGTACAGTACTCCCCGGTACTATACATAGCTATTACCATACTATTGACTATATTCCCTATGCTTTACTTTACATCCCCATGATTATTTTGTAACTACCAATTTGTACTTTTCATTTCCTTCATCTTTTATACCCTGCCCCCAACCCCCTCCCATCTATCACCCCAATCAGTCTAGTACCCATCTGACACCATACATAGTTATTACAATATTATTGACTATATTACTTATGCTATACCCTACATCCCCATGACTACTGTGTAACAACCAATGTGTACTTCTTAATCCCTTCCTCTTTTTTACCCACCCTCCCAACTCTCTTCCCATCTGGCATCCATCAAAATGTTCTCTGTATCCATGAGTTTGTTTCTGTTTTATTTGTTTATTTTGTTCTTTAGATTCCACATATAAGCAAAATTTCATAACATCTGTCTTTCTCTGTCTGACATACTCCACTCAGCACAATACCCTACAGGTCCACCCATGCGGCAGCACATGGCAAGAACCCATTCCCTTCCCTGGTTGAGCAATATTCCATTGTATGTATGTACCACCTCCTCTTTATCCACTCATCCACTGATGGATACCCAGGCTGCCTCCACACCTTGGCCATTGTAAACAATGCTGTAATAAACATATGGATGCACATGTTCCCTTGAAATAGCATTTGGGTTTCTTCAGATAAATACCCTGAAGTGGGATTACTGGGTCTTTCCTTGTCTCTTATAGTCTTTGATTTAAAGTCTATTTTGTCTGGTATAAGTATTACTACCTCAGCTTTTTGTTTTTTTGTATCCATTTTCATGAAATACCTTTTTTCCATCCCTTTACTTTCAGTTTCTGTGTCTCTTTTGATCTGAAGTGAGTCTCTTGTAGGCAGCATATATAAAGGTCTTGTTTTCTTATCTATTCAGCCATCCTGTGTCTTTTGAGTGGAACATTTAATCCATTTACATTGAAAGTAATTGTTGACAGATCTGTAGCTATTGCCATTTTATTATTCATAATTTTAATCTTTTTTTTTTTCCATCTTAAAAAAGTTCCTCTAACATTCCTCGTAATATTTGTTTGGTGATGGTGAACTCCTTTAGCTTTTTCTTGCCTGAGAAGCTCTTTATGTGTCCTTCGATTCTTTGCTGGGTAAAGTAACTTTGGTTGTAGATCCTTGTTTTTCATTATGTTGAATATTTTGTGTCAATCCGTTCTGGCCTGCAAAATATCTATTGAGAAATCAGCTGACAATCTTATGGGAACTCCTTTATAAGTTACTCGTTGCCATTCTCTTGGTGCTTTTAGGATTCTCTCTTTTTAACCTTTGCCATTCCAATTATAATATGTCTTGGTGTGGGCCTGTTAGGGTTCATCTGTTAGGGTTCATCTGTGTTTCCTGGAACTGTATGTCTATTTCCTTCACCAGGAAAGTTTTCAGTCATTATTTCTTCAAATAGGTCCTCAATCCCTTGCTTTCTCTCTTTTTCTGGTACCCCTGTGATGAGAATGTTGTTATACTTGATGTTGTCTCAGAGATCTCTTAAACTATCCTCATTTCTTTGGATTCTTTTTTCTTTTTGCTGTTCTGATTTGGTGTTTTCTGCTACTTTGTCTTCCAAATCATTTATTTGATCCTCTGCCTCATCTAGTCTGCTGGTGATTCCTTCTAGTGCATTCTTCATTTCAGTTATTGTATTCTTCACTTCTGACTGGTTCTTTTTTATGGTTTCTATGTCCTTTTTTATGTTTGCTATCTCTTTGTTGAAATTCTCACTAAGTTCCTTGAGTGTCCTTATATCCATTGTTTTGAACTCTGTATCTGGTAGGTTGCTTGCCTCCATTTTGTTCTTTTTCTGTAGTTTTTTTCCTGTTCTTTCATTTGGGATGTATTTCTTTGTTTCCTCATTTTGGTTGCTTCTCTGTTTGTTTCTATGTACTAGGTAGCTCTGCTACGTCCCCCAGTGTTGGCCCGGTGGCCTTATGTAGTAGGTGCCCTTTGGGGCCCAGTGGCCTAGTCTCTCTGGTCACCTGCACTGGGTGCTCCAGGAGTGTCCCTCGTGTGAATTGTGTGCACCCTCCTGCTATAGTTGAGTCTTGATTGATATTGACATGTCAGTGGGTAAGATTGACCCTGAGGCTGATGGGCTGTGGGGTTTTGCCAGCTTCCAGGTTGCTGTACAGGGTGCTTACCCCACTGAGTGGGATTTGCCCCAGCAGGCTCTGGTGCCAGTTAAGACCACCCTTTGTGTGTGCCACTTGTGGGGCTAATTGTGCAGTGTTCTACTGTGGTCTCAAGCCAAACTTCAAAAGTATGTTGTTTCTGGGGCATCTAGCGAGGGGCTCTGGTGTAGGCCCACATCAGCCACTGCCTGTGATCAGCCAGAGATTACCTGGTAAGAGCTACAAAGCAACCTGTAGTTGTTTGTTGCCTGTGCTAACACTGGAGGCCTACGTGAGAGGCCACGCTGTGAACTGAGGATATCTGCCATCAGTACCAGGCATGGGGTAGCTCTGCAAAATGCAAGGACACTCTGAGGCTTGCTGCTAGCTGCCAGCTCCCTTAAGGTTCAGCTACTGATATAGCCTCGTGTAGAATGCAAATTGGGTGAGGCAGAGTCTCAGGGAGTCACCAGAGTGGAAAAAGTTGTGATCACCAGGTTAATGTAAATTCTGGTTTGGTGCCAATGCTGAGCCTGGAGCTACTCAGCAAAAGTCTCAAAGCACACTGAAGCCAGTTGCTGCCTGCCTGGGATCTGCGTTGGGTGGCGTGGGGTCCCAGTGAGTCAGCAGGATGGAGCTGCAGAGCTCACCAGACCAATCAGATTTAGATTTGGCCATAAGTGTAGGGGGCAGGCTCAATATAGGAAAGATGGCACTAGCCTGCCGGCTGCACAGGAAGAGGACCCCTCCCAGGGAAAATGCTGACTGTCTTCCAGCCCTCAACCAGAAGCAACACAACTCAGTCTGCCCCCCATATGTCTCCGACACCCCCTAAGTTACTGTTCCTCTGCTGAAACCCAAAGTGAGTGCCTGGGAGTGAAAGACTCTGTATGCAGGCCATTCAAGAGGATGCCTGGGTTTCCTGCCACCTTCTGTCCCACCCAGATGGTTGGAATTCCCACTGTTTTTCAGAGCCAGATGTTGTGGGGGCTCCTCTTCCCAGCACCAGTACTCTGGGCTGGGAGACCAATATAAGTCTGAGGTCCTTTGCTCCTCTGTGGTGAACCTTCGCACTGAGATATTCCTTCCGGTTTTCAACCACCACACAAAGTTTTGAAGTTAGCCAGTTCTGCATCTCCACCCACTACCAGTCTCGACATGGCTTCTTCTTTATATCCTTAGTTATAAAACTTCTGTTCAGCCGGACTTCAGATGGTTCTCCAGGTTGATTGTTCTATAATTTATTTGTAATTTTAATTTGTTCATGGAAGGAAGCAGGCATAGTGTTTATATCCTCTGACATCTTGAATCTCCCCTAATACAAATTTTATACTACTGTTTCTTGTAATATCTTCCAATGTTGGCAGATGCTGTTACCTCCAACAACAATCCAGGAAAAAAATGCATTTTGGGGCAAAGGGGACAGTGGGCATCAATCACCCTTTGTTGGCCTTGCTTCAATCCTTCCAGTCCTTTGGAAAGGAAAGGAAAGCTTCCAATCCTTTATTCAATGCCTCTCAAGAAGTATTTATTAAGTACCTACTATGTATACTGTGCTAATTGCTAAGGACTTATACGTGAATAAGGTAGAGTTCTTGCACACATAGATCTGGCATGATATTAGAGACATTGATTAAGAGATTACAACTATGACCAAAAAACAAGCAAGCAAACAAACAAAAAACCACCTACTAGATGCCAGGCCTTCTTCTGGATGGACACTTTACATCCATTATCTCTGTTAAGTAGATCTCATTATGCCCATTTTACAGTACTGGTATTCAGAGAAATTAGGTTGTGCAGATTTGGGATTTGAATTCAAGTTTGCCTGATTTCATAGTGTAGAATCTTGTGCTATCAAATATGACAGCCACTAGCCATGTGTGGTTATTTAAGTTTCAATTTAAAGCATTACATATTAGATAAAATTTAGTTCCTCGGTCATGCTGGCCACATTTCACGTGCTCAGTAGCCACACGTGCTAGTGTCTACTGTATTGGTTAGTGCAGACATAGGATACTTCCATCATCCCAGAAAATTCTTTTGGTAAGCACTGGTCGGGAACCTTGAAGTGTGCGACTGACTCAAGCTCAACTTCAATATTCTATGCCCAAAGCAAATTTACAAAACCAAGAGTCACTATGACCAGCACTGTTACTTTTCCCTGAGCCGTCAGAAGAGAAGCTTCTGAACAGGGACCTACCCTGGCACCCTCTAAAATATTGCTCACCTTGGATGTAGACATTTGGAGGTGGATTAGTGGTTTTGCTTGTAATGGAATGTGTGGACGATTGAATGAGATAATAAATCACACCCCTTAATGTGAAGCCTGGGACGTAGTAGGAACTCAATAAATGCAATTATGATATTAAACAATGTGGAATGTGGGGTCACAAGGGCTGCATTTGAGTCCTAGTTTATCATTTTCTAACCACACGGCCTGTACAAATGAGTCAATTTCTCCGAACAGAGTTTCTTTAATTATAACATGGAGATTATATCTGAACTCCCTATCTTGGAGGATTGTGATGAAGACCATGAACTAATAGATATCAAAGCACTCTGTTAAGTGAAGTCTTTGAAAAGTAAGATATTATTTCTGCCCTCCTTTGTGGCCTGAAAAAATGATTAAAGTCATAATTTCCTGATGATAACTTGTTTACCTGTGATTTGCCTCTTTTTTCCTGAAAATGGAGTACAGAAGAGATATGGTTTATTGAGCACCAGAATTAGATAACATTCATCAGGCTTTATTGCAGTAGAAAGAGGAAAGAAAGAATTGGGGAGTAGTGCGAGCCAGAATAAACTTTCGTGATTCCCTGACTGTCAGGACCAGATCTTCTGAGACTGCCCAGGTGTGTGTGGAGTGATGCTCTCCTGTGTCTTGCATCAGTGAGTGCAGATAGGTGTCAGGGGAGGGCTCCAGGTGGACCGCATTGAACACCCATGACTGGCCAAGGGTCTCTACATGAGTCCTGGAGAGCAAATGCCTCTGTCCTCTCCTAAACAGAGTTGTCCCCTGAGAACCGCTAGGCATGCAGGAGAATCTATGCACCTTAAATCTAATTCTTTCTTTACCTTACGCAGAAAGACCAGGACACAGGGCTGTGGGGTGAGGGGCAAGGAAGGGAAGATGTGCGGGAAACAAAGAACGGAGGAGATGAGATCGTTCTTAAGAAAAGGTGCAGCTACAGCAAAGAGTCATAGATTATAATACTATTAGCATTACGAGCAGGGAAAAAAAAATCTCTATCCCCTCTGTTGCTATGACAGTTTCGACAAGAGCCAAGTAAAAACAAGGGAATTCCACCTTCCGATGGGAAAGAGTGGTCAGCGGAGACCCACCCTGTGAACGCCCCTGGAACGCCTGAGAGGCCACCCCTGAATATTTTGTGCCCTCATTTAAATATAATCAAGTTTCTTTGTTCTTTGGTGTAATTGCTCTCCTTCTGGGCCTGTCCACTCCCGCAGTTTAGGAGTGTATTCTCCTTCTTGCTTTCAGTAAATCCTCTGCTTGCTTGGTTGTGTTTGCATGGCTTAATTTGTTACGTCCTGGAATGCCTACCCGTGATGTTTACCAAGAACATCCGTTCTCTAGTAACACTTTACATTAAGGATAAAAAGCAATGATCATCCCAAGGGGCCTGAGGTACAGGATCACTTTATGAGGAAGTTTTAGCCCACTTTCAAATTGTTAGGGTAATTCCTCTCTATCCACCTGCAACTCACACTCGTAACCCCAAAGTCAAGCTCCTGCCCTGAATGTCACTTCCCTGCAGTCATGGCCCTGAGTCACCGGGATCATTTCTGTGTTGCCCACCCTGCTTCACTGCCTCCCAGCTCTGATGTAGGTCTCCGCTCATTTGTCTCTCTGCCTGCCCCTCCCCCAGGGCCCAGTCCTCCCGATAGGATGCTGCCCCTTTGTGTGGACAGCAATCAGCGGAGGGCTATGAGGGGGCCGTTTACACACCCTGTCCACTGTCCAAACCCTTTTCTACCGCAACATCTTCACCCAAGGGTCAATGAGTTGGTAGATCAGACGTGACCAAAGAGCTAGCGTAACGAAAGGGAATTATAATAAATGAGGCATGGGGGGGATGGGTCTTAAAAACTCCAAATGACTGTCCTCAAAGTCAATGGGGAGCAAGCGCTAAGTCCCTTCCTGAACAGGGGACCCCTCAGGACAGCACGCCAATTCCTAGCCAGATCTCCATCCTCAGGTGGAGCACATCCTCTTGGAGGGCATACTCATCTTAAAAGCTCCGAAGTGCAAAAACCCGTCACTCTTTAGGGAAAGCCTGCTCTCTACCCTTAGGGGTTTTTCTGGCCCTGAGGTCTATCCCCCATTCCTGGGACAAGCCAGGAACACAGAACTCTCATTAGATCATTTCACAAAGTCTGAGTGGTACAGTCTAGTCTCGAATTCCAGCAGAATTGTTTGGGATGGGCTTTAACTGTCCCCCTTCAAATTCTCTTAGCTGAGATGAGGTGCACTTAGGCCTCCTCAGCCTTCTGAGAGATCCTATGTGCAACTATTAGGGCACTTGGACACACTCACACAGTAACAATGCACAAGCACACTATATAATCTAAATTCATATTGAGGAAATAAAACATATTTCTAACGGCAACGTGGCCCACTGAGATGCTCTCGCTGGTGATGGAGGTGGAATATTATATTATTATGTAGAGTTTTTCAGTCTCTCTAAATTTCTTTTCCTGTGCCTTCTTGGTGTAGAAAAACACTGGACCCATTACGGCCATCTACTGCTTAAAAGCCACCACTTGGTTATTTAAATTACCTTGCCAGAGCTTGAAAATTAAAACTGTTCATTCAGTTGTTACTTTGGGGGATTTGTTAGTTTGCCAGGACTGTTATAACCAAGTACTATAGTCTGAGTGGCTTACACAGCAGACATTTATTTTCTCACAATTTTGGATGCCCCAAGTCTGAGATCAAGGTGTCAGCAGGGTTGGTTTCTTTCTTTCTTTTTTTTTTTTTAAATTAAAGTTTATTGGGGTGACAATTGTTAGTAAAGTTACATAGATTTCAGGTGTACAACTCTGTATTACATCATCTATGAATCCCATTGTGTGTTCACCAGGTTGGTTTCTTTTGATGCCTCTCTCCTTGGTTTGTGGATAGTTGTTTTCTCCTTGTGTCTTCACATCATTTTCTATTTGTTTATATCTGTGTCCTAATCTCTTCTTAAAAGGACACCAGTCATATTGGATTAGAGCCCATCCTAATGGCCTTATTTTAACTTAATTTCCTCTTTAAAGACTATCTGCAAGTACAGTCACATTCTGAGGTGCTGGGGATAGGACTTCACCACATGTATTTTGGGGAAGGAGATACAATTCAGCTCATAACAGGACAAGATTAAATTCTTGAGCTGGGTATTTTTCAGCATGTTGTAAAATCTTTGTACTCTGAAGAGAGGCAGCAGGAGGCACTGTCATCCTCCAATCCTACTGACCCTTGGGGGGGCACAGAAGAGCTGGAAAGGAAGCAGAATTACAAAGTAGGGGTCTACACAAACAGCTAATTCATTCTATATAGTGCGGAGGGACTAACCCTTGTTCCCACTGGCAGGGTGTCACTGATAACCTATTTTCCAAGAATGCAAGGAGATTCCCCATGACTTCTAACATCAATTTAAACCTGAATAATGAGTTTTCCTCTCGCTCTCTTTTGCTGAAACAATGTTCTGCATACTATGACTCCTTCATAAAAAGTTGGAAAGAGAAGCTATTGTGATAAGGCTTTGGAATTGAATGGAATGGACTGGGGCAAAACCTCCACCTCTTGCTCACTGTATACTCCGATCGTTTCACAGACATTTCCTATGCACAGACCATATGCTAGGCATTGTGGTAGGTAGAGACACAGAGATGAATAAGATAAAATTCCTCCCTCCAGGAATCTAGTAGAGGCTGACAGAAAAGGAAATGAATAATTACTGCGAAGCATATAATAGGGGCTATAGTAGTGTTAAATGCAGGCTGCTGTGGGAAGTTTCATTCTCAGAGGGTGGTAATGACTGAGTGAGCCCTAGAAGGTAGAGAGAATGTGACCAGAGGAAGTGAGCTGGGACTGGTCAGGGAGAAGAATGCTCATGGTGGAGGTGAAGTAATCACCTCATATCATGAGGCCAGGAACACCTAACTCAGAGGGCTGTTATAAGAATTAATGGTGAAAAGACATAGTATGTCTCAAGTGTCTAGCCCTGTTCATAATAGGTGCTGACCAAATGTGGTTCAGGAAACCCCTCTCAACCTCTCAACCCTGGTATTCTCTCCCCTAGTTTCCTCTTTGTGGCAAGACTGAGCTCTGCACATGGCAAGTCTCCCCAAGATCAGCGTGAGTTTAGAGTCTACAAAGATCATACTTTCTTTGCTATGGCAAAACTGCCCATATTTTGTGCATTGTAGTTTCAGAGATTGCAAGGGGTTTTGGTCACCTTCCAAAATTTTCCCCTTCCAAAATTTTACTGGAACATAAGGGAGTCCAGTAACACAAATTGAAGCACAATAGACAGCTTTGAGCATGCTGGTGCTTGCACTGAATTATTCTCTGCATAATAATTTCTATCACTGTAATTAGACTGTAATTAAAAAATCACTAATGTTTCATGAGAGCCCACCATTGGATTTGGGGCACAAAGGAAAATGTTGGGGTGTGCTGGTATGGGTGGGGATACCATACACAGGGATCTCTGTGCTGGGAAAAGGTGTCATCCTTCAGGGTGCCTCACTAATAAAAAGTCTTTTTATTTATATACAGAAATAATAAGGCAAAGGAATAACTTTAAGAAATGAAAAAGATAGTGAGGGAAGATAAGCAAAAAAAACCCCTACAGATCACTTAGAAAACCACAGTAGTTTACCTGCCTGCTTTCCTTTCCTGGTTAGATTTTTATCTCTGTATTGCCATGAATTACTAAGTAAAGCTGGAGTCAAAACTGGTTTTCAGTTAGTGCCACATGTGACCCCTGTGTAAACAAGAAGCCACACTGGATTTCCTCAGACTCTTAGCTGTGCATCAGCCCCAAGAAACTGCGGTTTCTCTTTCCAATCGACAGTGACTCTGGGTCTAACAGATCAGTGATGGCAGGGAATTAAAAGTAGGCCCCTGGTCCTGCCACAGAGGGAATCTCCGTATCTCCATGCTTCCCCCCAGGCCTGGCCACCTGCTGGGTTAAGCGGAGCCTGTCCTTGGTATCCCAGACACGTGCAAAGCAGCCAGGAAGGGAACCTGGGAAGAAATCTAGTTCCATTCTCACCCTTGTCAGAAAAGGATTTTTTCCTCCCTTCTCTGAGAAGTTCTGTGTCCTGTGAAAGTAAATTAGGTAGAAAATTACTTTTTGACAAACTTGACTGAAGCTGTGAAAGTCATTCTGCCTAAGTTTGAAAAGTGGTTGGAACGGAAGGGATTTTTTTTTTCTTTTTAAAATAATTATTTCTCTCTTCTTTCCTTTTTAAAAAACAGATTGCCCTGAGGGAAGAATAGGAATTCAGGGAGACTGAGTATTTTTCTGATTTTTGTCTGATTTTGATGGGGAGCTCTGGTCTTTACTTGCATGTCAATACCCAGGGCCCTCTTGGATTTTCTAGGCATTCTGGATAATATGTCAAATCTTCTATTTTGTCTCATTGCAAATGTATCATGTTTATGGATTACATACAAAGGCTTTCCTACTAGTCCTGGGGGAACATAAGCAGCATATTTAAGCTGTTGCATCTATGATTGTTTCTGTTACCTATTTCCAGGTAACAAAGTACCCCAAAACATAGTGTCTTAAAACAGTGGATTTTTATTTTCTTCATTTCTGTGGGTTTACTGGGCAGTTCTTCAGCCCCACGTGGTTCTGTCTGGGGTCACCCATGCAGCTGCATTCAGCTGGCAGATGGCCTGTGCTGGAAAGTCCATGAGGGCCTCTGGCACATGGCTGGCATCTGGGTGCTGATGTCAGCTAGGGTACCTCTGTTTTCCTCCATGTAGTCTATTTCTCCATAAGGGTCTCATCCTCTAGCAGCATAGCCTGGGCTTCCTTATAGCATGGCTGCTGGGGTCCAGCAGCATGAACTCAGAATGCCAGATCTCTTATATGCTTAAGGGAGAGCCCCAGAGCTGGCATAGTGTCACTTCCATCATATTTTGTTGGTCAAAGCAAGTGATGAAGCCAGCCCAATTCAAGAGAAAGGTGAACTGGCTCCACCTCTTGGTGGGAGAATCAACATGCACAACTGAGGGGGGAGGGGGCTGGAATTGCTTGTAGCCATCTTTGGAGACATCTACCACAACAGTAAAATACATCCTGAACGGATGCTTAAAACCTTATTCCAGTAAACTGAAGATTGCCAGTATTACTGAATGAATGAATCCTGGGTAAACAGATGATAATTAAGAATGATTAAAAAGTGTAGCTACTATTTATTAAGCACCTCCTTAATGTGTGCTAAGAGTAGTGTTAGGTGCATTATTGCTATCTTCTAGAAAATAACTCTGAAAAGGTCGTACTTTATACCCATCTTACATATGGGGAAACTGTGGCTTAGAGATCCTGTAAAGCAGGGGTTCCCAGCAGCAAGCTGTGAAAAATGCTGAATGGGGCTTGCCACCTTGCTTTGCTGCCTCCGCTTCCCCCAAGCCGTCCAGCTCGCCTTGACTCTTCACTAGCCTGAGCCACACCAGTCAGACCCCCTGCCTCATTTCCCTACCTGAAGGTCTCTTCTGAAAGTTTAGGCTCCCTCCAAGCCTGCTTTCTGCTCGGGAACAAAAGGTACTAAAGGGCTTTTAGTGAAACTTAGCCTATCAGATATGTTATTCCTTTAAGTTGTCAGGCTTGACTCACCCAGTATAATATTTTTCTTTAAAAGGAACCTAGCTCAGAAAAGTCAAGGGAATTTTGAAAAATTTAGAAGGGGACTGGCTATGTAGCTATTAAATCTTATTATAAAGCTACATTAATTGTAAAATGTGGTCTTAGTACCAGAGTAGCCAAGTGGGACAGAACAAAGAGCTCAGGGTCACTCCCACCTATATAGATGAGTGATTACACCTATAGAGCAGAGCACAAATCAATGGAGAAGGAATGGATCTTCAAAGAATGGTTGTGGACAACCAGCCATTCCCATGAAAAGGCATACAACTAGATCCCTACCTCACACAACACACAAAAACAAATTCCAGGTGGATGAATGGCCGAAATGTACACCGGTGGAGAAAATATGTGACAATATCTAGGACCTTAAGTGTAGAGAAGGATTCCTTAAATAAGACACAAAAGTTCTAACCATATTGAAGAAAATGATTAATTCAAATGACATTAAAATTTCTGACTTCCATGGCGTTGAAGATGCACCTACCCTAGAAGCCAGCAATTTGGGTTACGGGTAGGTCTAGATTAACTCTCATTCACAGGCATGAGGCGAATGCAAGAGGTTGTTACTGAGTCAATGGCTATGATAAAAAAAAAAAAGTTAGAAACAGCCCAATTGTTCCTCGGTAGGAGAATAGAAACAGAAACTGGTTTGTTCACTTAATGTAATAATATTTAGCAGTTAAAATGTATAAAGTAGATTTATATATAGCAAACATGGATGTCTCAAAATCATGGTGGGTGAAAAAAGCAAGGGCAGAAAGCTATGTACAGAATAATGCCTTTTATGAAAAGTTTTAAATGTAGGAAATGACACTGAACATTTTTAATATGACTATTTACTGATGTAGAAAAGCATCAGTACATTTACGGAAGGATACACCAACTTCCAAACAGTGGGAAGGAGGAAGGAAAATGGGATTATGTACTGGAGATTTCAACTGTCTCTTTCTGTTTCTAGATTTTTGTTTTTTCTTAAAAAGAATCTGAATTAAATAGGATGAAATATTAACATGTTCAATGTGGATGAGGGTAACATGTACTTTTCTTATATTACGTATTATATTTTTTATGTCTTAAAATGTTAATGTTTTTAGAAATCCTAAAGAATGTTAGCAAGCCTGTGAGGTGCAGGTCACTATGAAAGATACACTTTGAAGGATGTAGATTGCCTTGGAAGTTGGGGCTTGTGAAGTGCCTGGTGGTCTGTCAGCCTTTCATCCAAGGACCATTTCCTTCTCAGCCCCGGTCCAAAGGAGGCTCTAGCCGCTCTCCTGCTTTTCCCTGACCCACTCACCCAAGGTGCCTTTGGGGACACCCTATGCCAGCAGAAAATGTGCCGAGTCCTTATCTCTAGTTATCGATGCCAGCTACCCAAGTTCATATCTATCCTTTTTTCATTCTTAGACATTTGAAAGCCAGAGATGAATGATGATGATATTGTTGAAGAAGTGGAGGGAGACTAGAAGGCCTTAATCCTTGAAAAACTTTACGTTTTCTGAGGTTGTGTTATGTACATTATTTCAGTGGCTTTTCACATCAAATGTGTAGAGAGAGTAGGAGTTTTTATTTCCATGTTACGAATAAAGAAACTGAGTCATTGAAGAGCTAAAAAAAAACTTGGCCAGGGCATCAAAATAATCAGCGAGATGGCTGAAACTAGAACCTAGGCCGAAGTTCCAGCTGAAGGCTCTACAATAGAATGAATTGAGGGTGATGTGCGGGAATGTAATGCTATGGGTCCCCAAGGGAGCAATAAGAGGGTTCCATCACTGTAGAGGGTTGAATTGTATCCCCCTAAAAGTTACATTTAAGTCCTACCCCCCAGTACCTGTGAATGTGTCTTTGTTTCAAAATAAGATGTTTGCAGATATAATCAAGTTAAGATGAGGTCATACTGGATTAAGGTGGTCCTAAATCCAAGGACTGGTGTCCTTGCAGGAAGAAGAGAAGAGACATAGACACACACACGCAAGAGAGAAGGGTATGTGAGGACAGAGGCAGATTGAAGTGAGGCAGCTGGAGTCAGGGAACAGCAAGAATTACTGGGAGCTGCCAAAAGCTAGGAGAGAGCCATGAGGACAGTCTCTCCTTCAGAGCCTCTAGAACAGGAATGTCCAAACGTTTTTCAACGGTTTTCACCAAGGGTCATATGAGGTAAAATACACAAACAGCCGGGCCACTCACTCGAGGTGAAGTACGTATTGCCTCACCTGGTTTATTTAAGTAAACTAAATATATTTCTGGAATTTGCTGCGGGCCAATTAACAATGGATTGCGAGCCGCAGTTGGCCCGCGGGCCGCAGTTTGGACACCCCTGCTCTAGAAGAATCAATGGAAAAGCAATCAACCCTACTGACACCCTGAGTTTGGACTTCTGGCCTCTTGAACTGTGAGAGAATAAATTTATGCTGTTTTAAGCCACGTAGTTTATGGTAATTTGTTAGGGCTGCCCTAGAAAACTAATATAATAGCCAGGGTATGGGTGATCCCAATGGAGGTGAGAGCTCAGCTGAGACCTGAAGGGCTATGACAGGGACGGCATTGCTAATGTGTTCAGCTGCACATAATGGAAAACACATCCAAAGTGGCTTAAACAAAGAGAGTTTGTTTATTTTCACATAGCAAGAGGTGCAGAGATAAGCAGTCCAGGGCTTATGTAATGGCTCGGTGCCGTAGGGTGCCCAGGCCCTTCCCATATTTCCATTTTACCAGCTTTAACTTCTTGGATTTTTCTCCTCGTGCTTGTTGCTTCATGATTTCAACATGGCTGCTGAACCACTCAGCCACGCAACTGTGTTCCAGGCTGAGAGAAGAAGGAGGAAAAAGGGAGAGTCTTTTTCAAAAATTACTGGCAGGCTTCTATGTAGATTTCAATGGCCAGAATGGGCTTACATTTCATATGGTCCTTCCAGCTACAAGGAAGGGAAGTAGGTATTTGTATTTTCAGCTTTCCAGCCTCTGTAATAGAAGGACACAAATGAGAAGTTGATAAATGGTGTTAAGTGAGCGATTATACAATACGTCTAAAATGCCATCATTTTAGATCAAGTTTTAGGCAACAGACAGCAAGGGAACCCAAATACTAATAGTATAAACACATAAGAGTCTGGAGGTAGGCCATCTAGGGCTGGTATGGAGGCTTCACAAGCGTCAAGGAGGCAGATCCCTTTCATCTTGTCCCCCCCCACCCCCAGCCTTAGGATTAGCTTCCATCCTCATTGTGGGCTCAAAATCCAAAATGGCGGCTGAAGATCCAGACATTAGAGTTTCATTCCAGAAAGCAGGAGGGGTGAAGAGGGGAGACAAAAATAACCAATTGCCCTGCTTTTGAGGAGTCTTCCAATTGGTATCTCCTATTACATCTCATTAACCAGTATCAGAGAAAGGAAAAGGTGAAAAAGGTTGCTTTTATTGAATAAAAACGACGGTCTCAGTAAGGAAGAAGAGATGAATGATATAGAGTAGGCAATAAGCAGCTTCTGCCTCACAGAGCAAATACGTTTCATCTTACGTGGCATTTGTGGCTTATTTGTAGTGATTTCCTGGAGCATCGTGTTAAACATTTTTCTGAGGCAGTGTTCTGGGCTTAGTGGGTAGAGTGCGATGGTTGATTATAGATGTTGATCAATGTCATGAGATTGGGTCGGGGGGGCAATGATATTTATGCACATGACTTGAATTTGCTATTCCTGGATAGAATGAGTTAGCCAATGAACGTTGGGGTTAAGAAAAAACCAAAACAAAACGTGCCCTATATCCCTTCTCTTCCCTTTGTAGCTCCTGTGCCCAAGCATGACGCCTAGTGCCCTGTGGTTACTGTGCAACCACGGGTTGTTGAATGGGGCTCCTCTTCCTTTGGAAGGAGTGAGAGAAGCTCGTTTGATTGTGACAGGGGTGACTGGGGGAAGATGTATTTGTTTGCGAGGGATGGCATAACAACATACCACAGATTGGGTGGCTTAACAGAAGAAATGTATTGCCTCATGGTTCTGGAGGCTAGAAGTCTGAGATCAAGGTATCAGCAGGGTGGGTACCTACTGGGGCTGTGAGGGAAGGATCTGCTCCAGGCTCCTCTCCTTGGGTTGTAGATGGCTGTCTTCTTTCTGTGTCTTCACATGGCCTTCTCTCTGTCTGCCTATGTGCAAATCATCCTTTTCTTAGAATATAAAGACACCAGTCATATTGGACTAGGGCCCATCCTGGTGACCCCATTTTAAATTATTTAAGGCTTTAAAGGCCCAATCACTAAATGTAGGCACAGTGTGAGGTACTGAGCATTAGGACTTCAATATAGGAATTCTGGGGGAGGAGGGGAAGTATTGTTCCAGAAGATGTTTTTCCCCTCTGACTGAACCCTGTTCTGTCTGACCCTTTGCACTGCAAAATAGGGCTGTCTGCCTGGAGTAGCCAGTCTGTGTGTGTGCAGGCAATGCAATAGGTACCGATTGGGTAAGTGTTCACTCACCACAAAATTTCCTTAGTGGCCGAGGCTGTGGCTGTAGCTATGTATCCTCCCTCATTATTACTATTTATTTATTTACTTATTTTTTTAAAAATAGACCTTGCCCTACTGATCATGGAAACGTCATAAGCACACAACTCAGGCTGGGCCAGTTGTAATATACCATTCCCTTATCCTCAGAGATTGATCCATGTAGAGTCATGCAGGTCGAACTAAGCCAACCAGGGCCCTTCCCTGGAAATTTTCACCTACATCTGGAAGAGAGAAGTTCCCCTTCCTTTAGGATCAGTAAGCTAGAAGGCTGTAAGCCCAGAGCAGCCTGTGCCATGCCTTTGCCATGTGGAGAACTTCTACTTGCAAAAAAATGAATGAAGCTGAGATGCAGAAAGCAGGAGAGACAGAGGGTAGAGACAGAGTCCCTAGAGCAGGTGAATCCTCAAATATAGGCATCCCGAAGACCAGTTCCACCCTCACTCCTTCCATGACTGTAGGAGCCAATACGTCTCCTATCTTAGGATAGTGGAGTTGGGCACCTGTCCCTGGCAATCAAAGAACCCAGATAATTGCCCAGTAGATGCAATATAAATACTTTCAGTGAGCTTTCTATCTAATCAATGGGATAACTAACCACAGACCAAATAAACCTTTGATTTGTAGGTTTGTTTCTGTGGGCCCTTTTCAATTTACGTTTCCCCAATTTTTAGTGAGCCTGTTCAGAGCAGTAGCTAGCCGATAGCTCGTGTGTGGTGACTCTCAGAAGAAAGTATGGTACTTTCGCTGAGCAGATTTCTTAGGGAACAGAAAATGGTGTAGTACCAATATTAATTCATACAGAAAAATTTATTATGTAAGTTCCATTGAAATATTTCTAAAGTAAGTAACCTTCCTTTAGTAACCTTATAGCTTTGAAGTTTCTTTCTTTCTATACAGATGTGGCATTCCAGATGAGCTTCTAACAGTGTCCAGCTCATGACTTCCCTTTTTGCTTTCAACTATGTGATATTTAAAACACTTAAATAGCATTTACATTTGAGGGCTGATTGTTAGATATGGTGCCCAAATTATATTTTAAATAAAGCATCCCATGTAAATTAGCATACTTATATCTCTGCTCCCAATCATATTTATAGGAAAACTTCATATTGTGACAAAATGTGCAAATTCCATTCCGGTGAGGAGGTGACATTGCTAGTGGCAGAGGCCATGACCTGACCCGTCTCTTTTCTCACAGGAGATAATGTAGAAACACTTGCCATTGAGGTTTTGTTTGCCCTTTAAAGTTAATGAGTTGCATGATCTAATAATAACTAATTGTACCTTCCTTCTGCCATAAAGCTCTTAACGCATTTCACAATCAATTAGCAGTTCAAGGATGTCATTATTATTGGACATTTTGCAATATGAATATATTCAGTGTTAATACAGAGCTGACTTTCCTGCTGAGCAGCTCAGGATGGGGCTGGGTTGCGAGCCGACCAAGCAGGCTTTGACGTTTATAAGGAAAGCTTTCAATGTCTCAACAGATTACTGGCAAGGTTTCTTGGTCCCTTGCTTTTATTTTTCACATATTGCTTTTCTCATTACTTAAGCATATTGCCCATTAAATCCAGTGCTGGAGCTGAGGTCTGATGTTTTCTACTTTTCTAAGATGCATTGCTGCTTTGCTGCTCTTGATTAGATAAGCTAAATGTGTGTATCCAACCGAAGCAAAGTCCAATACTGCATAATTATCCAGTATATTTGGTTGGCACAGGCCAGCAAGCTAGGTGATTTAGATCAGAATGGATTTTAGGTTAAGGTCATGCTAGAAACCATGCAAGACTTATGGGCCACATCGAAACATTCAAATGCCACCAACCTTGAAAGGCTGTTGAAGCTCTATTCAATTAACTATTTGCTCATAACAATGGGTGACCTGAAAGGTGGCAAAATGATATGGTACAGTTTCCCTAGAACCTTTAGATGCAGACAATGCGCAAGACTGTTTTAGTTTACATGGTATGTTTGTTTGAATCAAACACGAGCCAAATTTAAACAGGTCTTTATGAATCCTCCTAAGGGGAATTTTAAGGTAGCTTGAAAAGTCTTATATAATTTACTTCTGTTATTTGGAGTCAGTGAACTTGACTGGAAACTGAGTATTCTGTCTTATTTGGTCATTTAAATCAGGGAGGGCCCTAGCAGCCTGGGCTGTCCTATAAGGGGTTCCAAGCTGGGATGGACCAGTCGGCTCTTTTCTCTTAGCCAAGCTCTGCCTTCAAGTGACAGAAAGTCATGTTTTAGCAATCAAAAACAGTGCAGCAGGCTAAGTGATGCTCTCCTCAGACCCCCTACAAAGAGATCCTTGTCGTTTACCTTAGAGAGCAAAACAACGACTTTGCAGATGGCATTAAATTAAGGATCTTGAGACAGGGACATTATCCTGGATTAACTGGGTGGGGATTAAATGTCATCATTTGCATCCTTACAAGAGGGAGGCAGAGGGAGATTTGACACCTGTTAAGAAGACATGGTGGCCACATAGCCAGAGATTACAGTGATGCCACCACAAGCCAAGGAATGCCAGCAACCACCAGACAACGGAGAAGCAAGGGATGGATCCTCCCTGAGGGCCCTCGAGGGGGCCAACACCTTGATTTTGAACTTCTGGCCTCCAGAACTGTGAGAGAATGAATTTCTGCTGTTTTAAGCCTCCAGTGTGTGGTAATTTGGGATAGCAGCCCTGGGAAAGTAGTACAGTGAGGTGAAGCGATGTCAGGGAACAGGGAGGAGGATCCACAGCCGAGCCTGGACCTGCCTCAGTCAGGAAGTCTAGAGAAAGCATCCGTCGTCTGGAGCTGGGCTCCCAGGATGTCCAAGACTGATTATTTGAGTCCAATAACGTGAATTGCTAAAGAAATTAAGGTGAATGTGAGACTGAGGTAGAAGTTTTGTGACTTCCTCAAACACGGCTTACACCCGACACTGCAGCCTGTACAGTCTCTCAAATCTGCTGTTGTGTTTGTATTAATATAAAAACCTTACATGCTAATGGTCTGTGGAGGCATGAATTGAATTAGGCTTTCCTTTATCTCAATTTCGCCTTTATCTAATGGAACTTCGTTTTGAGAGTTATTTTCTCTATTTCACTTTTTGGTAGGAGACTTTTTACAGGATGGCTCCTCAAACTGTACAACTGAATTATGAAACATGTGTTTGCAACCCGGCATGTCGCAGGTCATTGCAGGCAAAAAGGAAAGTTTGGCATGCTGGGGCTTTGCCTGGTAAACGTGGGCATACTCCCCCCATTGGGGGCGAGGGCAGCTGGAAGGGTGAGCCTGGAGCTCCACAGAGAGGAACCCCTTGCCTATCCCTGGGCTACATGTGTTTGGATATGAAATAACACGTCTATTGCACAGGGGCTCTACCTTCTGACAAGAAACCCTCAGGGAAGCATCAGGGGTGCTGCTCACCATCAGGAGCTGGAGGGAATTCAGCTGAACAGAACAAAGTGGTTCTGAGGACAAAATGGCTCAATCAAATGAAAAGCAATGTCAGAGCTGATTTCCGAGCGGGCCGCAGCCTGACAGTAACAACCAGGTTCTTATTATTATCTGCGTTTGAACCTTTAGTAGGAGAACTTGACTACCTTTGATACTGTGAGCACAATGTTTCATGTTTAAAGATTAAAGCAGCTTTCTGGCTTGTTAGAAAGAAATCACATGGGAATGGGTTTCACAGCCAGAAGCTGGGCTCCCTGAAAAGGATGTCACTCTGCAGCAAGATTATCTTCCCCTTTCATGAATATCAAAAAAGCCCATGATTAATTCTCTCCATTAGGAGTCCCATCTCCCACTACCGTTATGTTTAAGACTGAAACAATATAGTCTGATTTCCATTCTGTCCTGGGCAGTTTGGACTGTAAGTGCAAAATGTGAAATGTAAGATTTTTTTTTTTTCTTACACATCTTGTCACTCCAGAAGAGGTTATAGTTTGGACATGGCATTAGAAAAATGCGATGGTAATTAAAGACTGGTGTCTTCCCTGGGACTAAAACAGCTCACAGTGCCAAGATTTTGATTGGCAGTATGCAATTAAAAGTTGCTTTAAATGGTTACTAAACATAACAAGTTACAAAAAGGTGACAGAGAGGAACAATTTTAATATATGAGTTTTTAAAAAGTTAGACACATTTAGAATATGTGTAAAACACCTGATTAGACATTTAAAATTAAATCCGTGGGGTATATTGAAAGGGTTATACTCCAAAGTTTTTGTTTTCTTGTTTACATAAAGCAATAATTTAGTGTACTATGTATTTGCAAAAAATTACCAGTTAATATATATACATTTTTAGGGAAAAGGAGAAATTTCGGGACTATAGAAGGATGGTAT
The DNA here is from genome assembly GCF_004115265.2 of Rhinolophus ferrumequinum. Classification (NCBI taxonomy): domain Eukaryota; kingdom Metazoa; phylum Chordata; class Mammalia; order Chiroptera; family Rhinolophidae; genus Rhinolophus; species Rhinolophus ferrumequinum. The sequence goes on along the minus strand of NC_046294.1, from coordinate 64,793,098 downwards.
TTTAGATGATAAATTCTAATATGCTTGAATTTATCCCTTTTTGTTGTACTTATTTAATACAATTAAAATAATTAAAAGTTTTAATTGTTTTAGTGTATGTAAATTATACCTCAATTAAAAAATGTAATTATTGCTCAAAGTGAGTACAATATTATGGTGGGGGAGGAGGAAACGTCTAAGAGAGGGGAAAGGTAACAGCACAAAATGCTTCCTCCTGCTCCCTAAGTAACATTTACACGAAGGCCCATTTATCTGCAAAACCACCTCAGTTGCAGTGTCTCTAGGGAGTTGCCAAAATGCAGAGAAGAGCTTGTTTTAAAGACTGAAAAAAATTAAATTGATTTAATATAGGTATTTAAGAGCGTAATTTAGTTCACACACAGTTTGTCACTGTGAGTTTTGTTTGTTTTTACTGGAAACATTACTCTTGATGGTCAAGTGTTGTCACACAGCAGCCTAGCGGACAGTCCCCCGGTGTCTTTCCTTGAGGAAAGAAAAGTCTGTGAGACTGTGCTTTTTTGGGACTTTGCTTATCTCAGTGTTTTACACCTTATGTCTCTTTGTCTGGTCCCCAAAAGATGGTTTGCAGCCAAAGACGGTAAGATATATCACGGGAGATACAACCTAAGCCAGGCAGAACCGAGTGGGGACCCCTGATGAGCTGCCTTAGAAGATCCGGGAAGGAGCCTTGCCTCCCCTTCCCCCTGCCTGGGAAAAGCCATTGCTGACTCTGGCTTTCCTCTCTTACCTGATTGTGAGAGAAGTCATGAGGACAATAAAGATCAGCTCTCTCCACTTATCTCAACGGAACTGTTACAGCATGAGAGAGACTTGCCCCCCAGGGAGGTGCATACCTCACCTAAGTCATCACAAGACTTTCTGCTCTGGCTGCTTGGGGACAAAGATAATTGGTTTGATTCACTTTTGTGACGTGATGTATGAGATTCACAGACCGTGGAAAAGATAACGCTATTTCCTTGTATGATTATCAATAAAAGCCACCAGTCGGCCCGTTCAGGGCTCCAGTCTCTGGTGACGGCGAGACCTCCTGGCCTTCTGAGATTTAACTGCATTAAGTCTCTGTTTCTTTCTTTCTTAACACCTAACCCAACGCCACCGCTTCCTGCACCCTCACTGCCCGTGTTGCGCTGGACGCGACAGTCAAGCCCAAGGCCACCTGGTTATCCATATCCAGGCCCACAGCTGGGAAAAAGCACTGATGGAATCAAAGAGCACGACTCCAAGTCCAGTAGGCCCTCCCAGGTCCCCTTAGGTGACCGGTCATTTTCTCACAACTGCACTTGCAATGCAGCAGACCCTGTTAACAATCCATGTAACCAGCCATGAACTTTCTTCTTTTTCTTCTTTTAGAACTTAAGGAAAAGATGGAACTTACTTGACAACAAATAAACAGGCATAGAAACTTGTGATTGGCATTATTAATTTCTAAAGGAAAACACAGCACGGCCCTTTGAAATGTCAGGTTGAGAACATTCGACAAATCTGAACAGCCCAAGCGAAAAAGGTTGCTAAATGAGTTCAAAGCCGGCCCCTCACGTCCCTGCCTTCCATTGTGAATTACTTTGCAACAGTGGGAGATGTGGAGAAGATTTTTATTCCTACTGGAAAAACGTGGGCTTTTTGTTCCATCTCGACTCTCAGATCAACTATGGTGACAATTTAGATTACTGTCCACAAGGGACTCGCTGTCTTTTTCAGCATTAGCAGGAAACTCTGTTGTCTCATCAAGCAGCCACGTCACCCATGGAAAAGGCTAGTACTGCTGGTAGATGTGAGGGGACAAAAATGTAAACCATGATCTCTACCTCAAGGAGCACTGAGGCTGCTGGGAAGATTATTCATGCACACGGTGCTTATTTGCCACTAGACGAAAGAAGGAAAGGAGGGATAATTTTGAATCAAACCCCATTGTTTTCCATGTGATCCCTGTTCATTATTTTTTTATGTTTTTATTTTTTTTTTTAAATTTCAGTGCTTTTCCTTTCCATGTCCAGCAGTTCTATTTATTTTCTCTAAGCTGCTGGTTTCTTTCTTGTGTCTTGTTCCTTGCATAAATGGCCATGCTTCTCATTTATTTCCTAATTCTTTTTAAACATTTGCCTGTATATTTCCAACCTGATCATTCTAATATCTAACGTATGGATCTCAGTCTTCTGTCTGCCGTTTCCACTAGCCCTCTCCACACAGGCCTATTTGTCTGTACGTGCTGTGATTTTTGATCGTGGGCTCAATGTTCCTTGGAACTTTATCTGTGGGATCTTTTTTTTTTTTTTTTTTTAAAGATTTTATTGGGGAAGGGGAACAGGGCTTTATTGGGGAACAGTGTGTACTTCCAGGACTTTTTTCCAAGTCAAGTTGTTGTCCTTTTCAATCTTAGTTGTGGAGGGTGCCATTCAGCTTCAAGTTGTTGAACTTTCAGTCTTAGTTGTGGAGGGCGCAGCTCAGCTCCAGGTCCAGTTGCCGTTGTTAGTTGCAGGGGGCCGGAGCCCACCATCACTTGCGGGACTCCAGGAATTGAACTGGCAACCTTGTGGTTGAGAGCCGACTGGCCCATGTGGGAATCGAACCGGCAGCCTTCGGAATTAGGAGCACAGAGCTCTAACCGCCTGAGCCACCGGGCCGGCCCCCTGTTCATTATTTTTAAATTGAGTTACTTAAGATTAATTTACTAGAGTTTCAATGCTTAATTTTTGAAAAAACGAATGACTTAGTATTTTAGTAAACAATAGTTAACTCTTTCACTGCATTAATGATTTCAAGTTTTTTTCAAAATGTGTCAAAAACCCACACACACACAAAAGTTGATATTTTGACTATTTTATGCATTTAATAACATTTGAAGCTTCTTTGTACATACGTGACATTATTTTTATTTTAAACCTTTGTTATAGGGTCATAAATTTACCATTCTATTGAATTTTAGCAAAAAATACTCAAAACATACTAAGTGGCATCAATTAGATTTAAGTATAGATAAATCAGAATCTAATGCCATTGATGACATAAAAAATTTATTACAAAATGTTCCACAATATGGCATAGAAAACATCTTTGTTGTTGATAGTGCAAGTCACAGGCAAACCTATCCAAACATCACAGGAAAAGAGTTTAATACCCCGTAATGAGGGTTTAGAACATCACACCACAAATATCTTCTTTTTTTCTTATTAGTTTTAGATGTACCAAACAACATAATGATTAGATATTTACACCCCTCACAAAGTGATAACCTCCCAAGTCTACTACCCCTCTGACATCGTACATAACAATTACAATATCATTGACTATATTCCCTATGCTGTACTTTACATTCCATGACTACATATGTATTTTTTAAATTATAGTTGACATTTAATATTGTTTTATATTTGTTTCAGATGTACAGCACAGTGGTTAGGCATTTATATAATTTATGAAGTGATCCCCTGATAAATCTAGTACCCATCTAAAACCATACATAGTTTTTCAACATTCTTGGCTGTATTCCCCATACTGTATTTTACATCTCCATGACTATTTTGTGACTACCAATTTGCACTTCCTAATTCCTTCACCTTTCTTTCCCATCCCCCTACACCCCTCCCATCTAGCAACCATCAGTTTGTTCTCTGTATCTATGAGTCTATTTCTTTTTTTTTTTTTTTTCCCCAAGTCAAGTTTTTGTCCTTTCAGTGTTAGTTGTGAGGGCGCAGCTCAGCTCCAAGTCCAGTTGCCGTTGATAGTTGCAGGGGGCGCAGCCCACCATCCCTTGCGGGAGTCGAACCGGCAACCTTGTGGTTGAGAGGATGCGCTCCAACCAACTGAGCCATCCGGGAGAAAAGTTTATGGAAATCTGTCACCTCTGTGTAGCTACTGTTTCTGTAGGTCTGTAGTCAGACATCTAGTGTTAACCATCAGGGTCAACATTGGAAAGAAAAGCTAAAGATCCAATAGGGGAGAGCAAAGATGTCTGAGATAAGAAAGAACGCATCTGCACCTCTGCATCTGTCACCACTTCTAATCTCAATGACCTTCAGAGACTAAGACTGCTAATTCATTCCACCTTGCAAAACTTGCACAAATTCTTTGTGTTATTCTAGGCCCTCTGGGAAGTAGAAGCCAACATGGAATTAACTTTGCAAGAGGCTTTTTAAGGGAAACATCTGTGAAGAAAAATGGAGAGAGAGCCAGGGTAGGAGGGTGGCTGAAAGAGCCATCAGACCATGATAATGCAGGTCTGAGCCTGGGTGAAGGAGAGAGGGAAGAAAGGAAGGTTGGGGAGATCAGTGCAGTTCTAAGAGGGTTCGGCAAGGCCGTCAGGGAGTCCTCAAGCCAAAGGAGGAAGTAGAGCCTCAGGGAAGAAATCACCCACAATATCAATGCTCCAGAGAGGCCAAGATGGAGGACACACTACAGTTTCCATTAGATTCAAAATTAGCAGGTCATTTGTGTTTTTGTGTCGTGTAATTTCCAGTAAGAGGTAGAGGTGAAAACAAATCTGTGCGCATTAAGAAATGAGTGGCAGGTTAAAAAAGATGTAGGTAAGCCAGTGGAGGAGTTTGACCAGCATCAAGAACAAGTGAATGATTTTCAAGAGGAGACAGATTTGAGCAGAATTATACGTCAAGAAGGAGGAGCCAGTGAGAAAAGTAGAGACTGACAATAATAAAAAGAACAAAATTCCTCAAAGATCCTGGAAGAGGTGGAATCAAGAGCTCAGAGGAAGGAGTGGTTAGTGTTAGAAAGAAGACACATATTCTTTTCACAAATACACACTCATCCCCTGCCCCAGGCAGAGGAAATCCTGGCTCCTGCTATAGAGGTCCTATACATTTTCCTTAGACTGATTAGCACCATGCATTTTTACTACTAACAATACCACATAGGCCAATCATATATTCACAAACTAAAAATATAAGTCACTTCACTTTTTACATAGCTTTTGCTCATCAAAACTAACTGCATGGAGCAATTAATGAAGAGAAATATCTTGCAACTCACTGGAGAAGGATCATCCATGGATGTCAGGGTTCTGGTGTTTTATTCCGACATTAAATTTAAGGACATGAAGGCTTGTTAAACTGGCTTTTTATTTGAGGATATGTGGAGTTAGCATATTCTGAATGTCTTCAGCAAGATAATTTAGGTAAGAAAGTTTGTGCATATCTCTCACGCAGGTGACAACATTCCAATGAAATATTTTACAGCATGTAGAACAAAGTCATTAATAACGCAACATCCTCAACAGTCACACATATTTCTTTTTTATAACAAGCATCTTGTTTGGTAATGGCAGGACAGCAGAGTGAATATCCTGCCACATTGAAATTCATGAAGTACAATCCATTTTATGAAATGCACATATAAAGACTTTCTGCTCTACTCTTCCTAAATTGCTCTCTATCCTTATGACTTAGGGATTTGGGAAATACTCGCCTGGTGATAATACTTTAAAATGCATCTCCCTTGCAGTATACCCATTATGTTGATTGAACTGCATAAGAAATTCTTAAAATATAGCCTGCCTTATCTCTATCAAGATAATTATCTGTGGTGGATGCCATGCTCAGAAGTAGGGGGAAATGACTAATGGCTCCAATGGAGGACTGTCCTGGGACTCAGCATCTTTGTAAGAGCAGCGAGGAGTATGTGCTGCCAAAACACATCAGGCAAATCAAAAGATTAGATTTCCTCTCCTTTTGTAAGATGAAAGGGAAAAATGAATAAAGTGCATACACACTATTGCTCTGGTTCAATTCTTTTCTCTGAGTTGCTCTGACAAACCTTGCTTATTGAGACTAACTGGGGAGAAGAAAAGTCTGATTTATGGAATGTTTTCAAAGAAATGCAATTTTAATACTCCTAAATACAAATAGTAACTCAAACCAGGTAGGAATTTGGCCAGGGGTGTATTCTGGGAGGGCCAGTTTCATGACTAGAGCTGACCATGATTTGGAATTAGCATAGTGACTATGTGTGCAGTAAATTGATGCTTTGAAAAGTGCTGTCCTTAAGCACATTTTTTTTTCAATCTTTGATGTTCTTCTTGCAACTTGGTTTATCCTAATAAGTAAACTTTCAGAAATAAACTTCAGTCATGTCCCTGTGTTATGAATTCAAATTTAGTAGGACCTTAATGAAGGAATTATGTGTGTGTGTGTGTGTGTGTGTGTGTGTGTGTGTGTGTGTGTGTGTGTTAAGGCATTTTATTTGTAACCAAGGAAGGAGAAAAAGAAAACACCAAGGTATAGGCCATAATGTCATATAAGTTTTGAGGATGGCAATAAGGGCATCATTTCAAGGGAAGTGAATTGATATATTTTCAATGTATACCATGTTGCAGAAATTGAATTAAACGATTTTTGTATTAGAAACCAGGATTTCTAAATCTCAGTCCAGAAATTCTTGTATTCTAATTTTCTAGTCACCTAATTCTTGAAATACCAAAATATGCTCCCACAAAAGACACAAAGAGGCTTGGGACTTGCCATTGAGATAGAAGAGTAATTGGGGTCACTTAGGGAGCAGACTAAACTAGCTGAAACAAAGTAGATGACCTAGAATAAAGCCAAAAATAAATAAATAAAATCTGCCTCTTTCAAACTAAAAACAACAAAAATCTCTGAAGAAAAATCAAATATTGAGCAAGTAAAACAGATGGCCTAAAATCAGCAAATTTAAAGTTATGCACTTTTCTTATAATACAGCTTCAAGACTCTTCACTCAGAATCGATTTACTCTTATAGTGGGCACAATTTTAACAGGCTTAAATGACTGGTTTCTTAGCCAGCTGGAGATTAGAAGCAATCTGTTCCATTAGGGTGCTGGTAGTGGCAGCTGTAATTGCTAAGAGAAGGAGGAGATATAGTCTACCTACTCTAGCAGACATCAAACTCAATGCCTGCCATTCCAGAGTCTCTGATCTAGAGGATAAAGTGCTTCAATAATTCCCAAGTATACAGAGGGTGGCAAAAAATGTATATATATTTTAAGAAAGGAAAAAAATATATTAAAATTGTAATACCCAATATATACCGATAACAAAAGATGAATACAAGTCTTGTGTATACATTTTTTTGGCACCCCCAGTATTTCTGTATTACAGCATAGAAAAACACGACTCTGAGTAGTCAAGCAAAGATTAATTTATGTCCCATGGACTCATGTTAAGGTGAGAAAAATATCTAAACTATTAAAATATTTTGGAGTAGATTTTCTGTACATTTAAATTTTATTGATAAGGGATATTTCATTTGTGGTGAAGCCAGAAAAAGTTTTCTTTTTCTTTTATTTCATTTATTCTTTTCCTCAATCATTTACTTGTTCATGATTTTTATCCATCCAACAAAATTTGATGTGGCCAAAGTGTTACGACCAGAAGACAATAAGGAAATACTATCATTTCAGATGTCCTGATTTACAATTGATCTGAAGTTACTTATACAGGTCATGAAAAACTCAGAATCCAAATACTGGGGGAATGTTTCTCTGATGAAAAGGAAATGAAAAATTTTAGAGTGTTAATGAAAACTGAACCACAACCCAAGGCAGTTCCTTGGAGAAAATATTGTGACTGAATGAATGTTCCTTGTCATTAGTGTAGATCTTCTGTATGTCAACAGAAAAAAACATTGAGGCAACGTTAAATATTCAAAAGAATAAAAGGGAAAAAGAACAGGGGAGATACAAAAAAAGAAAGAAAAGGAAGAAAACAGACTAAAACAAGAGACTGAGGCTACCACTCAGAGCAATGCAAGTACTTATCAAGCTCCTTCTCAGCTCAGGATGAAATAAACTCCTCAACTGTACCAAAATAATGCGCCAACCCAAGAAGTGCAGACCAGCCTGAACTATGTCTTAGGGCAAAGTTTAGTTTTGCTTGAAAGCTCTCTTTTGAAGTTCAGTTCCACATATACTTTCAGTTCTGTTCAGCGAATTTATCAGGCATTTATTGAGCCTTATGATATGGCAGGCCTATTGAATCTATGCAGTCTGTTAAAATGATCCCTTTTGGAGGGCTTTCTTCCTGGAACAAGTTACTGCTTATCAGCATGGCATACCCTCTAGGTAAACTTTTGTAATGGTTTCATGTAGGCCAGTGAACCTGACTTCTTTTGATACAGGCTTTAATTTGAGCTTCTATTCATTGAACTCCCTGGTTCCATCCAGTGTTATGCTCTTCCCTTTTCATCTCCCCTATCTTCTCCATACCCAGCCCTCTGACCCGATGGAGTGGATTTCCCTGGGCTGTGAGCTTTCTTGATTACTGACTGGTGCAGGTGAAAAGAAGACCTCGGAATCATTGACTCTGCACTCCTTAGTCTATCACTCAATGACCCTGGACAAGTTACTTAATTTCCTAAACCTCAGTTTCTTCAGCTATAAAGTGGGGCTCGCTAGTAACATCTGCTCCAAATGTCTCCGTGAGACTATGTACATGAAACTTTCAAATAATAACGAATATTTTTGAGCACTAGTAGAACGCCAGGCACTTTTCTACATACCTGACATATATTTATCTCAGTAAATCATTAAAACCAACATCAAGTAGAAACCCTTATTATTATCCTCCTTTTATAGAGATGGAAAGGGGGGAGGAGAGAAGGCAGAGATGCTTGAGGTCAGTGGTTATTTAGGTGCTAGAGCTGGGTTTGGGATCCAGTCTGTCAGTTTCCGGAGCTCTGGTTTATAACCACTGTCCAATTGGCAGCCAGCGCAGATTTCTATTCTCTCTTTGAGAGTTCCCTGATGCTTGCCTACTGGCTGCTGCCTCTCTCACAGTCATCCTCTCTGCCGACCCCTACTGGACACTAACATGACAGCACCAGTATTCCCTTTCGAGAGCGGAGGGCTCACTTTGAAGCTTGTGGCTCTGGCAGATGAAACCTGCCAAGAACCACCTCCTCGGGGGTGCCCCCTCTCTCTGCCCCATTGCACCAGAGTAACAATTTCCAGTCCCTGCTCGCAGACTAACCATCTGCAGAAAGGCCCCCAGTTCTGGAAAGCAAAAACGAAACTGTGCAGTGGTCTGGCATTCAGACCCTTCTCTTCCAGTTCTGACCCAACCCACGGAGTAGTCACTTACAGGCGGTGAAACTCTAAGTGGTTTGAAGAGTGATTTCCAGGCTCTAGGTTTGTTAGTTCCTAATAGCTGTTCTCAAGTATTTGAAGGCCTGTGGAGTGGAAAGAAACTTCCTCGGTGTAGTGCAATGAAAAGAAACCACTAGAGGCAAATTTTGGCTCGTTAGAAGGAATACTTTTTCAATTATACAATTAAGCTTGTTTCCATCTAGAGAACTCAGAAGGATGAGTTCTCTGTCCATGGAATTATTCAGGCCCAAGGAGGACTCCTTGTCAAGGGCAATGACGTGTCATCCTTAGAGGTAAGAGCAACATGGACTTTGAAATCAAACAGAGTTTGAATCCCCTCAACACCATCCTAACGGTGTGCATTGGGCGAGTCACTTCTTGCTGCTTTTCCTCATGTATGGAATGGAGTGAGGGCCGGGTAGAGGGTTAAAGGATACAACCTAAGTACAGGACCTTGATTGGTACCCACATTTAGAAGACACTCAACAAATGATGTTTATTTATTTAACCGACACTCATAAAGGCCTTATGTGCTATTCCAAGTGCTTTGCAAATATGAAGCCACTAATTCTCCTGCTAGTCTGAGGGTGTAGTACTACTATTGCATCTGAGTGGAATATTGGATGCAGTGATCTCTCGAGCCCCTTCCCATTCTGAGATTCTATGACCAAGTTCCTGTGATGGCAATGCTGATGACAGATCCAGCCAGGCAGCTCTTTGGGAACAGAACTGGTGTTTCATGGACTGTTTGATTATATTAGCTACCAGCTTTCCTGATTCTAAGGGTCAGGCATTTAGAGGAATGCAATCTCAAGTCTCATAGAGCTCAGGACCCATGAAAAATACTCCTAATCAAGCATTTTTCACCCTTACAGATATGTCCATTGACAAATTCTTCCATTATCCTTGCAAGCACACTCTGGATGCTCTCTTCCTCTTCCACCTCTTGCTCTTTCTCCTCCTCTGTCTCCTCCTCCTCAAAATTAATTGCTGCCAATTACAATTAAATAAGTATTCATTTAATACTTATCTGTGCCAAGATCCACATTAAACTACACGTGTATGTGTGTATATACATACATGTATACACATGCATACATACACACGTTTGAGTCGGAGAGTGACAGGATCTAGTTACACTTTGGCAAATAATTAACTATAGGTCCAGCCTGATCTCACTCAGGCCTTATTTACATAGCTAGTCTAATGTGCCAGGGATCTACTCCTGTCCCTGAGGATCCCTTACTCCCTGTCTGCAAACCCCAGCTACAGCTAAGAAAATAGCAGAGCTGAGGTTTTCCATGTTGACTTCTCATTATTTATAAGCAAAAAAAATTCTATATAATGAAAGGTGATGAAAACCAGATTGAGGTAAAAAGACAAGATGATAAGAAGATAGAAAATAAACATGATATCTAAAGTGACAAATAAGGCCGTGAGAGACCAGGTCAGTACAAACTGGTAATTATGTGCTAAGACTGATGCAACATCTCTGAATTTCTTATACATTAACATTTTGTATGTTGGATTTTCTGTGAGAAAATGCAAGAGTATTTTTCTGGTTCCTATAGAGTTTTGTTTTTAAACCACAGAAACTCCTAGCCCAAAAGGAAAGAGGGAACAAAAGGAGAATCATTCCTTCTTTTATTCATATAATTATTCAATAGTCATGTATTAAATGTTTATTATGGTTAGTTTGGGTACCATAACATGAGAAACATTTGGAAAACTATAAAACAAATTGAAACAAGGGTAAATAAGTGGGCTTTGCTAAAAGGCTAAAGAAAGTTTGGTTGTTTGCTCAAGGAAAAAAATGAGAAATTTATCAGTCCATACCTTTAATTACATGAGTAGTTATTGTGAAGAATAGTGGTCAATTATTTTTTGTTGCCAGGTAAAAAAAATAAGAAAAATAGGTTTCACCTATAGCAAGGAGAGTTTAGAGGCTATAATGACACCTCATTATAGAATTATTAAGAATCCATGTGACTAGGCTGTATTAACAAAGGGCACGGCCTCCGCATGGCTACAAGGTAAGGAAAATGAAAATGAACACCTTGCTTTCTGTTGCCATTACCCACCAGACACCCACACACACTCAATCTCTGTTCCAGCAAGACAGATTATTGGAACTACCTCTGCCAAGTGCCTAATCAGCATTGCTGGACAGTCTCTGCTGAATCTAGATTTGACTCCCAACAGCACACTTCCCAGGCCCCCACTGAGGCAGTGGACAAAGCAACAGACTTGCTATTAGGAGACCTGGCTGGCAGGTCCCACTCCACATGTTGTTTTCCTTCTTTGAACCTCAGTTTTCTCATCTGTAAAATGAGCAAGTTGGTCTTAATGCCAGTGGCTCTCAATCTTCAGTGTAGATGAGAATCTTTATTATTATTGGATTTTTTTTTTTTGGAGGGGTGGTAGAGGGTGCTTGTTGAAAATGCAGATTTCTACCTCCTTCCCCACAGAAATTCTTATTTAGTCTGGAGTGGGGCACAGGACCCAAGAGAGTGTTTATTAGTAAGTATCTGATGTGAGTGATCCTGGGCTAGTGTTTTTATTTGCTTGGGCCGCCATAACAAAATAACAGAGACTGGGTGGCTTAAACAACAGACTTATTTTCTCACAGTTCTGCAGGGTAGAAGTCCAAGATCAAGGTGTTGGCAGGTTGGGTTTCTCCTGAGACCTCACTCCCGGGCTTGCAGATGGCTGCCTTCTCGCTGTGCTCTCACAGGCCTTACTTCTGTGGTCACATCCCTGGTGTCTCTCCTGTGTCCTAGTCTCCTTTTCTTAGAAGGACACCAGTCAGATTGGATTAGGGCCCACCCTAATGACCTCATTTTAACTTAGTCACTTACTTAAAGACCTTTTCGCTAAATACAGTCACATTCTGAGATACTGGGGATTAGGGCTTCAACATACGAATTTTGGTAGATTCAAAATTCATGCCCTAAAAGCCAGGTAATCTCTAAAACTCTATGACCAATGAAAGCTAGATCCTACCTCTTTGCAGGCTCAGCCTCCATTTTGAGACTTCTTCTAGAACCAACGTGAGATTGCTAAACTCCTATTTTTATAGTCTCTACACTTCTCCAGCCAAAGTTACCAACCCTAATCTGGTGACATCTGGCCTTCATCTCCTTGCACTAATTGGTATTACCACACTAGTTATGGCACCTGCCACCCTTCTTCCCCTCTTACATTGATTTCCCATCTGTTATGGCCTTATTTATTTGTTTCCTTATTTCCTAGCTTTCTCCCCTGCTAGACTGCAGAGCCAACCTGTATAGTATATTTTGTTCCCAGCACCACACACAGTGCCTTGCACATAGTAGGCACTCACTAAATATTGATGCATGAATAAATGACTGAACAAGTGAGATGAGATGACCTCAAAGGACCATTCCAACTGTAGAATTCAATCACTTTTTCCCTCTTTATTCTTCAACTGGGATAGTGTTTAAGAGACTTCTTCCCAGCCAGAGAAAATACATAAAATATGTGGAATACTGAACCACAATGATATCTACCTAGAGGCCTGAGAGAGGGGAAGGTTATGCTCACTTGTCATCCTGCCAATGTCTTAATACTGTCCTGGACCAAGAGAGCCTGAACTGTACTACTCAGAGATAGGTCAGGGACAAGGGAGGCGGCTAATCAGCCAAGAACAAATGTCACACGCCACCCATGATGTCTAAAGTCCTGCAGCTGTATCTGCGTGGGCCCACAGCTGGAGTCTGGGTGTGATTATCAAGCTTCCTGCAGATGGCCAAAAGTTCTCATTTATAAACTTTGGGCCTGAGACATTTGCTAGCGCAATGTAAGCAGTTAAGCTTTTTAAATGATAGAATTCTTTTAGGTTGATGGAAAGATGCTGGACTGTGTCAATAAAAGCAATAATAATAATGCAATGAAACTAATGTAATAATGGAAAAATTAAAATATCAATAATAGTTTAAACACAGACTGAGGTAACAGGCAAATTATAATCTCTGATTGGGTTGGATCTACGTACAAGAAAACTAGGTCATATCTTAAGGTTATAGAAAGCAATATTTATAGATAGCTCTCATGTATATTTTCATTGAGGTCCTTGAACCCAGGCTGAGTCTATTGCTTTTTCCTTATATTTTTAAATTTGAGAGCAAGTATTTGTTTCTATATCTGTTCCCTCTACGGGTGGTTCCTTGAAAACAATGATCACATGTTATTTATTTCTGCATCGCTTGCACCTGCTGCACGGCCCTCAAAAATTGTTTACAGAATGAATCACTAACAAGGAGATTTAAATATTATTAACTAGTAGATATTGACAAATGTTTTATGGCAGTCTAGACTGGGACTCACTAATTCTGCTGTGATCATTCTAAAATACCTCATTCTCAATAATTTTATTTCTAAAATTTAAAAAATCTGATATTTGGTCTAAGACCAAAATGTCTTAGAAGGGGGAATGTCAAGCATGTTTGGGAAAATAAAGAAGCCATGAGAAGATACCTGCATGGCCCACCTCTGGGAATGAAAAATGATTTTCAAATTATCCCAAGTCAGGCATAATCAAGAAAGTAAATATATTGAAGGAAAGTCAAATACCTGTAACACCATGCAAAGCATTTTTAAAAATCGTCTCTTGTTCCAAATTATATACACTGTTGCACTGCTCGATAGTGTACATAATAGTAAATTGACTCTAATTATTAATTCCAATAGTCCCATTCACTGAAAAATCAGTTTACAATACAGAGTTATTTAGCTTCCAAGCTCCTGGGGCTATAGCCAAGGACGCGTCAGAAAGGCAGTCATGGGGGATTATTATTAATTATCTGTCTAATTATTCCTCTCTCCCTTCGGAACAGCAACAATATATGCTCCACAACGAATGAGGGCAGGAAGTACTCACTTGTGCCTACCTCACTATTTCAGGGTCCTTCTAACAGAGAGAGTGTCCTGGGTTGGTACTGAGGACTGCTCAGCAGATAACACAGCTCCTTAAGACGTCTTCAGAGCTGCATATAAATTTATGCCAAAGAGGGAGACCAACAGACGTTTTCTGTACAGGAGAAATTGTTCCTCTGTTCTTCACTGTCCCTTCTTCTGGCTACCCTTTCCCCAACTACCCAGAGAAAATATCTCAGGAAAACCTTCCCTCAGCACGAGCTAGTCTTTCCCGTTTTGCTATCAACCAAACTTTTTGTGTGTGCGTGTGGTTGTTTATTTGTTCTGAAACAGCTGGGGGGAGATGTCAAAGGGCTATGAAGCATCCTTAAGTTGAACAAGGTTTTTTAAAAACTGCGGTAAAATGCACATAAAATTCACCATTTTAATCAAAGTGGATAAATTTATGGCATTTAGTACATCTGCAATGTTGTGCAACCGTCACCACTGTCTAGTTCCAGAACATTTTTATCACTCTAACAGGAAACCTCATATCCATTAAGTAGGTCACTACCCATTTCCTCTTCCCCCCAGCCGCTGGCAACCAGTAATCTACTTGTGTCTCTATGGATTTGCCTATTCTGAATATTTCATATTCAATCTGTGGCCTTTTGTGACTTAGCTAGATCCATCCACTTTGTAGTACATATCAGTGCTCCATTCCTTTTTATGACTGAATAATATTTCACTGTGTGGATATATCACATTTAGTCCATTAGTTAATAAGCATTTGGGCTGTTTTCATCAACCAAACTTTTTAAGGGTATCCCCTATACATTATCTCCACTTCCTTAATCTAATGGTATCCGCCTCTGCCCTTATGTTCTGTCAACAACCAGTAATGATGACAGCGATGGTGATGGAGAACTTGGTCTGTTCCAAGCATTGTGCACAGCGGTTTACAAGCATAACTCCATTTACTCCTCATGGTAAAAGGTTTGTGCAGGGTGGAGTAACACAAGAAAGCCAAGCAGAGTGGTTGGGAGCTGAAATCCAGCCCAGACTCCACTGGCTGTACCTGTCCTGAGGGAGAGGCACCGGGCTTCAGTGTGCATAAAAGCAGCACTTCAACAGTGCTTCGGGATAAATATTATCATCATCCCCAATCTACACCTGAGGATAGTGAGAATTAGAATCGGAAAGTATTCCAGATTATACAAGGTCTGACAACTACGCTCGCAGACTCATCCTAGAAAAAGTGCTGCATACCTCATTGCTGAATATCACTACGGTCACCTTCGAAGCACGCCTCTTGGGAAGCTATGCACTCACGCCAGTGCCTAGTCCACCCTTCAAAGCAATTTTGGAACTCTTTTTCTGGAATAGCCATCAGAGCTGTCATTGTATTACCCTTGATGTCCTGAATGTCATCAAAATGTCTTCCTTTCAATATTTCCTTTATCTTTGGGTAAAGAAAGAAGTCATTGGGGCCCAGACCAGGTGAGTAGTGAGTGTTCCAATACAGTTATTTGTTTACCGGCTAAAATCTCCTTCACAGACAGTGCCGTGTGAGCTGGTGCATTGTTGTGAAGCAAGAGCCATGAATTGTTGGCGAAAATTTCAGGTAGTTGTCGTCTAACTTTTTCACACAACCTTTACAGCACTTCCAAATAGTAAACTTGGTTAACTGTTTGCCCCGTTGGTACAAATTCATAATGAATAATCCCTCTGATATCAAAAAAGTTAGTGACATTGTTTTGACTCTTGATTTGAGGGAACTTTTTTGGTCGTGGAGAATTGGCTGACTTCCATTGTGCATTTTAACGCTTTGTTTCAGGGTCGTATTGATACACCCATGTTTCATCACCAGTGATAACAAGGACCAAAACATCATCTTGCCTCTCCGAAAGGTCTTGGCAAACTTCAACTCTCCTTTGCTTTTGTTCATCGGTGAGCTCCTTCAGGACCATTTTTGCACACACTTTTCTCATGCCAAGATTTTCAATTAAGATTTTCCTAACTGTTTCTCTATAGATGTTTATGTGGTCTGCTATGCTTCTCACAGTCAGCTGATGATTTTGATGCACAATTCAACAAAATTTTGCAATATTTTCATAAGTTCTGCTCGTTACTGGCCACACTGACCTCTCTCCATCAGTGGTGTGTTCTCTCCCTTCAGAAAAACATTTGATCCATTTGTACACTGCCGTTTTCTTCATGGCATTATCCCCATAAACTTGGACTAACATGTCCATGATTTCACTCCCACTCTTGCCAAGTTTAACAATCAATTTAGTGTTTGTTCATTGCTCTAATTCCTTCCTTCCTTCCTTCCTTCCTTCCTTCCTTCCTTCTTTCCTCTCACAAATATTCTTTGGGAAGAGGCAGGCATTTAACTCACATGCAGAGCCATTCATAAGTTGGTCGCTCTCAAGGATCATTTTAGTCACTTTGAACTTTCAAAACTCTAAACCTTTATACACTTTGTATCTGTCACTTGTTTTGCCCTTGCTTCTCTGTCTTCCTATTTATTTCTATTTCTTAGAGATTTTCTCCTCTGTGAAGCTTTTCCCCATGAACCCAGGAAGACACAGATGTCTCAAAACCTTTTATTTAAGCCTAACTAGTATTGACCGGTTATCACTTCATTGTGTCTATGAAGTCCGTTCCCCTTTCTAGACTGTGAATGATCTAATGTTATAGACTCCGCCACAGTCATACATGTACCTTGAACAACTAACATGATGGGGCTTAATAAATGTTTACTGAATTCAAAGAAACAGACACATACATTGTCCACATTTCTGTTTATGATGAAGTTAACAAAAATTAATTTAAAAATTCTCCTGCTAGAATTTTTTCCTCTACTATCCTTCTATAATCTTTTATCAATGTCTCATATCACTTACTTTTCCCCCACTAGACTGTAAACTTTAAAATATTTTTGAAATACTTTAAGCACTTGTAAAAATATAGAGAACAATAAAATAAACTGCCATTCTTGTCAAATTTTAGCATTTTTGCTCTATTTGCTTCAGATGTTTTGAAAAATAGATATAACATTTATAGATACAGTGGAAAGCTCCCAAGTACCCCTTCCAAATGCCATTCCCTTTCCTCCATTTCAAAGGCAATAATTCTCTTAAATTTGGTGTTTATTTGCATATTAAAATTGTTTAAATGTTCAATTTCACTAGCTATTAGGGAAATGCAAATCAAAACCACGATGAGATATCAATTCAAACCTGTTAGAATGGCTATCATCAACAAAGCAAACAATAACATGTGTTGGAGAGGCTGTGGAGAAAAAGAAACCCTCATACACTGTTGGCGGGAATGCAGACTGATGAAGCCGCTATGGAAGGCAGTGTGGGGGTTCCTCAAAAAATTAAGAATAGAAGTACGATATGACCCGGCAATCCCTCTCCTGGGTATCTACCCAAAAATTCTGAAAACATTTATCCATAAAGACATTTGTGCTCCAATGATTGTTCCAGCTTTATTTACAGTGGTCAAGACATGGAAACAACCAAAGTGTCCTTTGATGGATGATTGGATAAAAAAGACATGGGGCGGGGACCTGCAGCTGAAGTCGGTGAAGATCTTCTGAGCTCTTGCAGGGATGGAATCCCTGGCCAAATGGCAAATAAAGTTATAGCCCCTTCTCTGGGTGCAAAAAAAAAAAGATGTGGTATATATGCACAATGGAATATTTCTCTGCCATAAGAAAAGATGAAATACTGCCATTTGGGACAACATGGGTGGATCTTGAGATTATTATGCTAAGTGAAATAAATCAGACAGAAAAAGTCGAGAACCATATGACTTCACTCAAATGTGGGATATAAAACTGAAGGTAACAAAGGAACAAGACAAACAAAGAGACAAAAACTCATAGACACAGACAACAGGTTAGTGGTTACCAGAGGATAAGGCGGGGGGAGCGTGGTGGTAGAAGAGGGTAAAGAGTAATGGTGATGGAAGGAGAACTGACCCTGGGTGGTGAACACATAATGCAATATATAGGTGATGTATTATAGAATTGTAAACTTGAAACCTATGTAGTTTTGTTGACCATTGTCACCCCAATAAACTTCAATTAAAAAAAAATCCAGAGCAAGAAAAACAATGCCACACTTCTTAGTAATTTTTTTGTTTTTTCTTTTGTTATCATAAAACTATCTTATTCATGTTAATATATAATGGCTTTATTATTGTTATATTTAAATGAATTAATAAATACATACTTTTTAAAGTTCTCAAAAAAATTACAGTTGACATACAATATTATGTTCGTTTCAGGTGTACAACATAATAATTAGACATTTATATAACTTACAAAGTGATCACCCAATAAATTTAGTACTCATCTGACACCATACATAGTTATTACAATATTATTTATTATATTCTTCATGCTATGCTTTACATACCCATGACTATTTTGTAACTATCAACTGTACTTCTTAATACCTTCCACTTTTTCACCCACCTTCCCCAAACCCCTCTTGTCTGGCAACCGTCAAAATGTTTTCTGTATCTATGAGTTTGTTTCTGCTTTGTTTATCTTGTTCTTTAGATTCCACATATAAGTGAATTCATATGGCATTTGTCTTTCTCTGTCTGACTTACTGCATTCAGCAAAATACCATCTAGGTCCACCCATGTTGTTGCAGAAGGCAAGATTTCATTCTTTTCTATGGCTGAATAATATTCCATTGTATATATATACCACCTCTTCTTTATCCATTCATCCTTTCAGGGACACCCAGCTTGCCTCCATATCTTGAGTACAGTAAATAATGCTGCAATAAACACATGGATGCACATGTCCCTTCAAAGTGGTATTCTGGGTTTCTTCAAATAAATACCCAGAAGTAGGATTACTGGGTCCTTCTTTGTCTCTTGTTATAGCCTTTGTTTTAAAGTCTTTTTTGTCTGGTATAAGTATTACTATCCCAGTTTTTTTTTTCTTTCTGCTATTATTTCCATTTTCCTTAAATAACTTTTCCCTATCCTTTTACTTTCAGTCTGTGTGTCTTTATATATGAAGTGAGTCTCTTGTAGGCAGCATAGGTAGGGGTTCTTTTTTCTTATCCATTCAGCCACCATTTTTTTTGGAGCATTTAATCCATTTTGTATTGAAAGTAATTGTTGATAGATAAGTAGTTATTGCCATTTTATTATTCATGTTTTTTTTATCTTTCCCCCCCTTCTCCTCCTCCTCTTCTCCTCCTCTTCCTCCTTCTTCTTTCTCTAACATTTCTTGTAGTACTAGTTTGGTGGTGATGAACTTTACCTTTTTCTCATCTGGGAAGTGCTTTATCTGTTCTTTCATTCTAAATAATAGCTTTGCTGAGTAGAGTAATCTTGGTTATAGGTACTTACTTTTCATCACTTTGAATATTTTGTGCCAATCTCTTCTGGCCTGCAAAGTTTCTGTTGAGAAATCAGCTGACAGTCTTATGCAAGCTCCTTTGTAGGTTACTAACTGCTTTTCTCTTGCTGCTTCTAAGATTCTCTCTTTGTCTTTAACCTTTGGCATTTTAATTATGATGTGTCTTGGTGTGGGTCTCTTTAGGTTCATTTTGTTTAGGACTCTCTGTGCTTCCTGGGCTTATATGTCTATTTCCTTTGCCAAATTAGAGACGTTTTCAGTCATTATTTATTCAAATAGATTTTCAATACCTTGCTCTCTCTCTTCTGCTTCTGGTACCCTGATGATGTAAATGTTGGTACTCTTGATATTGTCCTGCAGGCCCCTTAAACTCTTCTGAATTTTTTAGATTCTTTTTTCTTTTTGTTGTTGTAATTGGGTGTTTTCTGATACCTTACTTCTAAATCTCTGATTCTATCCTCTGCTTCATCTAATCTGCTGTTGATTCTGTTGATTCCCTGTGATGTACTTTTTATTTCAGTTCTTACATTCTTTAATTCTGGTTCGTCCTTTTTATGTTTTCTATCTCCATTTTTATGTTTCCTATCTCTTTGTAAAGTTCTCCCTGAGAGCATTTAGCATCCTTATAACCAGTGTTTTGAACTCTGCATCTGGTAGATTGTTTGTCTCCATTTTGTTTAGTTCTTTTTCTGGAGCTTTGTTCTGTTTTTTCACTTGGGACATGTTTCTTTGTCTCCCTATTTGGCTGCCTCCCTGTGTTTGTTTCTGTCTATTAGGTAGGGCTGCTATGGCTCCCTGTCTTAGTAGAGTGGCCTTATGTATTAATAGTAGGTGTCTTGTGGGGCCCAGTGGTGCAGTCTCCCTAGTCACTTGAGCCAAGTGCTCCAGGTGTGTACCTTGTGTGTGTTGTGTGTGCCTTCCTCTTGTAGTTGAGCCTTGGTTGCTGTTTGCACATCAATAGGAGATTGATTGGTTTATAGGACTGGCCATGACTACAGTGTGGGCACTGTTGTGCAGGGGCTGACCCTACAAAGCAGGATTCACTTTAGCAGGTTTCTGGTAAAAAAAGAAAGGCCTGCCCACTGTGCCTTTTGGGTGTGTTGTCTGTGGAGGCAACTGAGTGGTGCTCCAGCTCGGTCTGATCCAAAATGGACCACTGGATGTGCTGGTCCCAGGGCCTCCAGGGAGGGGCTCACTGCCGCAGACTGTGCTCTGCCTAGGACCACCTGGCATGAGCCACAAAGCAATCTGCACATGGCAGCCACCTGCACTAAGCTTGGAGGTGCTTAAAGAGACCTACCCACAAACTGAGGCTAGTTGCCACTGATATTGGACTTGGGCTGCTCAGCAAGAGGTATGGGTCCCACCAAGATCAGATGCTGCTTCTTTGGGTTTTGTGAACCTTTGAGAGATTTTAGGAAAGTCCACAGCATGAGCCAAGATAGGCTGTTTGTATGGAAAAGCCGTTGGAAGTGGCTTGGGTTGGTCCTCTATTTGGGTGACACAGGGTCTCAAGGAATCATCATGGTGGGATGATCCATGTTAGCCAGGTTGATGGAAACTCATACAGGGTTTGCATGCTGGGAGTGAGGAGGGCTAAACAAAGAAACAATGGCTTCTTCCAGCACTTCTCTCTGGGAGAAAGCTGCCCCTCCAGACCTCACCTGACGCCAGACAACTCAGTTCCTCCCTATGTAGCCCTGGCACCTTTTGAGTTGCTACCCAAGCACTGAAGCTCAGAGTGAGTGAGTCTGTCAGTGAGTAAGTTTGTGTGCGGGCCCTATAAGCAGAACTCCTGGGACTCTATCCATGTCCCTCTCATTCAGCCATAATCTCCACTGGTTTCCATAGCAAAAAGCTATGGAGACTTCTCTTCCCAGCACTGGAACCCTGGGCCAGGGAGCTTGCTATGGGGCTGGGACCCCTCACTCCTCCAGAGGGACCCCTGTAGCTGAGATATGCCTCCAAATTTTTAATTGCCACATGCGGGTGTGGGATCAGCCCATTCCATGTCTCTGCCTCTCCTAACAGTCTGGATGTGGCTTTTTCTATATATTCTTAGTTATAGGACTTTAGTTCAGCTAGATTTCAGGTGATTCTCAATGATGGTTGTTCTGTCATTTAGTTGTAATTTTGATGTGGTCGTGAGAGGAGGCAAACACAGTGTTTACCCACTCTGCCATCTTGACCAGAAAGGTATTTACATATTTTAAAACCATATATGTATGAATTCATAAACAATTCATAGTACTGTTTTACATATTTTAAAAGTTTATAATACTGCAGATATTTTTCTGCAAATTCGTTTTTGTTTTGGTAAGCATTATATTTTTAGATTTATCCATGTTACATGTAACTCTAATTTAAATGAGTGAGTTAAAGAATATGTACCTTCATAAATGTTCAAGTAGGTGTAGTCCAACTCTGTGTAAGCAGATAAGATGTTATATTGCACAACTAGGATTCTCATAATTTCCCTGCCACATTATATGACATTCCATAATTAGGTTTCCTTCTTTGGCTATCATACAGGAGGCTATGCCACAATACAATTACAGATATTCCTGAAGAGACAATTAAGAATCAGGATTGGAAAACATCTTTCATAAGCTATAGAGGTGGACTAAATCTACAAATTTGAAATTTAACAAGAACAAATATAAGGTACTGCGTTTTGATAAAAAAAAAATTCAATGGTACAAATATAGGATGAAGAGACATGGCTTCGAAGCAGAACATGAATAGGAAATGGGGTGGTTTTGTTGACAAGTAAGCAAGCGTGTGAAAGGAAGCTCCAGCAGAGAACCACTGAGATGGAGTCTGGAATGAGGAAGTTTGGTGATAAAGTGCACTCCACAGGCTGCTTGGACTATACCTGGAAAAGAGTCTTCAATTTCTGAATGTGGAGCATGTTAAGAAAAAAGTAGTGAGACTAGTTGAAGGAAAACGTTACATATCACTTCAAGAAAAGTACTATCAGGTCTTGGCTAGACAACTACAATAGTCTCCTAATTGGTCTTCCTACGTATTGTCTGGCAACCTCTTTCACTCCTTCTCTACACAGCTGTTAGGTTATCTTTCCAAAGGGTATATTTGATGACATCAGATATGAACCTGATCTTAGAACCCTTGAACACACTTATTATTCTTAAGAGAAGGATCAAATACTTAACTAGACCCTGAAAGCCCTCTCTGGTCTGGCTTTGCCCAGCTCTCAGCTCCCCTCTCACCACACTGCCTCTGCTCTCCAGGCTCTCAGTCTCTCCTGTGTCCCAGCCTTTGCATGGAGATCTCTTTGTCACCCTCCTCACTCCTTACTCTGCACTCCTCAGTCTAGGTCAGTTTCCCTTATTATCCACTCTTAAAAAATCTTATTTTTTTCTCCTGAGTCTATTGGCCAATAGTTAGTATCATGTATTCACTTGTGTGATTGATTTGATTGATTAATATCTAGCTTTTGGCTAGATTCTGACTTCATGCAGGCCTGGAGCAGGTATGTCTGTGTTTGCTTTTCCATGTATCTGGACCTTGCTCATAGCAAGTTGTTCAATAAGTATTTGTTAAAGAGTGAATGGACCCCTGGGAAATGGATTAAAGAAATAGATCTATAGGATGATGCAAGTGCCTTTAAGTCTTGGGTCAGAGAAATATTTTCTTTGAACAAGCAAGATTCAAGGACACCATAAATTGCAGAGGTATATGTCCTGTTAGGCCAGGAAACATATCCTTCCCCAAAGGTTAGGACTTGGCAATTCCTGAATCCCATGCAGAAAGCCAGCTGGCTGCCCACACTTTTGAAAACACGGTGATATATTAACCCTCGAAGGCAAAGTCCAAGGACACGACTTTGCTGTCAGGGCTCTCTGCCTGACTGCAGCGTTAATAGCCTGTTCTCCAAATGTGCATTGATGTCAGTGGGAGTTTCTTGTGCTCAGCGAGTCTGACTCAGCCTTCACAGTGCAATTTGGGGAGAAGGATTTGGCCTGAAGACATTTCACCTTTTTGGGGGCTTAAAGTGAAATTTAACCTTTATACTTTTTTTTTTTTTTTTTTTGGTCCTGATGTAATTTAACCTTCATTGCTGTTTCATTTGTATTTCTTCCTATTATTTACAAACTATTAAATAAAAATCTGAATGTGGAGCTGGGACTGGGGGAGGGGAGCCAAATCAAGTACTTTTTAGTCTTTCAACAAAGTTCCAAAGTAGCATAAAGACACAAGGAGAAATATTTTGTCACTTTAGGATACAATAGAGGCTGCAGAATTTAAAATATTTTATGCTGAGAGTGACATCAGAAACATGGCTGTATGAGGGGTCTCCCTTGATCTCTTCCCTTGAAGTTACAACTTGAACAGCTATAATTCAACAAAGGATTCCTTACAAAACACACAAACATATCTGAAGGATTCTTGCAACCAAACATCTGAAGGTGGGAAAATCAGTGTGAACAGGAGAGTAGGGAAGGGAGAAGTGAAGAGACAGGGACCATGGGACAGTGGGGTGCATCCTGGAGCTCACTGTGGTCCCAGGAGAGGGGAAGATTGAGACTGCAGGTGCACTCTCTGTGGCCCCAGCAATCCTGCCTGTCTGATCAACAAATAATACAACTGAACCCAGCTATTGGAGCAGAGACCTCGGGGCAAAGACCAAATACAGAAGTGCTACAACTGTAGTCTAATAGCACCCACTGCCAGGCAGAAAACAGAGCCACAGAGCACAGCCACTTACCACCCCCCCAGAGTTTGCCTCCCCCACACACTCATAGTTCTACCAGTGGGCCCCAGAAAAAAATGATAGCAGTGTCGGATTAAAGAGCAGAATATCTACAGCCCTGAGAACTGGAGAGACAGTCCCTGAGCAGCAGATGCACACTGCAGCTAATTCCAGTGACAAGGGAGGAGCTATATGAGTGAGGTAGTTATAGGTTGTCTGGCCATCGCCATCACTTGGAGCACAACAAAGACACAAACAGATCAGCCACCTCTTTCAGCACACATCACCCCCACCTTTCTCAGCTGATCCCAGAGGGAGCATCCAGGGCTGCTGAGGTGCACCGCTCTGCATCTGGTTGCAGAGGCAACACTGGGATTTCAGAAGCTCAGAACCCCATCACCCACCACAACCTCCCATGGTGCAGTGTGCTGTGACTGAGGTGACCTGGTTACCCACCTTACCAGGAAACCTTCCACTGTGAGAAGCTGGAACAGGGCAAGAGAAAATAAAACACTCCAGTGTTACATTCTGGAAAATGAAAGAAAGACCTTTTCATATCAACCTGCTGCATAATTCACTCCTGTAGGTGCCCAGGAAGAGAAATAATTCATTAATTGCCATGAATAATCAAGGTAAGAAGGCATCTGAAAAAGAAAATAATCTCCAGAAAATAGAGTTAATGACATGGAAATGTGTGACTTAAATGACAGAGAATTCAAGATTTCAGTTCTGAAAAATGTCAACAAGATGCAAGAAAACTAAGATAGCCAGGTTAAGGAACTCAGAAATAAAATCAGTGCACAAAATGAATGTTTTACTGAAGAGATTGAAAAATTTTAAAAAGAACCAAATAGAAATTCTGGAGCTAAAGAACTCAATAAAAGAGAATAAGAATGAAATAGCCAGCTTAGGAAATAGAGCTGACCAGATGCAATAAAGAATTAGTGATATCGAAGGTAGAAATCAGAAAACGATGCAGACTGAATAAAAGAGAGACTTGAGAGTCAAAAGAAATGAAAGAACTATACAAGAACTTTCTGACTCCATCAGTAAGAGCAATATAAGAATAATGGGCATATCAGAAGGAGAAAACAGGGAGAAAGGCACAGAGAGCCTATTCAAACAAATATTCAGAACTTCCCAAACCTATGGAAAGAACTGGATCCTCGAATCCAAGAAGCAAACAGAGCACCTAATTACCTCAATCCTAGCAGGCCTTCTCCAAGGCACATTATATCGAAGCTGTCAAAAATTAATGACCAAGAAAGAGTTCTCAAGGAAGCCAGGGATAAGAAGGCAGTAACCTATAAAGGAAAGCCCATTAGACTATCATGAGACTTTTTAACAGAAACTCTACAAGCCAGGAGGGACTGAAATAAAATATTCAAACTACTGAAAGAGAGAAATTACCAGCCAAGAATAATATATCCTGCAAAGTTATCCTTTAGATATGAAGGAGGAATAAAGACCTTTCCAGATATGTAGAAATTCAGGGAATTTTCCACCACAAGGCCTTCATTACAGGAAGCACCAAAACATATAAAGCTACTACCAATAGAACTAAAGGGAGAAACTGACAAAAACAGAATTATAGTAGGGGACCTAAATACACCATTGACAGCTATGGATAGATAATCCAAACAGATGAGGAAATATCAACCAATAAGGAAATATCAACCAATAAGGAAAATTTCCAATAAGGAAATATCAACCTTAAATGACACCTTAGACTAAACGGACATAAGTGACATTTACAAAGCCTTTCATCCTAGACACCAGATTATGTATTCTTTGCTAGTGCACATGGAACATTCTCAAGGATAGACCATATGTTGGGACACAAAACTAGCCTCAGCAAATTTAAGAAGATTAAAAACAAAATAAGTAGGAAAGTAGGAAAAACACACACATGTGGAGATTAAACAATATGCTACTAAAGAACGACTAGGTCAAGGAAGAAATAAAAAATAAAAAAATACATAGAAACAAATGAGAATGAAAATACATCATATCAAAATTATTGGGATGTAGCAAAAACAATATTAAGAGGGAAACTTATATCATTACAGGCCTATCTCAAAAACAAGAAAAATTCCAAATAAACAACCTAACATTACAACTTAAAGAACTAGAAAAAGAAGAAAAAATGAAACCCATAGTCAGCAGAAAGAAGGAAATAATAAAAATTAGAGGAGAATTAAATGAAGTAAAGAACAAAAAGACAATAGAAAAATTGAATGCAGTAAGGAGCTGGTTCTTTGAAAAGATTCTTAAAATTGACGGACAAACCCCTGGATAGTCTTACTAAAAAAAAAAAAAAAAAGAGAGAGAGAGAGAGAAAATACACACACCAATAAAAGCAGAAATGAAAGAGGAGAAGTTACTATGGATACCACAGAAATACAAAGAATCATACAGGAATACTGTGAAGGACTATATGCCACCAAATTCATTAACTTAGAAGAAATGGAGAAGTTCTTAGAAATACCGGGGGAGCCAAAAAAATGTATACACATGACTTGTATTCATCTTTTGTTATTGGTATATATTGTCTTACAATTTTAATACAGTTTATTCCTTTTCTAAAATGTATATGCATTTTTTTTGGCACCATCTGTATATACCTTCTTAGACTGAATCACAAACTAAAAAACCTAAATATATCAATCAACAGTAAGGAAATTGAAACAGTCATCCAAGACCTCCCCAAAAGTAAAAGTCCAGGACTGGATGGCTTCACTAATAAATTCTACCAAACATTCAAAGATGATTTAATACCTGTCCTCCTCAAACTCTTCCAAAAAACTGAAGAAGAAGTAATACTTCCTCATTTTATGAGGCCAAAATTACGCTGATATCAAAACCTGGGAAGGGTAACACAAAAAAGAAAATTATAGACGAGTATCTCGGATGAATACAGATGCAAAAATCGTAAACAAAATGCCAGCAAATCAAATAAAACAATATGTTAAAAAAGATACATCATGATCAAGTGGGGTTCATTCCAGGGGCAGAAGGATGGTTCAACATATGCATATTGATCAATGTGATACACCATATAAACAAAATAAAGGATAAAAATCATATGATTATATCAATAGATGAAGAAAAAGCATTCGACAAGTTACAACATTCATTTATGATTAAAACACTTAATAAAATGGATATAGAAGGAAAGTACCTCATAATAATAAAAGGACACACACAACAAATTCTCAGTATACTGAATGATGAAAAACTGAAAGCTTTTCCTCTAAAATCAGGAACAAGACAGGGATGCCCCTCTCACCACTGTTATTCAGCATAGTATTGGAAGTACTCGCCAGAGCAGTCAGGCAAGAGAAAGAAATAAAAGGCATCCAAATTGACAATGAAGGAGTTAAAAGGTCACTTTTTGCAGATGACATGACTCTTTATACAGAAAACCCTAAAGACTCTATCAAAAAAATATTAGAAAAAATAAACATATACAGAATCAATGTACAAAAATCCATTGCATTCCTATATACTAATAATAAAATTTCAGAAAAAGAAATGAAAAAAATCAAACAGAAACAATTCCTTTTGCAATGGCAATACAAAGAATAAAATTCAACAAAAAGAATAAATTTAACAAAGGCTGTGAAGGACCTATAGAATGAAAACTATAAGACGTTACTAAAAGAAATTGAAGAAGACACAAAGAAATGAAAAGACATTCCGTGCTAATGGACTGGAAGGATCAACATAGTTAAAATGGCCATATTACCCAAAGCAATATACAGATTTAATGCAAACCCCATCAAAATCCCAATGGCATTTTTTCAACAATAGAACAAAAAAATCATTAGATTTGTATGGAACCACAAAAGACTCTGAAAAGCCAAAGCAATCCTAAGAAAAAAGAACCAGTCTGGAGGTATCACACTCCCTGACTTCAGTTTATACTACAAAGTGACAATAATCTAAACTGCATGATTTTTGCAGAAAAACAGACACACAGACCAAAGTAATAGAATTGAGAGCCCAGAAAGAAACCCACAGATATCCGGGCAGATAATTTTTGACAAAGGAGCTGCAAACATACAATGGAGGAAAAAAAAAGCCCTTTCAATAAATGGTGTTGGGAAAATTGGAAAGCCATGGGCAAAAGAATGAAACTAGACTGCTATCTGTCATCATACACAAAAATTAACTCAAAATGGATCAAAGACCTAAGTATAAGACCTGAAATAATAAGTTGCATAGAAGCAACATACTACATTTATGGACCTTGGGTTTAGAAATTTTGTGAATTTGACATCAAAGGCAAGGAAAGTAAATGCAAAAATAAATGAATGGGACTATACCAAACCTTAAAGTTTCTGCACAGCAAAAGAAACCATTAACAAAACAAAGAGGCAACCCACCAAATGGGAGAAGATATTTGCAAACAACACCTCTGGTAAGGGGGTTATATCCAAAATATACGAAGAACTCATACAACTCAACAACAAAAAAACAAACAATCCAATTAAAAAATGGGAAAACACCTGGACAGACACTTCTCCCAAAAACACAAACAAACGGCCAGCAGATATATGAACAAATGCTCAACTTCAGTAGCTATTAGGGAAATACAAATCAAAACCGCAATGAGATACCACCTCACATCTGTTAGAATGGCTATTAACAACGAGACAACTAATAACAAGTGTTGGAGAGGTCGTGGAGAAAAAGGAACCCTCGTACACTGCTGGTGGGAATGTAAATTGGTACAGCCACTGTGGAAAACAGCATAGAGTTTCCTCAAAAAATTAAGAATAGAATTACTATACGACCCAGCAATCCCTCTCCTGGGTATCTACCCAAAAAATCTGAAAACACTTCTTCGTAAACATTATGTATTCCTATGTTTACTGCAGCATTATTCACGGTGGCCAAGACATGGAAGCAAGCAAAATTTCCTTTGATAGATGATTGGATGAAGATGATGTTATTCATATACACAATGGAATATTACTCGGTTATAAGGAAAGATGAAATACTGCCATTTGCAACAACATGGATGGATCTTGAGATTATCATACTAAGCAAAATAAGTCAGACAGAAAAAGCCGAGAACCATATGATTTCACTCATATGTGGGATATAAAATTGAAAGCAACAAACGAACAAGACAAACAAACAAACAAAAACTGATAGAGACAGAGAACAGTTTAGTGATTACCAGAGGGTAAGGGAATGGAGGTGGTAAAGAGGATAAAGGGGGTTAGTTACATGGTGATGGAGGGAGAATTGACTCTGGGTATCGAACACAGAACACAATATATAGATGATGTATTATAGAAATGTACACTTGAAACCTATATCATTTTACTAACCAATGTCATGTCAATAAATTTAATAAAAATTAAAAATGTTTTTCAACCTTTTATGTAAAACATATTAACCCATAGGATTCCAGAAAATCCTCACCAAATGAGTAATCAGAGCATCATACTTTAATACAAGAAATATGCTATTAACAGAAAAGATGTTCTACCAAGTGTTCATAAAAAGTTGTCACATGAAACCCTAAGTTTCATATGGGGTTCTTTAAAATACAATATAACAAGATATTACAATGTTGTCAGAAATGTTTGCAAAGCCCTCAGAATTAACTACTCCTACCTTAGTGCTCTCTCAATGTGTCTTAGGCACACCTCAGTGTAGTGCTTAGCAGGGTATCATTATACATTATTTAATCAGTTCTTTGCTGAGATTGTGAGCCCCTGGAGGCTGGAGTGCATCTCTTAGCTTTTGTGACAAGCCTAGCTTCCATCAGGGTGCCTGGCACATGGTGGGTGCAGAGAGAACAGGAATTGGAATCAGAGAGCCCTGTGCTCCAATCCTACTCTCATATTTTCAGATTCTTGGAATTTGGCAAATACCTAACCCCCCAGGTCCCATTATTCTGTAAAATGGGGAATCACACCTCCTCACAGATCAGCTGTGAGAATGAAATGAGATGTGTGGCCCACATGCAGTGGGTACTCAATAACCGTCTTATAAAGGACTTAAGAGCTGGGATGCTGGGCTCTGCCTTTTGCTAGCTGTGTGACCTTGGGCAAGTCCCATAACCTCTTTGAGCCTTGGCTTCTCATTTGTAAATGGGAATAATAAGATCTACTCATCAGAATTGTGGTGAGGAACAGATTTTAGACTGTTGGAGTTAATGGACCAAAATTAAACAAAGTCTAGTGACTAATACAGAGTTGCCAATCTTTTATTTTTCCAACTACGAATGTGCCAAAATAGAAACTGTCATCTATCATCACAACAGAAAGAGTATCTTAACACCCAAAAAGCAGGAAGGATCAATTTCTTTAAATGTATGTCTATCTTTTTAAAAAATGCTTTCCAATGTCTTTATTTTAGACTGGTGAAAACTTTCATCTTGTGCCAGAACTAGGCCATGTCCAGACTTTGAAAACTATTAATTAGGAGGATTAAATGAGATGATGTGTGTAAATAGCTGAGCTTAGACCCCGACGCACAGGAAACACTAAATATTAACTGCTGCTCTTTAATATTATTTTTGTCATCATCATAAATTAAAATACCTATTTCCATCAGAAAATTTGATGAATGAATGAACTAAATGCCTACGTTTATAATCTGTGGAACTAAATAAGTAAAAAAAAAAGGTAATGATACAAGTAACTAACCAAAGGCTTTGGAATGAGAATATTATTGGCAAACATTCACTGAGGGCTTCCCACATTTCAGGTGTTCCTCTAAGTATTTTACATGTATGACCTCATTTGCGCTTCCTAAAAATCCCCATTTTTTTTTTTTTAATTGGGGAAGGGGAACAGCACTTTATTGGGGAACAGTGTGCACTTCCAGGACTTTTTTCCAAGTCAAGTTATTGTCCTTTCAATCTTAGTTGTGGAGGGTGCCATTCAGCTTCAAGTTGTTGTCCTTTCAGTCTTAGTTGTGGAGGGCGCAGCTCAGCTCCAGGTCCAGTTGCCATTGCTAGTTGCAGGGGGCGCAGCTCACCATCCCCTGCGGGAGTCGAACCGGCAACCTTGTGGTCGAGAGGATGTGCTCCAACCAACTGAGGCATCCGGGAGCTCAGCGGCAGCTCAGCTCAAGGTGCTGTGTTCAATCTTAGTTGCAGGGGGCAGAGCCCACCATCCCTGTGGGAGTCGAACCGGCAACCTTTTGATTGAGAGGACGCACTCCAACCAACTGAGCCATCCGGGAGCTCAGCGGCAGCTCAGCTCAAGGTGCCGTGTTCAATCTTAGTTGCAGGGGGCGGAGCCCACCATCCCTTGCCGGGACTTGAGGAATTGAACTGGCAACCTTGTGGTTGAGAGCCCACTGGCCCATGTGGGAATCGAACCGGCAGCCTTCGGAGTTAGGAGCATGGAGCTCTAACCACCTGAGCCACCCGGCCGGCCCAAAATCCCCATTTTTATAGATAAGGCAACTGAGGCACGGAGTGGTAATGGAATCTGTCACAGGTCACCCATTAGTAAGTGGTGAGGCTTGAATTCCAGACCAGGCAGTCAGACTCCATCACCATGATCTTCTGCCTCCCAACAATAAAGATAAAATATATAATAAATTCCAATGTAAATGAAGATATTGTATAAATAGAAAGAAGTACAAGATAATTGAGAGAAAGAGCAACAGACTGTGTCATCGACCTAGACGTGAGGCAGCAAAGAGAAGCATTAGAAGATGGGCACACAGTCCCACAGTCATATCCAGTTTGACGTAGAAATGTCATGCTCTAGAAATGTGTCAGATACAATTTTAAGTGCCGCTGAAGAATTTGATGTGTCAAAGGCTTGGCACATCCCTTTATTTTTCTGCTGGGCTTCTCCGGTCGGGTTTTCTGAAGTGTGACATACCTCTGATAGTGATGGTTGGAAGGAGGAAGAAGGAAGAGTCTGAGTCTTGGTTCTGAGTCTTGTTTTCAATCCATGGTGTTGCCAAGGCAGCAAGGGAAAAGTGCTGGGAGAGCACTGTTCCAGCTGGAATAGAGGTGAGAGGCCAGGCAGACGAGGTAGCCTGCTTGCCACTAAATCACCTGCATGGAACCCCGGTTAATGAATCTACGTCCCTGTGAAGCAGCCATTGCTTTATTGCTCTGCCCCAGCTCCATGGCAGGGGCCAAAAGCCAGCTCTGGACATGGGCCTGGACAGAATATAATGAAACAAAAGGTCACATTTTCCCAGAGCCTCACTGCCAACACGTGGCCAGCGCCCAGCAGAAATTGGCAGTAGTGGCCACTCAAACCTCCCTCTAGCCAAAAGCAGAGTAACTCGCTTCTTGGAGATGGTTCAGCCACAGTCATGCCCTGGATTATTCCCAAGCTGTCTCTCCACAGCGGGGACCAGTGGAGGACCCATCAGGTTCCCGGTGTCATGGAAGGGGCTGCCAACTCAAGTTGCTCTGTTGAAGACTGGAGACCTCTCTGCCAGGTTGTTGAGGTTAAGCCTCCAAGGTTCACAGGATGCCAAATCACACAGGCTTTCCATCATCTCATTATTAATCTTGTTTCCTATTAACCCAAACAAACACTTTAGCCTTGGCTCCAGTGCCACTCAGCACAAAATGAGATTCTCTTTGGGGTTCAAAGTGATAGCATTTTCTGTGTTCCAGGCCTTGCTCTAAGCACGTTAGGTGGATTTTCTCCTTCTCACAACCACCCTTCACGGAACATGGCAGGCAAGCATAGAGAGGTGAAGTAACTCAGCAAGAGGCCACACAGTGAGTGTGCTTAGAGCTCAGGTTAATTCCAAGGCCTAAGAGTTTTAACCACAAAGCAGTACCTCTCTCCCATGAAGGCTGTGAAAAGAATTATTATTTAAGTGATAATGTCTCTGTTTTCTTCCCAAATAGATTACAAGCTCCTTGAGGGGAGGGACCAGGTGTTTCCAGAGTGTCTCAGTCAGCTCAGGCTGCTACAACAAATACCACAGACTGAGTGGGTTAAACAACAGGCATTTATTTCTCATGGATCTGGAGGCTGGAAGTCCAAGATCAGGCGCTAGCCTGGTCGGGTTCTTGGTGAGGGTCCTCTTATGTACTTGCATGGCCTCCCTTTGTGGGTGCATACAGAGAGAAATGGCTTCCTCTTCTTACAAGGACACTGTTAATTCCACCCAGGAGGGTTCCATCCTCATGACTTAATCATCTTCCCAAAGCCCCACCTCCTAATGCCATCATATGTGGGGTTAGGATTTCTACATACAAATTGGGGAGGGGACACATTCAGTATATAACACACAGTATTCATCCATGCCTTTGGGAAACATTTTCTGAGCACATATTATGTGCTAGGGACTGTGCTAAGCATCTGCCGGGACAAAGACAAAAACATCATCAGGCCTGTTCTGTGGGAGCTAAAGTCCTATGAGGATAATATCCAGGGAAGTTCATGAGTCATTACAAAAGAACCAAATCTAGCTGGCACCACATATGCTTCTCTAGCAGATCTTAGCAGTTATTAATAGATTATTAACATATTTTATTTTAGGTGCAAGGAACGATAGTGCTATTCTCAGATAAAATACTTAAATTAGCCCAATGGGGGGTGTGGCATAATCAGAAATACATATTTTGTCTTTGTCCTCAGTGCCTGACACAACTCCTAAATCCCTTGGAATTTCCTGCGTGACAGGAGTACTAAGAATGTTTTTTGTTCTAATGAGGTACTCCAGGGGAGCCCCCAGATAGCTTCAGGATGGGGCCTGTTGCCAGAAAGACCAAATGTTGATTAGAAGCCTGGAACTTTACCCCTCCCCCACCCCCATCCCCTCTACCACCCCCAGAGCGGGGAGATGTGCCGGAGATTCCAGTTAATAATCAGTCATGCTTATATGATGAAACCTCCGTAAAAACCCCTAAGTAACAGGTTTTTGGGAGAGCTTCCGCTTTGTTCTATGCATCTTTTCCATATGGCTGTTGCTGAGTTCTATCCTTTATAATAAAACAGTAATAGTAAGTAAAGTGTCTTCTTGAGTTCTGTGAGTCATTCTAGCAAATTATTAAACCTGAGCAGGGGGTTGTGGGAACTCCCGATTTATAGCTGGTCTGTCAGAAGTACAAGTGCCTTGGGATTTGTGATTGGCATTTGAAGCGAGGGCAGTTTGCTGGCACTGAGCCCTTTAACTTGTAGGATTTGATGCTAACACCAGATAGTTAGTGTCAGAATTGAATTGAACTGTAGGATATCCAGTTGGTGACTAGAGAATCAGAGAATTGGTCACTGGTTTTGGAAAATACCGCAGTGGCCTTCTTGAGAGAGCAACATAAATTTGTCCATCATTAAACATGGACCTCAGAAGATACAAACATCTGACTAAATGTGTAGCAGGCTCAAAAGTGCATAAAATTTCATTTTTTATAAATTGTATTAAGGTCAAAATAAGACAGGGGTGTTTATTTTATGTTTTTAAGTTTCTGTCCAGATTATTATAATGGCCTCCTAATTCATCTTCCTGCTTCTACTCTGGTCCTGCTTGAATCATTGATATACGGAGCATCCACTAAGACTTGAAACCCTTTCTCTCATTTAATCATTATGGCAGACCCAGCTCTCCTGCTTTCTCATTTACACAGTAGCCACACTCTTCGCTTTTCTGTTCCACATACTCACAGAGCCCTTTACCACCTGTGCACCTTTGCATTTTCTGTTCCCTGGGCCCAGGATGCTCTTCCTCAGGTGTCAGTGCAAACATCACCTCTTTGGAGAGGCTGTCCTTGACCACCCAATCTAAGCATCTCCCTCCGATCTGATACCTTTTCCTGCTGAGGAGTTCTTGCTGACTAGGACTTATTGAAGCCTGTTGTGCTTATTGCCAAGATACATAGTCATTTCTGATGCCTTCCTTAACTTGGTTCAGATAAAATCAATTGCTCTGTTCTGTACTCCTGTATCATTTGCATTGAAGTCTATTATATAAATATGTATTGGGGCACAATCTTGTGCTGATAAACCCAGGCAGACTCTAAAGCCAGACTGCCTGGGTTTGCTCTTGATTGACCACATAACTTACTGAACCGCTTTGGGCTTTAGTTTTCTCATCTGGAAAATGAAGATGTTAATAGTATTTCTGAAAATACTATCCATCTCACCAGGTTGTTGGAAGGATCTGATGAGCTGTTACATGTGAAATGTGGAGACAATCTCTGGCAGGTAGTAAGGCATTAAGTGTGTTAGCTATTTTCCTGCTCTACTGTGGGTTTCTGAGGGGAAAGGGTGTAGGTCCTTTTCATTTCTGTAATCCCAGAGCCTAGCCCAGTGCCTGGCCCACTCTGGTCCTCAGAGAGTGCTGCCAAGTGAATGGATTGCACAGATGAGGAAACTGAGGCTCAGCGCAGTTAAGAGACATGTCCATGGCCCCATTGGGACATGCAGCCACGGCTCTGTGAGCCCCAGGCCAGCGCTCTTAGGTTGGCCATTGAATTTCTCGGTCGTTGTGGAGTAAGCTATTCTGTCTGTGTGCCTTTATAAGGAAGACTCGGTACATTTAAACTCACTTTTAGGTTGTCTTTTATGACATCTATAAGAATGACATTTCCAGGGACAGAACATTAAAAAAAAAAAATGAATGTAAGTGTAAACTTCTGAAATTACTGTGATTTAGGGAATGGTAGGTGTTATTTTTTCACAAGTTTTATATAATGTGAGTGCATGTTATGGAATAATGTGAACAAAAGTTGTAAATAAACCTGATGAGTATTTATTTCTAAGATAGGGCACGATGGCAGTGCATGCCTTATCTTTCCAACATTTGCAAAATGTGTGGCATTTCTAGGAGCTTAAATGTGAGCTATTTTCTCACAATATTTATTGGCCTAAAGCATGATGAAACAGAGGCATACTCATGTTTCGGAGCTCTGATTTAGAATCTCAATTCCCCAAGTGTGTGTGCTACAGAGAGGCAGGAGGGCAAGGTAGGGTCCAATTTCCTTTGAACTAAAGCCTTTTGTCGTCCACCTGCACATGTCGACCATACCCTCCTTCCATTTGGGCTCAGTTGTAATTTGAGGGGGAATTTAAAGAGCTCACATACATTGCAAGTTAGCTCTGCTGTTGGGTCCACACGGATCTGGGTCCCAATGCCAGTTAAAGGAACCAACTTGTTGATTGCCCTCTCCATGTGAGGCTCTTACATGCTTTATCTCATTTAATCATCATAGGAATTTCACATGTGATGAAACAGATGACCAGAGAGGTTAAGTGACTTGACTTAACCAGATTCAAAACCTGGTGCATGGTGAAAATTCAAGTGCCCGTCAACTGGAGACTGGATAAATAAAAGGTGGTCTATCCATACAGTGGAATATTATTCAGCCATAAAAAGGAACAAAGTAATGAATGATACATGTTCCGTATTAGTCAGGATTCTCCAGAGAACCAAACCAATAGGAGATAGATATATATTAATACATAATATGTATTAATATATAGTATATTAATATTTAAATATTACATACAAGGTCTGACAATTAAGTTCATGAACTTGTGGCAATGATGTTGCTAACCTTTTTTTGATATCAGAGGGATTATTCATTATGAATTTCTACCAAACTGGACAAACAGTTAACCAAGTTTACTATTTGGAAGTGCTGAAAAGGCTGCATGAAAACGTTAGATGACCTGAACTTTTCACCAACAATTCATGGCTTTTGCATCACAATAATGCACCAGCTCACACAGCACTGCCTGTGAGGGAGTTTTTAGCCAGTAACCAAATAACTGTATTGGAACACCCTCCCTACTCACCTGATCTGGCCCCCAATGACTTCTTTCTTTTTCTTTTTCTTTTTTTTTTTAATTTATTCCCAATGACTTCTTTCTTTACCCAAAGATAAAAGAAATATTAAACTGAAGACACTTTGATGACATTCAGGACATCAAAGGTAATATGATGACAGCTCTGATGACCATTCCAGAAAAAGAGTTCCAAAATTGCTTTGAAGGGTGGACTAGGTATTGGCGTTAGTGCGTAGCTTCCCAAGGGGAGTACTTCAAAGGTGACCGTAGTGATATTCAGCAATGAGGTATGTAGCACTTTTTCTAGGATGAATTCGCGAACTTAATTGCCTGACCTCGTATATAAAATAAGGAATTAGCTCAGACAATTATGGAAGCTGAGAAATCCCAAGACCTACAGTCTGCAAGCTGGCAACTCAAGAGAGCCAATAGTGTAAGTTTCAGTCCAAGTCTGAGTCCAAAGGCAGGGAAAGAGTGACGTCCCAGCTTGAAAACAGGCAGAGAGAGACCAAAGTCTCCCTTACTCAGTTTTTTGTTCCACTTAGCCCTTCAATAATTAGATGAGGCCCACCCACACTGGGGAAGGCAATCAGCTTTATTCAATCCATCAGTTCAAATTTTAATCTCACCCAGAACTACCCTCACAGACACACCCAGAAATAATGTTTATCCAGATAACTGGGCACCATGTGGCCCAGTCCAGTTGACACATACAATTAACCATTATATGCTACGCCATGGATGAACCTCAAAAACATTATTCTAAGTGAAAGAAGCCAGATACAAAAGGTTACATTTTGCATGATTCCCTTTATATGAAACATCCAGAATAAGCAAATCCACAGAAACAGAAAGCAGATTAGTGGTTGCCAGGGACTGATGGGAAGGAGAACATGGAGAGTGACTGCTTACCGGTATGGAGTTTCCGTTTGAGGTGGTGAAACTAGATAGCAGCGATGGAGGCACAGCCCTGTGAATGTACTTAGCGCTACTGGATTGTAACACTTTAAACTGATTAAAATGATAAAGTTTATGTTATGTATATTTTGCCACAATTAAAGCCAAGCAGCCTGATGCATCTGCCTTTGAAGACCTTGTTTTTCTCATACAATAGGATGTGCTTCTACCTCGTTCCTGCTTCTCAATCCCTATCTTGTAACTGGATCTCTCTGTGGGGAAACTGCTTGGTCCCCCAGTCCCCCTGTTGCAGGGGATGCTTGCTTTTTAAAGCCACCGTTCCATTTCTCTTCCTTCTCAGAGGCTGTATTGGATTTTTGACTGACGGTGAGAAGCTATGATGTTACTCATCCCAATTTCTGCTTGCTTATGGCTATTGGCTGGCTGTTCCTTTATCTCTCTGTGGCTCCACCTGATATCAGCTGCTTGTCTAAACTCTCATCTTCAGCCTGTCATTGTAGGGGCTGGATTTTCATGGCCTGGTGCTGGGCTGGCTTCGGGTTGTCACATCTCAGGGAACTGGTCAGGCTGACCGGTGTCAAGTGCTGTCAGTGTCCTCTTCCCCACTCACATTCAATCCTTTCTCCCGTAGGCATTTCTTTACTCTCCTACCCTACTCCTGACTTACCTGTCCTACTTTTTGACTCCCTCTACCTGTCAAAGTATCCCCAAAGTGACAATTAGTCCTCTGCAGATACTGAGTGAAAGCTATTCATTCTAGCCTTCCTTGCCCTTCTCCAACTGGGTCTACCTTCCCAGAAAATATGTGGACATTAATCTTTCCAACCTGTGCATCTAGGAGAAATGGTGTAGCAGGGAAGAAGCCATATAATCTAAAACAGAGAAGAACTGAAATGATAGGAATTTTGAACACAGGAGGAAAGAAGAAGAAATCATTACAAATTCAAAGGAATCTGTTTGGGGTCTTACAGCATCTTTGAAATCACAGAATGCAGGAAGCTATGGCTTCCATCCATGTCCCCCATCCCAAGGCTCCTGTCCTCTCCTGTGGGTGCTTAATGCCATTGAACCCCTTCTTCCTGCCAACACCATCCACATACCACCCCGTCAGTAGTCTTCAGACACCTGGAGACAGGGTACAACCTGCTCATTTCTTGAAAAAGTAGCCAGATTTCATTTGCCTTGACATTTCCCAAAGTCCCTGTCTAAAAAGCATATTGTCATTAGATGTGTAAAAGGAAAACAGAGCCCTTTTTCTCTTCCAGCTACAAAGGAAGCAGGCTGCGTCTAGGACAAATGGTGTAACAGGGGAGAAGCCCTGAGTGAGGCTGGGCTCACCTGTGCAGGGCAGGCTGGACAGAATGAGTCGGAGCCCATTGGACTGCCCAGGGCGGCATGGGGTAGGGGGAAGAGAAGCACAGAAGCGGGGAAATGGGCTCAATACTTCATCCTGAAAGAAGTCAGTCTCTTGCTGATTGAGAGAATCAAGCGGTTTCCATCTGTCTACAATATGGATGAACCTTATAATTCAGTGGCATTTCGTACATTCACAGTGCTGTGCAACCATCACCTCTGTCTAGTTCCAATCACGTCTCAGTCCTACCAGGTCCTGCAGTAAATACAAAGAAAAACAAGACACAGTAGCTGCCCTCTGGGAGGATTTGCTTGACAGGGGAGGCAGGAGAGAAGACACAAGCTCCATGTGCAAACGTTCGATGAGCAGTGGTACAATAAATGGGGACTCGGAACAGGGGGAGCCCTAGGATCTGAGAAGGCCTCTTGGAAAAGCCCCACCTGAAAGAATGGGTGAAATTTGGAACGTGAAAGACAGAGGCATTCTAGGGGGAGGCCCCTTGTGACAAGTGGGGGACGGTGAGTAGACGAGCCTGAAGCAGAGTATAGAAATGACCGAGAAAATGTTGGAGAGGAAAGGGGCAGGGAAATGTGGTGAAGACTTGACTGCTTGTGTGACTTTGTATGACCTTGCACCTACTTTCCTCATTCCCCCAGATGGCCATAATAAGAGCCTGTAGTGCTGAAATTCAGTGAGACGCTTGACATGAAGACTTACCCCTATCCTCAGAACTCTTCGAGCCTCAAAAAATGTCGGTTTTGCTTCTGCTTTTCTGGGATGAGCTGCTTGGGCATGATGCTGCAGGCTGTGTGGAGCGGCAAAGGTTGATGAGCAGGGGAGGACTTTCAAAACTGTGACAGGGAGGGAATTATGAAGGTTGTGAAATGCACTTGTGGAAGGTTAATCCAAGCCTGCTCTGACGGAGTCGGGCATGGGCCAAAAGCTCTAATGGGATACACCGAGGTCCCGGGTGCTGGGCGAGTTACTGGAATAAGAAGCCTTTCAGTGATCTCTCAGACCCTGCTTGAGGCAATCAGATCATGTTTGAAATCTTTTCCCGAAAGCTCTCTAGGGCAGTAGGGGCTGCCAATTGCTAGTCCCCCAGGCGGGAGTAGAATGTGTGGGATAGAATGTGAGAAACTTTACCCTGCTCTATCAATCATCATTGCCAGCCATTTTGCGCTCCAGCTAAAATTTAGTGGATATATTAAAACACATCCAGGCACAATAAAATCTAGTTTGAGGTTTAAAATATAGCTTGTCAGATGAGTATTTAGTGCTGTGTTTTAATATGCATAAGTACAAACCAGAATTTAATGTGTAGGTTAAAGTACACGTTAGCAATTTCATAAGTGATCTAAAATCACCATATACACGAGCAACTTGAGGGGAAGAAGGGAATAACAGGAGGGGACAGAGGGAATCAAAATATCATAAAACCGCTGGATCATTTTTCTTTATTCCCCTAAGTAGGGCTTTAAATTCCCAGGTGAATTTACAATGAAATTTCTTCCTACTTGTTATTTTTTGTTATGTTTTATGGAGAGAGAATTCATATAACGTAAAATTAACCTTTTTACAGTGTATAATTCAGTAGCATTTAGTTCCTCAACAGTGCTGTGCATCTATCCCCTATGTCTAGTTCCAAAACATTTCTATCACCCAAAAAGGAAACCCTGCTCCATTGAGCAGTCATCCCCACCACGAAGCACTGCTCATCTCGCCTCCCTCCAGTCCCTCGTTACCTCTAATCTGCTTTCTGTCTCCATGGATTTACCTATTCTGGATCTCACTTTATTTTTAAAATTTATTTATTGTTTTGCTGTTTCTTTCCTGTAATTCATAGAAGCTGTGTGTTTCTCTGGACCACAGGCAACGCCTGTTGCTTTGGAAGAATTCAGAAATTGCAATGCTGGGAGCCAATATGTCAAATTGTTGAAAGGAAGGGAACTAGCTTTGCAGAACCAATACAGGTAAGCCTGGGAGACAGTCCCACCAAGTTTTTCTAAAGGGGCTGTTAATCATTTTGTATTATTCATCCTTTGGAAGTTTGATGAAAGTCTTGGACCTCTTCTCAGAATAATAATTTGAATAGAATGAAGCATACAGGATTACAAAGGAAACTAATTACATTGAGATGCAATTGTAAAATATTAAATTATTTGGTAATAAAATAATATA
Source organism: Rhinolophus ferrumequinum (assembly GCF_004115265.2). Classification (NCBI taxonomy): domain Eukaryota; kingdom Metazoa; phylum Chordata; class Mammalia; order Chiroptera; family Rhinolophidae; genus Rhinolophus; species Rhinolophus ferrumequinum. Next base: position 64,751,828 of record NC_046294.1, on the reverse strand, counting down.
TACATTTATCAATACATTGAATAATAAGATCTAGCTGTGGGTCTAATAACACTATAATTTTAGAATAGTGAGAGGTATAAACTGTATTTTGAGATATCTGTAACACTAATGTGATATGAAAATCCTGATTTCTATTGATGGCAAAGGCACAGGGATGGCTAATAGTATTGTGGTTTGGTGATTACATTAATAATGGAAAGGAACATGAACGGAAGTTAGTTAAAACAAAGATATAATTTTCCCTCATCCAAGTTCATCTACAGACCTTGATTAAGAACCTTTGTTCTAGGATCGATGGTTTCTAACCTATTTTTAGCCATGGATCCCTTTGAGAATCTAACAAAAGCTGTCTGTAGACCATCTCACCAAAAAAATCCCAACCAACCAACCAACCAAACAAACAAACAAACAACCAAACAACAACAACAACAAAACCCCAAACGCAAAAAGCATTTATCTATAAATACAAAAATTATATCATGTTTGTGGAACCCCTGATACTCATCCACGGACGATTTACAAGTCCATGGACCTCAGGTTAAGAACTTCAGTTCTAGATATACCAACAGTCAAGGACCCTATACCATTTAGCATTTTTTGGCTGTAAATAACAGAAACGAACTCTGGGACCAGTTTTAGAAGGTCTTTGTAGCGGAAACTTCTGAATAGTCTTATCTATATCCCATAGTTCAGAAACTCTGAACAGTCTTATCTGTTTCTGGAACAAGTAAGCTCCATCCATGGCCAGGATTTTGATCCTCATCATTCAAATGTCTGAGTGGCCTAGGTTGGGTCAAGTGCCCATTCCCTCACTAGGGGAAAATGGAAACCTTCACGAAATACCTCAGCATACACCTGTATCTAATGAGGGAGAACAATTACTCAGAAAGAATTTGAGGTGCTATTCCAAAAAAAAAAAAAAAAAAAGAAAGAAAAGAAAGAAAAAGGAAAAAAATGGTATGAAAATGATGCAGGCAAAGGAGAAAATAAAGTTTATTTTAGGTCCCATGAAAAGTACTGATGAGTACTGACTTTTTTTTTTTAATTAGAAGATGTACTTTCAGGGAACATTTAAGGATTTCTAAAATCAGGATATGGCTCTCAATATATGTGCTAAAAGCAGCCCTCCATCCTCTCCCCTCCCAGAAAAGTAAACTGTTGTTAAGTCAGTGTTGCATCCTCCAAGTTGAGGAGTCTTAGAACTTGAGGAAATGTGGCCTCACAGAATCAGTCAAAGCCATACAAGCCAGACTCCTTGAAGCTTCGGGAAGCGCTTCCATATGTATGCTCTTCATGGCATTTTCTTTTCTTTTTTTCTTTTTTAAGATTTTTATTAAAATATAACTAACATGCAACATTATGGTAGTTTCAGGTACTCCATAGTTATTCAATATTTGTATACCTAAAGAAGTGATCACCATAAGTCCAGCAACCATCTGACGTCATACCATGCTATCACAATATTATTGGCTATATTCCCCATACTGTACATTATATCCCATGACTTACCCTTTCACACCAGGTGCAAATTTAAACCTTTTATTCCCCTTCACCTTTTCCCCATTTCTAAAATTTTCAATTACAGATGACATTGAATATTAGTTTATATTAATTTCAGGTGTATAGCATAATGGATAGACATTTATATAATTTAAGAAGGGATCCCCTGACTAGTCTAGTACTTACCTGGCACTATGCATAGTTATCACCATATTACTGACGACATCCCCTGTGTTTTACTTTGCATCCCCATGACTGTTATGTAACTACCAATTTGTACTTCTTAATGCCTTTACCTTTTCACTCTGCCCCTCAACCCCCCTCCCGTCTATCACGCCAATAAATCTAGTACCCATCTGACACCGTACACAGTTATTACTGTAATCCTTATGTTATATCCTACATCCCCATGACTACTGTTTAACAACCAATTTGTACTTCTTTTTTTTTTTTTTTTAACATTTTTAAAATTAGTTTCAGGCGTATAAAACAATGTCATAGTTAAACATTTATCATTTATATCCTTCACACAGTGATAACTACCCTCTTCCCATCCACTACCCCTCTGACATCGCACACAGCCATTACATTTCTACTGCCTCTATTCCTAATGCAGTACTCCACTTCTTGTAACTGTGTATATATATATAATTGTAGTTGACATTCATTATCGTTCAGCTTCAGCTTCAGGTGTACAGTGCAGTGATCAGGCATCTACATCTTCCCTGAGGTGGTCTCCCTAATGAGACAAGTGTCCATCGGATACCCTACAAAATCTTTACAACATTATTAATGATTACATTCCCCAAATGGACTTTCGTATCACTGTGGCCACCTTGTGGTTACCGATTGTGCTTTCTAATCCCTTCACCTTCCCCCTTATCCCCACACCCCCTCCCATCTAGCAACTCTCAGTTTTTCCTCTGTGTCTCTGAGACTGTTTCTGATTAGTTCATTCATTTATTATTTTCTCTAGATTCCACATATAAGTGAGATCATATGGTATTTGTCTTTCTCTGACTTATTTCACTTAGCATAATGTTCTCTAGGTCCATCCATGTTGTTGTAAATGGTAAGATTTCATTCTTCTTTATGGCCGAGTAATACTCCATTGTATAAATGTACCACAGTTTCTTAATCCAGTCGTCTACCGATGGGCATTTCAGTTGTTTCCATGTCTTGGCTATTGTGTATAGTGCTGCAGCAAACATGCATAAGCATGCATAGAGGTGCATAAATTTTTTCAAATTAGAGTTTTGGATTTCTCCGGATAGATACTGTGGGGACAGAGCCCCAGAAAGCAGTTTCCAGGCTCTCAGCCTCACATAGATCACATAGAAAGGTGCTGGCTCAGGTAGTAAATGGCCATCGACTGTGATCAAATGGCCAGCAGCTGTGGCTAGTTGGCCGTCAGCTTTAACCAGTGAGCCATTGGCCATGAATATAACTGCCGTGGCTACGCTAGAAAAAAAGGGGGAGCTAGCAAGAAGATGGTGGCTGAGTCTGCAAGCGGCACAGTGAGGGTTGAGAATTGTGTGGCTCCTGGTTCCTGTGTCTCCAACCCAGCCGCCAGTAAGAGTATAGAGATATGACTCCCCTACCTATGGCTCCGTGGGTGTTCCTTTTTGGCCTAGCCATATCCTGCGTTCTTGTGTGGGGAGCGGGACCAGAGACCCTGCCGGGCGCCCCGCACGACACATGGCGTAGTTGGCAGGATATGGTGTCGGCCGAAACTCTCCGGAATGTACTGGAGCAGTTTACACGTATAAAAGCTCAGTTTCGTAAGCAGCGTGTGGTGCAGGCCAAAACCTACCAAAGCATGGTGGAGCGGTTTGTGCATGTGAGAGCCCAGCTTCGGGAGGCCTGTGAGGAGCGACACAGGGAACGGGAGGCGCGGTCTGCCTGGGAGACTCAAGACTCCAGCTGGCACACCACCTTCTTGGCCATGGAAGGCGTTGCCTTAATTTTGGTGATCTGCTGCGGCCTTAGGATCCGAGGGTTGTGGACATCTTATAAGGAGGCCTCCACCCACTCAGACACTTGTCACGGTGAGCAAGATTCCGACCAGGTAGGAATGGAGTCTGACTCTGGGTAGGAGGACGTGTGGCCCCCACACAGTGTGTGGTGTCCGGTGGCCACTGTTCTCAGGAGTTGGACCCCCAAGGAGAGAGAGGAGAGAGGAGGAGACTGAAGGAGAGTGGAGTAGAGTGGAGGAGAGTCGGTTGGTTGGCAGCAAAGTGGACAGCAGGTCGCACGTCGTGTAAACCCAGCGTCCAGTGAGACCATAGTGGTATGACTTCCCTACCTATGGCTCCGTGGGTGTTCCTTTTTGGCCTAGCCATATCCTGCGTTCTTGTATGGGGAGTGGGACCAGAGACCCCTCATGCCGCCCTGCAGGCCGCCCCGCCTGACACCCCGCATGACACATGGCGTAGTCGGCAGATCACAGTCGATGGCCATTTACTACCTGAGCCAGCACCTTTCTATGTGAGGCCGAGAGCCTGGAAACTGCTTTTGGGGCTCTGTCCCCACAGATACCTAGGAGTAGAATTGCTGGGTCGTAGTTCCATTTTCAGATCAATTTGTACTTCTTAATCCTTTCCCCCTATTTTTTTTTAATCTTTTTACTGGGGAAGGGGAACAGGACTTTATTGGGGAACAGTGTGTACTTCCAGGACTTTTTTCCAAGTCAAGTTGTTGTCCTTTCAATCTTAGTTGTGGAGGGTGCCGTTCAGCTTCAAGTTGTTGTCCTTTCAGTCTTTGTTGTGGAGGGCGCAGCTCAACTCCAGGTCTAGCTGCCGTTGCTAGTTGCAGGGGGCACAGCCCACCATCCCTTGTGGGAGTCGAACCGGCAACCTTATGGTTGAGAGGACGCACTCCAACCAACTGAGCCATCCAGGAGCTCAGCGGCAGCTCAGCTCAAGGTGCCGTGTTCAATCTTAGTTGTAGGGAGTGCAGCCCACCATCCCTTGCGGGACTCGAAGAGTTGAACCGGCAACCATGTGGTTGAGAGCCCACTGGCCCATGTGGGAATCGAACCGGCAGCCTTCGGAGTTAGGAGCACGGAGCTCTAACCACCTGAGCCACCGGGCCGGTCCCTTTCCCCTTTTTCATCCACCCTCCCAACCCCTCTTCCATCTGGCAACCATCAAAATGTTCTCTGTATCTGAGTTTGTTTCAGTTTTGTTTGTTTATTTTGTTTTTTAGATTCCATATATTATAAGTGAAATCTCATTGCATCTGTCTTTCTCTGTCTGACGTACTTCACTCAGCACAATGCCCTCCAGGTCCATCCATGCCACCACAAATGGCAAGGACCCATTCCCTTCCTTGGCTGAGCAACATTCCATTGTATATAGGTACTACCTACTCTTTAGCCACTCATCCACTGATGGACACCCAGGCTGCGTCCACATCTTGGCTATTGTAAACAATGCTGCAATAAAAATATGAATGTACATGTTCCCTCAAAGTAGCATTTTGGGTTTCTTTGGATAAATACCCAGAAGTGGGATGACTGAGTCCTCCTATGTCTCTTGTTATAGCCTTTGTTTTAAAATCTGTTTTGTCTGGGATAGGTATTGCTACCCGAGCTTTTTTTCTTTGTTTGTTTCCAATTTCAGGAAATATCTTTTTCCCATCCCTTTACTTTCAGTCTGTGTGTGTCTTCTGATCTGAAATGGGTCTTTATAGGCAGCACATGTAAAGGTCTTGTTTTCTTATCCATTCAGCCACCTTACTTTTTGATTGGAGTATTTAATGCATTTACATTGAAAGTAATTATTGATAGATATGTAGTCATAATATTTTATTATTTATATTTTTGATCTTTTCTTTCTTTCTTTTTTTTTTTCATTGTAAAGAAGTCTCTCTAAGATTCCTTATAATCCTGGTTTGGTGTTGATGAACTCCTTTAGCTTTTTCTTGCCTGGGAAGCTCTTTATTTGTCCTTTGATTCTAAATGATGGTTTTGCTGGGTAGAGTAATCTTGGAATTAGTTCCTTGCTTTTCATCACTTGGAATATTTTGTGCCAATCCCTTGTGGTCTGCAAAGTTTCTGTTGAGAAATCAGCTGACAGTCTTATGGGAACTCCCTTGTAGATAACTAACTGCTTTTCTCTTGCTGCTTTTAAGATTTTTTTCTTTGTCTGTAACCTTTGGCATTTTAATTATAATGTGTTTTGGTGAGTTCATTTTGTTTGGGATTCTCTATACTTTCTGGGTTTGCATGTCTATTTCCTTTGCCAGGTTAAGGAAGTTTTCTGTCATTATTTCTTCAAATATATTTTCAATTCCTTGCTCTCTTTCTTCTCCTTCTGGTACACCTATAATGCGAATGTTGGTATGCTTGATGTTGTCCCACACGCCCCTTAAACTATCCTCTTTTTTTGGACTATTTTTCCTTTTTGCTGTTCTCTTATCTTCTAAATCGCTGATTCAATCTTCTGTTTCATCTAATCTACTGTTGATTTCCTCTAACGTATTTTTCAATTCAGTTATTGTAGTTTTTATTTCTGACTGGTTCTTTTTTATGTTTCCTATCTCTTTGTTGAAATCCTCTCTGAGATCATTGAGCATCTTATAACCAGTGTTGTGAACTCTGCATCTGGTAGATTGCTTGTTCCATTTGGTTTAGTTCTTTTTCTGGAGATTTGTTCTGTTCTTGCATTTGGGACATGTTTTTTTGTCTCCCCATTTGGCTGCCTCCCTGTGTTTGTATCTATGTATCAGGTAGGCTGCTATGTCTCCTGGTCTTAGTAAACTGGCCTTATGTAGTAGGTGTCCTGTGAGGCCCAGTAACACAGTCTCCCTGGTCACCTGAGCCTGGTGCTCCAGTTGTGTCCCTTGTGTGGGTTGTGTGTGCCCTCTGTTGTAGTTGAGCCTTGGTTGCTGTTTGCACATCAATGGGAGGGATTGATCCTCAGGATAATTTGTTTTGAGTAGTGGCCCTGACTACTGTGGAGGAGCTGTGGTGTAGGAGCTGACCTTATGGAGCAGGATTCGCTTTAGCAGCGATCTGGTCCTGCCCAGTCTGTTCTTTGGAGCGTTGTCTCAGAGGTGGCTGGGTGATGCTCCAGCTGGGTCCAAAGCTGTGTGCCAGCCCTGGGGCCTCCTGGGAGGGGACCCACTGCAGGCCAAATTCAGCCACAGTCTGTGCCCTGCCCAGGGCTACCTAGCATGAGCCAGAAAGCAATCTGCAGATGGCCGACACCCACCCTTGGCTTGGAGGTGCCTCAGGAGGCCAAGGTGAGAACGGAAGCCAGCTTTCACTAGTGCCAGGCCTAGGGCTGCTCAGCCAGAGGTACAGGGCATGCCAAAGCCAGATGCTTCTTGTTTGGGTTTTGTGAATCTTTGAGAGATTTTAGGAAAGTCTGCAGCATGAGCCAAGACAGGCCATTTATACAGAAAAGCCACTGAAAGTGGCTTGGGTGGGCCCAAAATTTGGGTGGGACGGGGTCTCAGGGAATCAGGGTGAACAAATGGTGTTAGGCAGGTTGGTGGAGACTCAGATATGGCCCCCTCATGTGTCTGCGCACTGGGAGTGGGGAGGGCTCAAGAAAGAAACAATGGCTCCCACCAGCTCCTCTGTTAGTGAGAAAGCTGCCCCTCCAGCCATGGCCTAAAGCTAGACAATTCAGTCCCTCCCTATATGTCCCTGGTGCCTTTTGAGCTGCTGCCCCAGCACTGGAACTCAGAGCAAGTGCATCCATCAGCTAGTAAGTCCATGCATGGGCCCTTTAAGAGGAGTACCTGGGACTGCAGCCACCTCGTCTCACTCAGCCACAATCTCTACTTGTTTTCACAGCCAGAAGGTACAGAGACTTCTCTCTTCGGCACTGAAACCTTGGGCTGAGGAGCCTGATGTGGGGCTGAGACTCCTTGCTTTTCTGGGGGACCTCTGCAGCCAAGATGTCCCTCCCAGTTTTTAATGGTCACACACGGGTATAAGACTAACCTGTTCCATGTCTCTGCCCCTCCTCCTAGTCTTGAGGTGGCATCTTCTGTGTGTCCTTAGTTGTAGGGTTTTTGTTTAGCTAGACTTGAGGTGATTCTCAATGTTGGTTGTTCTGTAGTTTAGTTGTAATTATGATATGGTCATGAAAGGAGGTAAGCACACATTTACCTACTCTTTCATCTTCACCGGATCCTTGGCATTTTCTTTTAATCCCTGAACTTCTGAAGCCTACTTATTTTGACTAATTTGGCTCTTATTTCACATCAGATGTTTGACACAGTACTTAATGCAGAGATGAAATTCAATACCATTGAACAGGTGTTCATTGAACAGTAGCTAGTAGTCAAACTCTCTTCTAGGCACTGACAGCCTTCAAAAGGAGAATAAGACAGAGCCAGCTGCTTTCCAAGAGCTTACAGCTCAGGTGTAGAGACTGCACTCATGCAGAACCAGGTAAAATACTTACCTAGAGTGCTAATAAGAACTACAAGCAAGGGAGTTAGGAGTTCAAAGAGCAGAATGTAAGTTGAGTGGTAAGGAAAGAACCTGGGCATCCCTGTCCTGTGTCTGTACCTGTGGGGAAACAGGACTTTGAGGACCCCTCCCTGAAAGTAATGAGGCACTGAGAAGTTACAGTCCTGTCCTGGTCATTATTCAAAAGATATGGAAGCCTTGGGTGAGGAGGACCACCTGCCTAATGGGCTCCTCACTGGGTCAACACCCATTCAAGTCTCCGCTTCAAGATCACTTCCAGAAAGGTCTTCCCAGACTTTCCAATTTAAAACTGGGTCCCCTTATTAAACTTTCTAATAGTACCTTGCTTTATTTTCCTTCAAAACACTTAACATAATTTGTGATTATTTTTCTCTCCAATGGTCTGTGAGCTTCTTTAGGGAGAGAAAGAACTGTCTTTTTTGCTTGCCTCCGTATCCACAAAATTGAATACATTGCCTGCACATACACGGTGCTCAGTAAATAATATGTGTGGAGTGATTGAAGAATTAAGTTGAGGCTAGACACCATATCAGTGCTTTCTGATAATGATGAATCTCAGCTGGGACAAAGACACAGTTGATAGGAAACACCTTTTAATGTTAAAAATGTGCCAGACCAAAAGGGACAGCTAGCTGGTACATGAGTCACTGATGAAGATCTTAGGCGTTGTGGATCTGTGAGATAAGATAATTAAGAAGTGTGGCTTTTCACTTTGGAATTTAAAACCTGTAGAGACCTATTTACAACCTACAGAATAAAGGTGAAGCTCCCCAGCTCTGTTCCATCCATGCTGACTGGTCTGCCTTAATGGGACTCAAGGGAGCTTTGGTGGTCTTAGTGTGGTCTTATTTTCTCAAGCAAAACAAACAACAAACAAGCAAACAAACGAAAAAACCACAGAAAAAAAAAAACCAACAAAAAAACCCCAAAGCCCTGAAAGGAGTTAAACGAGCATGAAGACAGGCAAGTTAATGAAGTTCTTATTTCTCCTGAAATGGAAACTTAACATTTATCAGCAGGGAGTAAGAAGTAAAGAAATTAAATTGAAAGCATCCACTAGGGTCTTGGCTTGAGAGTTTGCTTTTAGGTGCTGGCAGCAGGGGTGGAATAGGCCTTTCTTCCCATCCTTTAGCTGAAGACTTAAATTTCACAAAACAGAGGCAGCGAGCATGAAGATCTTGGTTGAACTTTTCATTGTTGCTCTAGTGCTATTGTGCAAATGAAAGCAGAAATCTTAAAATATTTCTGTCATGGAACTTTATGGTTTTACGAAAATGGCAAGGCTACCTTTACTGTAATGTTGAGTAGGTATAATTTTGTTCAAAGTCTTTGTATAAAATATATATATATATATATATATATATATATATATATATATATATATATATATATATATGATATTAGTACCAGTGAGAAAAAGACATTTTTGTTATAATACTTGATGCTTATGCAGTAGTTTTCTCTGAGGAATTCAAATTCTAGTTAAGTGTATGAAATGGGTCGGCAAGCTTCTGGTGGAAATGTAAATGAATGGGACTTAATGCTTTACTACTTCTTAAACACAAGAAATTGAATATTTTCCACTCTCAGCTTAGGGAAGGTAAATTTCATCTTTTTCCTAGTTCTAGAAGAATCATTCCATAATGTTGACCTGGAATTTATATCAGATTTCACTTCAAGTAACACCAACTGAGCACCTGTTGAGGGAAGCATTGCCAAAGGACTTGTTTGACCTATGTATTCAGCTAGGCGTTGGGTGAATTGCTTAAATGTTCTAGGTCTCAGTTTCCCCATTGTGAATCAGGTATTAAAAACAAACAATATCTCCTGTTAGGGTTAAGTAGCTCCCTGTGGTAGAACAGTGTTGGTGACTTAATAAAGATTCACCTTGCCACAAGAACACACACATGCACACATATGTGTGTGTATACGAGGTGTGATAACAAAATACAGTGAATATTTAAATAAAAAAGTTTATTACAGTAAAAGACACATTGCCATTAATCCCCCACAAAGTACTTCCCCTCGCTTCAAACACACTTATCCACTTTCTGAAGCAGTTCTGTAAGTCCTCTTTCATGAGTGTCTTTAGCCGCTATCATGGCTGCCTACATGTCATGAATTGTTTAAAAATGTTTACCTTTCGTGGTCCCTTAGACAATGTGGAAGATCCAGAAGTCGCATGGTGTCAGATCCAGTGAATAAGGTGGTTGAGGACACACCATAATATTTTCATTTGACAGAAATTGCCATACCAGAAGCGATGTGTGACATGGAGCCTTTTCGTTGATCAACAAATACAGTAAATGCTGCTGCCGAGTGCCATCCAAAGGAAAAGCAGGGATCTTCAAAATGGAAAGCAGCATGTGGAACCTTAGCAACAGTGTGTGACAAGTTTCAACTTGTTCAGTGCAGTTAGTCGGGTATGAGCTATGGTTGAGAGAAGGTGTGTTTTAAAGTGTGCCATAAATCATCCTCCGTCGTGACAATGCTTCATGTCACACATTGCTTCTGGTATATGGCAATTTCTGTCAAACGAAAATATCACAGTGTGTCCTCACCCACCTTATTCACTGGATTTGGCACCGTGTGACTTCTGGCTCTTCCCCAAAGTGAAAATGATTCAGGACATCGACGCAGCCACAACAGCGCAACTAAAGACACTCACGAAAGAGGACTTCCAGAACTGCTTCAGAAAGTGGTAAGAATGATGGGATAAGTGTGTTCGAAGCAAGGAGGAGTATTTTGAGGGGGATTAATGGCAATGTGTCTTTTACTGTAATACATTTTTAAAAATTCAAACATTCACCATATTGTTTGATCACAACTCATACATACACACACATACTTGGTCATCGACCAGACCTCAAGCCCAGGGCTTCATTTCCAACAGGACATGTCTAGAGCCATGGCCGGCTCTGTCCTGACCCACAACCAGAATGCAGTCCTGAGCGAAGCTTCTTTAGCTCCATGTTCTGGTCAGTGGAGCTAAAGTGACTGTCAAGAAGGCATGAGGCAGAAAAGGAAACAGAGTCTGGGTGGATGTGACTGAAACAATTGTAAGAACAGTGCGTTGAGGGCTGGTCTACCGAGTCTGAGGCACCCTAGTCGGGACTGCCCAGGTCTATGAGACTGTAAAGTGGCGATTCCTGAGGCCTTCAGATTGCATGGACCAGTAACATCACAAAACCATTTAGGGGAGAAACTGAGGTAGCAAATTTTTTATTTCACCAAAAAAAAAACACAAAGAACAAAACACCAAAAAACTGATCAATTACAATATAATTGATCACAAATATAATATTCACTGGTACAAAAATGGAATCCATTTGCTTTACATTGCTCTAATAAGCTCTCGTTTTGGACCTGACTGGCAGAAACCCCTCCATGGACCTGTGGCCCCAGGCAATGAGCCTGAGACTTCTGCTGTAGAGGCTACACAGCCGGGCACAGGCTGGCCGGGGAGCGGGCTTATGGACGTGCGCCATGATCTTTTCTTCTGACAGCTGCAGCCAGGCTACAAACCCAGTTTCAGTTTTGAGGGTTCCTACTTCAGCAAATGCTCTGAGGCACTCAGCCTTCCCTATTCTAGATTCCTCCGTCCCCTGGCCCCACCCCACCTTGCTTCACTGACTAAATAATTTATCCGTCAAGACCAGCCCAGCGCAGCATAGCACAACATGGCACATCTCTGAAGTACAAGGTAGTGTTTCCTCATTTATCCTGAGTGTGAGAACTTGTTCTTCTCACAGCATCACACAGGGACCCAGCATGGCATGTCTTCCACAAACCTATACTCGTCATATTCTTTGTCTTTTCTCGCCTGTTTCTACAAAGCTAATGTCAAATGGATGAGTCAGAAGAATGACTAAGCCCATATCATTCATTCATTCAATAGATATTTATTGAGAGCCGATTATGTCTCAGTCTCTATACCAGGTGACAAGGATACAGTGGTGGACAAACAAACAATGTCCTGTTTCTCATGCAGGGAGAACAGGAAAGAAACAAACAAATAAATATGTAATTACAAAATGTGATAAGAACAGGAAAAAACTAGGAGTGTCATGACAGAGCATAACAGAAGGAACCTTTAAGAAAAGCTTTCCTGAGAAAGCTAAGGCCTGAGGGGTAATGGAGTGACATTCATTGGTTTTGTCACCTTAGATCCACTTTCTCTTCTGGTTACAATGCCCCGATGATTATCTTTGGGGTCCTACATTCAAGGAGTCCCATTCTTCTCTGGCTCGGGTTGGGCAGGTGACTAAGCTAGGTCACGCTGACTTTCTTTCAGGGCTTGGAATCTTGAGTAGAGTTACACAAAAAAAGAAAATACCGCAGTGGGCAATGTGCTGAGGGAGGGTTAGAGTAGAACCACCCTGCACCAGACCTCGCGGGGCCAGACTGAGTTTGGATTTTGTCTTAAATGTAAAGGGAGGTTGTAAAGATACTTTGAGCTTGGCAGACTATTTTTAGTAGCAACAAATGTCACAAAGGAAAAGCAGAACAATCCAATGAACAGCATGAAGTGCTTTGAATTGTCCACCCCAGTTCTACTCTGAGCAGGCTCCAGGAACGTAGGAATTTGTCAGGATCTTCTAATCTCTCTTAGCTCAGTTTCCTCATCTATAAAATGAGGTAGTGGATTAGCTGACCTCTAACTTCCCTTCTTTATGTAATGTTTCATATCTATGGTGAAACCTTGTCAAACTGGACAAGGTGTCCATCAGAAGTAGTTGATGAAAAAATGGGAGAAATAAACACAACCAATCTGTACAACAATTGTTGTGTTTCAAGGATTTATAAAATTTAAAGAGGCTTAAAAGCCAATATCACTAGCTCATTATCATGTTGGCTGCCAAATAGTACTTGGTTCAGCAACCAATTCAAGGAAGAACTTTGAAAGAAGGCATTCCATAATGTGTGATACTCCCCTAATCTGAGACACAGTAACTTCAAGTGGATGCTTCTTGACAGAAAACACTAATGAGAGTATTGACTCTTGAGTGAATTTCACCGAGTCCTTGCAACTTCCAAAATGCCTACGTGTGATGTGCGTATCAGTCATCTATTTCTGTATAACAAACCACCCAACACTTAATGGCTTAAAACAACCACCATTTTATTTTTCACACTTCTTGGGTTGGCTGGGCTCACTCATGTGGCTGCATTCAGCTGGTGGGTTGGCTGGGGACTGCCGCAGCTGGGATGGCAAGCCTCTCTCTGACTGGGTCTTTCATCTTCAAGGAAGTTAGATCACATTGCTTTACTTTATATACTGCGTTCCAAAACAGGAAGGAGTACTGTACAAGTGCTCATCAAACATCCCTACTTTTGCTATGTTCTGATGTCCCAGTGGCCAATGCATGTGACATGGCCAAGAACAGGGTCAATATGGGAGGGGGCTACCCTAAGGGCGTGGGTACCGACATATGATTCATTTGAGGCCATTAGTGTAACAATATGTGAACTTTCCCTCTTAGACATGGATTGCAAGATATGCAACTTTAACTTATATAAATGATAGTGCGTTCACAAAGGTACAATATACACATTATTATTAATATAAGGAAGCATTTGAAGTCACCTTATTAAGGGACTGAATCCGACATTAAATGGCTCTGCTTGCCTCATAAAATTATTCATTAATTTTTAGTAGTGGCCTTGGGAAGTTACGTACATAATATTTAGAGGAAAATGGCATTTATAATGATAATGAATTAAAGTAATTCACACTGCAATTCTGTCCCAATTTGGAACTTGAGGCTTGCTAATTTCATACTTGCACCCATCCATGCACCCATGCACCCCCAATTCCTCTGCTCTAACAGGTACTTGCCTATCTCATCTGCTAGACCTCAAACTTTTGAGGATAGGAATCTGACCTCATCCAGGTTTATTTCCCTTACTTTCACAGCACCTACAACACTCAGGAGATGTGCCCCAAGTGCTTGTTAAATCAACTAATCAATAGCTTCCTTGTATTAAACACATACACAGTCCAGGGACTTCACTCACAGACTGGATCACCAATTCCCTCTCAATACCACTGATAAATGTTATTCTCCACAGTTTACAATCGAGGGGGCTGAGGTACAGAAAGCCCAAGGTGGATGGACTGAAATTCCAGCCCAGTCCCACCTGATGCCACTTCACTGCTGCTTTATGTGTGGAGCAGGAAGGAGACTGTCAGAACTGAAAAGATGGCCTAGAGAGAGGGGCAAGAAGAAACCAGTAAGAGGCCTGCAGGGGCCCCAAACCTGTTCACTGCCTTGCAATAAAATAAACACTTGTTAATTGAGAGATTGGCCACTGAAACCCTGGTGGAAAACCTGCAGGAGAGCCACTTCTACAGCTCTTACTAAAATCAAGACCAGTTCATTCTTGGGGGTGGGGAGAGGAGGGACTGAAGAGGTCTTGCTCCCAGGGCTGGCCCTGTTGGATAGGTGACAATACCACATATACAAAGAGGTATTATCGTTGTCCTCAGGTTTTGAAAATGTAGGTGGCCATTATTTTACATTTTGTCTATAGTTTTTATTATCTCCTAGGTCAGTAATGTACCAACAATAGCTACCATTTATATACAACAGTATATGCATGGGTGTGTGTGTGTGTGTGTGTGTGTGTGTGTGTGTGTGTGAAGTGCTTTACATACAATACATGATCTCAATTAAGGCTCCCAACAAAAGTAGATTTTACTATTCTTAATTTACAGATGAGGTAACCGTGCCCAGGGAGATCAGTTTTCCCAGCCTTTAAGTGGTAGATGTAAAACCGAAGTCTATTTGACTAAAATCCTGTAATATTTAGCTGTGGGTGTCTTGCGGCTTCGGGGCTAGTGTGAGGTGGGGAATTGTGAATCCCATTTATTCATGCAAAGCTGCGGGCGCGCGCGCGCGCGGTGTGTGTGTGTGTGTGTGTGTGTGTGTGTGTGTGTGTGTGTGATTTACAATAACACAAATCCACGTCAGGATATCTTGAGGCTTAAAAGCCTATTTGGGTGGGGAGAGGCAAAAATCTCTCCTCATTCATTCACTCTTTCGCTCCCTCAAGAAGTATTTATTGCGCATCTCAGGATACCAGGCGGGCGCTACTCTAGCCGCCCTAGGAGAGAGAATGGTGAGCACGAGAGACACGTTTGCTCCCCTAACCACCACCCCCTCCTGATTTTACTATTTTGTGGGCGAAGCAGAGAAACAGGAAATGTCTCAACCCGGGAGGATGACTTCTGCCCGGGCTGCACTGGAGCGGGAGGAAGCGCATCGAGTGGCTGGGTGGTCAGGGCAGACTCCCCGGAGGCGGCGGCGGGCCCGGGGCCGGGCTCGCAGGACGAGTCTCCTGGCTCCGCGGCCCACGCTCGGAAGCGAATTGGGACCGAGCCAGGGGCGGGGCTGGTAGGAGCAGGGGCGGCGGAGGCCGGGGCGGGGGCGGCCGCCGAGTTAGGGTTAGGGCGAGAGGATTCGACTTCCTGGCGGCAGAGGGCGCCTGGCGCTGCGGTCCGGCGTGGCGGAGCCGCCAGCACGGGCGCCGAGAGGACAGGCAAGGCGAGGCGAGGAGCGCGAGCGGCGGCGGCCACTGCCACGTATTCCCGGCAGTGGCGGCGGCGGCGCGGCAGGAGGTGAGCGGCGCCGGCGCCCGCGGGCAGGTGGGCAGGGAGCGGCGGAGCGGGCGGGCGGGCTGGGAGACCCGGCACCCGGCGGGAGTGCGGGCGCTGGGACAGCGCGGTTCCCGCCACGCCGGCTCCGCCTCCGCCTCCGCGCCGGGCTGACCGCTGAGGCCCGGGCGCCGAGCAGGTCCCAAGCGCAACTCGTGCCGGCTCGGCGGGCAGGGGCAGAGGGAATGCGAGCTCGCCCGCCCGCCCGTCGCGGCTCGGGACACGGAATCCCCGCGGCTGCGGGGCCCGGGCCGCGGCCGGGAAAAGTTGGGGCGGACCGGGAGCCTGCGTGTGGAGGGCGGGAAGTGCGGGTGCCGGGCGGATTCGGAGGTCGGAAGGACGCGGGGAGAGGGGGTCCCCGGCCGGAGGCAGGGCGGCCGGGAGGGCCCTATTTGGGGAGGTGGCAGGCACGGGTCCTCTGTGGGCGGGGAGGAAGGGGTGCACGCAGGATCTAGGGCG